>NC_058493.1:24556164-24874220 GCF_020382885.2 Scatophagus argus
TGTCTGTTGCAAATCTCTTCAAATCATCGTCGTTCTGATCCTGATTTCTGATGCTTTTGTATTCTGAAGCCCCTGCGGGATGTTGGTGTTGAGTGAGAATTTTTAACCACTGACTCAGGCTTTTGCAGTGTGAAAGTAATGAGCCACTGTGGTAGCTGTGCAGCGTAGTGAATTAATCATTGGTCAATCAACATAAATTAATTGATCATAAATTGTTCTTCCTTCATCAGGTAAGAATACTTACATTATACCTGCAGCTAAGAGTAATTGTAAAGTTACTCAAATTGATTATATTAATCAATAATACAAATAATCATTAGTTGCAAACTCAGTGTCTTATAATGACAGGAAATTTATACCAATAAGTGGATCACTTTTTTTTTTATTGATGTCTTTAAGTCTGTAATAATGTCTTTAAACGGCACTCCAGTATTCAAGTATAGCACTTCCATAAAGTACTTTAGAGAAAGATTAAAAAAACAGAATTGTCAAAATTGATTCTACAGAAGCCAAGATACACTGGATCCTACTTTTCCCTCAGTGAAAATCAGCTGCATCTGTCACGTCTTTCAAACCTGACAGGCTGAAATGACTTGGATGATGTCTCTCACTTGACTTAACGAGTCTTGTGCAAGTGTTTTCACAAGTGTCATAGTGCTACCTGTGACAAGTGGTCTTCTTGTGTAACATCAGTGTAGTGCCCCTTTAAATGTGTACTGATGCCGAATTCAGTTAGCCAGAATGTGCAGGATGTGCTTGATTCCCACAGTCCCACAGTGTTTGTGGCCAGATTAGATCTGACAGTTTTTATTTATTTATTTTAAGTGACTCTGTGTTGTTTATCACCAGATTTCTCGAATGGAGTACGTGCACTCTAAAAACCTCATCTATAGAGATGTGAAGCCCGAAAACTTTCTCATTGGACGGCAAGGGAATAAAAAGGAACACATTATCCACATCATTGACTTTGGCCTGGCAAAAGAATACATCGACCCCGAGACCAAAAAACACATTCCATACCGGGAGCATAAGAGCTTGACTGGCACTGCGCGATATATGTCCATCAATACACATTTAGGCAAAGGTAAGATTCATTCCACAGCCTTGTTGTTGTTTTGGTACTTTATTCTTCAGAAGAGTTTGTGTCAGGTGCTTCATCACTTTCTCAGTGAAATGTATTCAAACTTATTGATACAGAGCAAAGCCGGCGAGATGACCTGGAGGCCTTAGGCCACATGTTCATGTATTTCCTTCGTGGAAGTCTACCGTGGCAAGGACTAAAGGTATGCCAAGTACATGGAAGTGTTGTAAAATCTGTTACAAATTAAATATAATAAATAAAACATGAAATCATAATCCAGTAATCGGATCAATATATATATATATATATTATATGGAGTTGTTTATGAAACATTTTAGAATGTGTTGAAAGTTCAAAACCAAATTCAGAATTCAAATTAAGAGAATTTAAATCAAAAGGCTTCAGATACCAGAAATAAAATGAAGTGGAACTTAAATATTCATCACTTTGTGTCCACTCCAGTCAGCTGTACAGTCGGGGCTCAAGATTTTCTCTTAACCCGTCTGTATTAATGAATAAGGACACATTAAGTTCTGATATAATTCTGATTAATGCTCATTAGAATTGGTTCTAGTTGTCTTTATTTGCTTCTCCTGCAGGCCGACACGTTGAAAGAACGATACCAGAAGATCGGCGACACAAAACGAAACACTCCCATTGAGGTCCTCTGTGAGAACTTCCCAGGTACGCTGACTGTGCCTGTAAAATGCCGTATAAAGCCTGAAAATGATCACATTAATCGGCTGTGATTTGACCACTTTCTTCCAAATAAAACAGTTTAAATGAAAGGTTAAACCATTCTTCTTTTTTTCCCCCTCTTTTTGTGTAATTCAGAGGAGATGGCCACCTACCTACGATACGTGAGACGGTTGGACTTCTTTGAAAAACCCGACTATGAATATCTGAGGACTCTGTTCACTGAACTGTTTGAGCGAAAAGGATACACCTTTGACTACACTTACGACTGGGTTGGCAGGCAGATAGTAAGTACTGCATGTAAACTGTTTCACAGATTTGAAAGCTTCCTGATTGCACAGCATTGACCTGACTGTCCCTCTCAGCCCACACCCGTGGGGTCTGTCCACATAGACTCTGGGGCGTCTGCTGTCACGAGAGAGAGCCATCCTCACAGAGACCGGCCCTCACAGCACCCACCAGTTCGAAATCAGGTACGCCAGGTTTGGTTTTTAGTAGTGGCCATTTGTGTTTGTCAGGCTTCTGATAAAGTGAAAGCAGGGGGAATGGCGCATTATAGCCTGAGCTGTTCCACCCTGCGTATCCACAAAGAGTCTCAGTGTGACCTTGAACCTGACCTGCCAATGACAGAAACTGCAGCGTAATATGTTATTCAGGATTCCTTAGATATCAGGGTTATTAGCACATGTGCTTGCAGAGTTTCAGTGGCTTTCAAACCATTTATCCTAATAATCACTGTATTCTTAATCAGACAATCTGTTTTAATTATTTGTTGACGAGCGTTTCAGACCAGAAAGTGAAATGAGTTCTGCTGTCAGTGCAGCCCTCAGAGATGAAGATAAGTGACACAGTGCTTTATAATCATTCACTTACTGTAATAAATTGAAGTGAGGTAGACTAAGACATAGAGAAGGAGGGATTATTTGATTTGTGCGAAGGCACAGGAGAGAGACCATAACATGAACATAAGCTGTCAGTGCAGTGTGTGTGTTTCATTAATGGTCTTTCTGTTCACAATTTTCAAGGGACTGCAGTTCATCTTGCATTTGTTTTTGTTATTATGGTGCAAAGTTTAAAGTTTGGGTGAATACAGACATTCAAACCTTTCTGTCAGTTAAGGACTTTAATAACTTTTTCATTGAGTTCACTGGTGAACGTACTCCAAAGTTTTATTTGCGTAAACTCTTGTGCTTTCATTACTATATTTAACTTCCGTGACAACTCGTCAAACAAACGGTTCATTTCATAAAGAATATTTTGAAGAGGTTGAAAAGTCTGTTAAGAACTGTAGGCTTAATTTGAGTGTTATTTAGGAATAATGAGATTAAGGTCAAAGTCTGAGATTTGAGAGCTTACCTCCATTTGGCTTCAGGCTCATTAGTTTCTGGTTCAGTTCTCTGGCTGAAGCCTTGCTTTGATTTCGATTCACTCTTTTATTTTGTTACATTTTTTTCCTTCATCATTTCTCATGCTGCTTTGCATGGTACCTGGCCTCGCACACCCAATTACCCATCTTTCCTAACACAATTATTCCATCACTCCTCCACCCTCCTCACCCCCCCTCCCATTGCACCCCCGATCCCTCTTCCCCTCCTTTCACCGACGCCTCCGACTCCTGAGCAGACCGCAGTCTCAGATCGACGAGGAGCATGGGAGGTGCAGCCAACACGCCAAGCAAACTCCTATCTGACCTCCCACCTGGCAGCGGACAGGCATGGGGGCTCAGTGCAGGTATACACCCTTCACCTGATCAACCAACAGCCCTCCACCCGATCTCTATGGAGTCAGATCTGTCTCATGGGTTTTAAGATGAAAGCGGATGACTGCATCATCAAACGTAAAATACTCAGTGATCGGCGCAAAATATTTTGAAACGGATTTTAAAGAAACTTTGGGCATATAAAAATGATGATTCTTCACTTCTGTAGCATGTCTGTAGTTTAGTTTTGATCGATATTTTTAATTTACAGCTATTTTTACACTTTGAGATGTAGTTTCCAGATCTCGCAGAATCAAGCCTGTAAACGTGTTCACCATAAGAGAGCTGCTAAAAATTACTGGTATTTCCTGAATGTTTTAGGTATTTCTAATTATCATAATTTGCGGTTAACAAGTTAATGTACAATAATAAATACCAGACATTTTTCCAGGAAAAGACCTTTGTTTTATATTTTAGCCTTGTGTGTGAGACAGATCTACAACCATATTCTACCCCCACCCCTTTACCCCTGGCTGGGAAATGTTATTTTTTCTGCACCACCATATGCATGTCATCTGGTGCCACCCACCCCAGATGGTGAAAACTATAAACAGCAGCCCTGGTTGTGGCATTTTGATCTCAGGTCCTCGAACTCTTCATGGCGCCTGGACATTCCTTGCAAGATCAAGGAGCCTCTTGCATGGCAGGGTGACCTGGCTTAGTCGGCTAAGTGCATGCTCTTAAGTCGTGAAGGGTCATTATGCTTAAAGGAGCATCCTGGTGTAATTTTGACAACTTGTCATTTCCCGAGATTTTCCCAGTCTGTAACAAGCTTTGTTTGAATAAGTGTGTACAGTGTAGGCTTTAGTGGATCTCAGCCTATTCTACTTAATGCTATTCACTGCCATTCTTGTTTAAACAGTGTGAAGATATGAGAGTTGCCAGACATACTGGAGGTTTTTCATTCACTTAAAAACTATTATATGGCCACTGTGTACTTGGACTGTCTTATTGTTTTACATTGGCAGAAACATGTCTCTCCAGCTCTGATTGGACTGTCTGTGCAGGTGAGGTTACGTAAAGGTGTAGCAACTGCTTCTGCGTGTACGTGAGCAGAGCTAATGCTAACAGGCGTATTAAACTGCTCTTTGTGCACACCTCATGAATATTCTTGCAGACTTGAAAAGCTATGCAGGTCCTGTTCTACTATCACATTATTTTCTGTGAATTCCTTAATTTGTTGGCTGACCCAGAAAAAGACTCAAACACAACACTCCTGAGGATATCTTGCTGGGGAAATACGTGATAATAGAGAATGCAGTCTCAAACACAATGCTGTGAAAGTCCAGCCAAAACAGAAGTCGGTTTCACTCACATCGCTTGATGCCAAAATATATCTGTTTTCATATACACTCATGAGCGTGTCTGTGCAAAGTTTAATGGGTCATGGAAATAATTTTAATGAAAGTCATAACTGAAATAGTGTTTCTTGTATCCAATTACTTCATCTCCAGGATTTTTTTTGTATAGTTTTTCAACATGGATGGAAGTGAATGGCATTAGGTGGGCTCAGGCTGTCAAAGGAACACACTGTATACACCTATGAACACACACTTTTTTACAAAATGATGTCATTTCTTCTGCAGCTTAATGGGACAACCATGAATTTGTCTTTTGGCAGGTCACATCTGTTTGTTAGCCTTTTGGTTTGTCCGTGTCTCATTATTCATTTGTGTCTTTATGAACTGTGCTGTGGGCTGTGAAGTGAATTTCCAAAGAAATTAAATGATTTTGATTCCTATAAACCAGCATTGCTATAAGCTGGTTTAAAGATGTAAACATTTTGAATATGCTGTGAATGAAACTTCACTGCACCTTTACACCTTTAACAGACCACTGTGTCAAATGAGATGCCCAGACATAATGAAGGCACACTTTGGGGTCCACAAGCTACTTTTCAGGCCAGTTGTAGAGCTTGTGTTATTTAATGTCTTCTCACTTTTGTTTCCAAACTTTACATAACTTCATTGACTAGAAGATCCGTGGACATACAAATAGAGTACTGTGGCAAGCTAGTTGGCTGATTGGATGGCGTAGGGTGACATGTTCTACATAAATAATGCTGGGTCCTGCTCAAGGTTTCTTCCTGTTAAAAGGGAGTTTTTCCTTGCCACTGTCTGCTTGCTCGGGGGTTCAGGCTCTGGGTCTCTGTAAAGCATCTAGAGACAATTTTGATTGTATAAGGTCCTATATAAATAAATAAATTGAATTGAAATTGAAAATAATGCAACATGGTGCATCCTAAGCTTTATGTCAATAAAAGAAATGTCAGTATGACATATGACAAATGTCAATGACAGTAGAGAAAATCCTCAACTATTTTAAGTCTGATTATGGTCTTCAGAGCATTTCAGAATACAGGAAGAGACTGTGATTAAATAGACGGTGATAACAATCGAGAGTGGCTACGAATGCAAAATGAACGCAAGAGAAACAACTCGCGCATTCATGTTGTGTGTCTTCTGTGTTATTGATGTGATGTTGTTCTTTGCTGCTGAGAGACTCGACGTCTCTACGCCGGAGAAGCCCTCCATCACAGCATCACCTGTTGTTTCACAGTGATTCTGGCCAGCGTCTCAGCTGTTTTTGAAGTAACACCCGTCTGTGCCGCAGGTGGTCAGCTCGACCAACGGGGAGCTGAACGCAGACGATCCACTGGCAGCTCATTCCAACGCTCCGATTACAGCTCAGGCAGAGGTGGAAGTGGTCGACGAGGCCAAGTACGTGTCACACACCCGCCACACCACTCCTCCGTGTCCATCTGTCGCTTCTTCTCTTTCCCACTCTTCCTCTCTGTCCCCCCTCCCTCTCTCTCACTTTTTGCTATGGTGTGGAATTGTGACAGCCCCCACCCTTCTCCACCCCCCCCAGCTGTCATCCTGCTCCTGTCTCTCTTATCTTCTGTCTGACTGTGTGGTTTTTTTGATCTTTTCTGCCGCCTGTCTCAATGCTGTCCTCTCAATAAGATTGTTTTTCTTTTAAAGAAAGACAAGCCTTTGCAGATCAACTTCTCAGCTGGAGCTAACGCAGCGTCTCGTACCTGTAGCCTGAGCAGTCACAAATTCTCCACTGTTGATCGAACTGATCATCGCGTCTGTAATGGTGACAATAAGGATCACTGCAGTGCAGAATCTGTCATCTGCATTTGGTTGGCAGCCAGTTGAGATCACACCAGATTGTTCATGTGGCAACGTGGTCACATGTTTGAAGATTATGCACATTATGTCATCATGTGCGACTGTCATTTCTGACGTGTCACTTCCTCTGCTGTTGTTAGCATTGTTCTGGTTTACTTGATCTCAAAACTAGTGGCAGTAGCTAAACAGCAGCGGGTGCTTGTCTCCAGCACCAGTAACTGGAACGATTCCTTGCTGCATGGCTGGCTGCCCACTGTGCAAAAACTGCACTGCTGGCTCAGTTTTCCATGATCCAGCTGGCCGAGAGGAACCGAGTGGAGCGAGACATATCAACAGAGAAAATATCTGCTTTGCAGTTTCAATTTTATTGTATTGGATATTACAGTAAATTAATTTTGCTTGATAAAAGTACAAACAGAAATGTGGCAGGGAAACTCGCCTACCATTAAACAGCTACAGAAGTACATTTACAAATTTGTCTTTAGTCGTCAGCTCAGTCACGCTTATGTAAAGCCAGTTATTTTAATCCAAGGCTCAGTTTTGATTGAGGGAGGAGACTGTCCTGAGCAGGAACACAATAGTGCAGGTCAGCCTGGTTATTCCCTGTTGTGAGGCTGTGAAGGGAACATTTATGATTGTGGTGCAGCTAAGATTGGCTCTGTGGGGATGGAAATGTTAGCGTGTGAAATATTAGCTGTGTGTGTGTGGTAGTGGTTTGGATTCCATTGTGTGTTCAGCTAAATGGGTTTTGCTTTTTTTTTTTTTTTTTAACAAAATAATTTTGCTCATTTATAAGGTGAAAGTCTGGATAAATGGTTCATTCAGCAGGTAAAGCCCGATCCAGAATTATTCAGTTGTAATTTATTATAGCCAAATACATTATTATAATTAAAAAAATCAGAAATCAATTGTCCCATACCCAAAAGTAGAATTCATCCTGTATCATTGTAATAAATAATGATGTTAATTTCACTGTATGTCTCAACAAATAGACACAAAATGTGTATTTAGCTCCAGTCCAGCTCTCAGAGATATTGTAATGTATATTTCAGGGATTAACCACCTCTCCCACCGCAGCCCATCAAAGCCACTGTAAAACTAAGATTCCCCTCATGAATCTCCCGGAGGTTCACTCACTTTAATCTGCACTCGATTCTATTTCTGCCCACATGACAGACCTTCCTCCTGTTGTCTCCATTCACACAATTGTTTGATGTGATGATGCCAGCCTCTTTGATACCTCCTCAGACAAGTTGATGTTTGATATGAGGACATGAAGTAGTGAATGGAAATCACATGTCTGTTGCGGTTTAATTAATACTTTGCATTTTGAGAGAATAACTGGTTTTCACAGTGAATTAATTCTGTTCTATTAATGCTTTTTATTTATATTCATGGCCTGATATTTGTTTCGGACTCTTGAGCGGTAATTATTCTCAGTCTGTACAGAATCAGGTATTTTTTATTCTGCGTTTTGGCTTCCATCAGTGATGCTGTAATGTGCTGTTACAGCATCACTGATGGCAAATCGCAGTGTAACGTCATGCATTTTCCAGCTGTATATAGCAGTAATAACAGTACACTCATAAGTGTGGTGACCTAAATCTCCACTTTCTGTAAGTGTAGGAAGTAAAATGGGTTGCACAATAAAATGCAGTTTCTATATGAAGATTTGTTGTATCTAAATACTCACAATTATAGATGTATCAGATATAAATGGAAAACATGATGCAGCCGTATTAAATCTGACCTGACACTTTGGAAAAGGGAAGATTTTATTCTATTTTACAAAATTAAATGAAATATATCTGTATATAAATACAACAAGGTCATATGTACTTTTCAAAAGTTGTTCAAAAACTTGGCCTCCTAAAACTGTTGCTACGGTGACTTCCTGTTGACATAGTTCCTTTAATTGGACCACGTTACAGATGCTTCCTAGTAACTTATTTACATGTTAGTTACATTATTCAGAAGTGTTTCTATCTACATATTTTTAAGCACATTTGAAGTGTTGCATTAGAAACGATTGATTAAAAAAATGTCAAAATTCATAAAAACGTCCTCAATTTGGCAAAAAAAGTTTTGTTTTTACACTTTTTACATTGTTTCAGTTCAGTAAATGCACATTTGTAGAGAAAATGGAGCCTAAATAGCCTACATTTTGCCTAAATAGCCTAAAATTTTGCTGTGTTTTCTGAGAGAAATGATGAACCACCTCCTGCTAACACGGGAGCAAAACGCTGCAGAGTAGACGTCCTGTAACTTTCCCTGCAGTCTTTTCTCCTTTAACCTCTCGAATGTCCCCTCTGTGTGTCCACCTGAGTCCTTTTGGTGTGTCTGTGTGCATGCTTGTGTGGCATGCGCCCCGTCCCATCATCTTGGTCTTGCTGTATTAATCTTTCTTACTTTTCTCTTTACACTCTTTCCTCTCTCTTCTTCTGTAGCTGCGTGAAAATGCTCAACCTGTGGTGAGTCCCTCTCTGCTAGTCCACATCAGACTCATGGGACAGGGAGTGGACCAGCCTAGGCTGGGCCCGGTGGAGTTTTATTTCTATTTTTATTTACAAATTTTACCTAAACTCTCACTGGTGCAACAGTGCCGTAAAACCCCGAGAACACTGTCTGCTGTGTGTACTATCAAGTCTCTGCCCTTTTTTCTCACCACTGCCTGATGCCGATTGCTAACAGATGAGTACAGAATACACTAAGCCAAGCTGTCCTACCAATTTAAACCTGACCAGATGTCACATGCAGGCAGAAAGATAAAAATAAAAGTAGCTCGAGTGCTTTGAACTAACTCGTCCTTTTTTGTCTTTATTGGTAGTTAATGAGCGGTTACTCCTTTTTAGCAGCGTTTGGCTTCATATTGAAAGCCTTCAAACTCTTTTTTTGCATGGTGCACCATTATTCTTTATTAACGACTTAACCCAGGAGTACCCAGTCACTGTCCTATGTCACGATCCACAGCTTTTTTTCTTGTCTTTGTATGTTTTTATTGATCATTCAGGCTCGCCATGTCTTGTGCTCTTTGTGTGCACTGCTCCATTTTATTTCTTTATTTAGTTTTTGCATAGGAGAAGTAGTTTCCTTGGAGTAACTGCAGCAGTTGAGTCCCTTTTGAGACATTTTTTTTTCTTTCTTAAAAATGGTGGGAGATGAATGAGCATGCAAACACTTGGTGGATGCCAGTGCATCCATCTTTTGGCCTTGTTGCTAATGTTTTTCAAATCAAACCTTTTGCCAGCTGCAGTTCTCACTAACATAACCAGATTTGGAAGACTCAGATTAAGCTTTTGTGATATTTAACATGCTAATTTAACGCAGTCTGCTCATGTTTGTTCTTTCTTTTTCTTCATCTGAGACCTCCCTCATCTACTTATCGGTTTAATGTCCACCTCTGTCTGCAGGTGCTGCTGTTTCTTCAAGCGAAAACGGAAGAAGAACACACCGAGGCACAAATGATCGTCCGCCACTGGCCTGAAACGCTCCAAGTGTCAGTCGATTGTGATTTCAGAAATCAATAAGGTCCCATTCAAAAATAAAAGAGGGAGACAAACTGAAAGATGTTGATTGAAAAGCGCTCTGGAGGGACCAGTTAAAAATGGTTTGAGATGTACAAGATGCTTGTGTCTTTAGATGGGAGTATTTTTTTGCTTTATTATTATTTTGTTTTTTTCCCCTCCTCCTGTGTGGAAGTATTTTGCAGGCCAGTCATCCAAACGGGGAACCTTTTTGTTGGAATTGTGCAGAGGATAATCTTTTTCCTCCTCCCCAAGACGCCCAGCATTTGTGTTTTTCTCTCCTTGTTTTTGTCAGATTTTCTGCTCCCGTTTCCCTCCTGTGGTATTGCAAAGGAAGCGACGTTTCTTCCTGTGGAATCTTGCCACCGTCAACATGTTGCATACTATGATTTCTTTCTTCGACTCACAGAATCATATTTTCATTTCCCCTCTGTCAAGTCCCGGTTCAGAGTAGTTTGCCCCTGGTTAGTTTGCTAACTCATCTCGACACAAAGCCCTTTTGGTCTTTCCTGACGTGGGACTGAATGTAAACCTGAACACACGAGGAGCCAAAAGCGTAACCGCCCATCCTCACGTACAGGCACAAAGAGCTTCAGTCTGCCATTTGGCCCCTGCACTTTTTTCCCTCCAAAGAGGTCAACCCTGGCACTGAGAGAACAGAAGACCAAGGACGCCTCCTGCACTGTGTTCTCTGAGGATGAATTCTGCTCACGCTGCTTGGTTAAAGCGCTCCCCTTAGCCACGCTGCTGTCAAAACACACTACAGTCTCTTTTGACGCTCATGCAGTCTTGCTTCTGTTGGCTTTGTGATGATGAGCGGCAACCTGACACTCCTAGATGGGGCTGAAAAAAAATGCTATTTATGCTATTTATCTCTTGGTTGCCACTGGTTTTCTTACTAATTCTAAAACATACACACTGAATGTATGGACAGAAAAGTAAATGACTTTGGAGCATTTATATGATCTGTCATGTGCATGGGAAGGAAATTGCTGTTAAGACCCATGTGTAAAGGAAAAAGACAAAAAAAGGAAAATCATGAGACCAAAACTAAGTGTGTTAGAGGGTGGGAGGGTCTTAAATGTTCTTGATCTTAATAATGTGATGGTTAATAATGGACTCTGCACCAGTAGACACTGGGAGATGTTGCTTTGGATTGAGAAAACAAACAAGGAAAAAAAAATCACAGCCTCGCAACACTACTGTCTAATGCCTTAACCCCCCCCTCCCCCCAACCGGCCGACCAGTCGACCATCACATCACGCCACCAGTTGGATAAACAAGTTGGCGGCATGACGGTTGTGAGATGTGCGGCGCAACCTTTGGGCTCACTCGTATAAATAAAACCCAAAGTTGCAGGCTGTTCCCAGCTAGCATCAGAGCGGTTGATGACTTCTCTCGTAACTCTGAGGATGTGTTCCCAAGAGAGCAATGCCAAACGGGAGGCTTGGCGTAATAATCTGTTAATGGTGTTCAGACGTCCCTGCCCCTGAGCGTCCAGCCGGGAGACCCCGTGTACGGCAAAAGTGATGTTTTATGTTTGGACGGTCCCTCTCCTCGACGCAGAGAGAGAGAGAGGGATAACCTTAACGTCGGCGTGAAGGCGAAGGCGAATAAGTGAACATGTCCATACCATTTTAATTTTCATTTAGTGTCATGGAGGACTGCCTTGAAACAATATCCTCGATACGTCACCTTGCCTATCCTCCTAACAGAGAGTGAATTACCGTACATAGGTGTTTTATTTTTTTATTTTATATCTTGCTAATGTGAATTTTTTTAATGCAATCTTAGTTTTTTTTGTTTTGTTTTGTTTTTTGTTTCCATTCCAAATAGCCATGGTTTTATGGGGAAAGAGAGGGTAACAAAAAAGCTTGAGACCATGACTGCACTACATTTGTTGACCCCCGGCTTTCCCTGAGAAGACCCTGCCTTCTTAATACTGTACTTTAAACGTGCTTGTTACTTTAATTGTAGCTGCCTCGTATGCTAGGCCTTCCCTATAGGGTGCAGGGAATACACAATATATTGAATTTTTTTTTATTATAATTTTTTTTTTAATCCCCACCCACTCCTTTTTTTATTGTGCCATGACACCACCCTCCTCTTCCCCTTCCCTTTCTCTCTGCACGCACGCATGCACGCACACACACACATACATACACACACACACACACAAGTCCTAGATGAATCAGCTCTCAGTGGCGTGTTTAGATTTGGCGTTTTGTGGACCTGCTCCATCATCTTTAGTAATACAATGTTGTAGATGTTGCAAACTATCTCAATGAATCAGTATGTAAACCTGCTTGTCGCGTGTATTTACACTGTATAGCTTTTGGTTTCTTCTTTAACCCCTGACATGTCAGTTACTCCAGGGTCTAAGTTATTGTGTTCTTGAAAGTACTTGAATATGAAAATTTACGGGACCTTTTCTGTTTGTTTGGGGCTTTTGTTTTATTTGTTGTTGTTTTTTTTTTTTTGTCATTATCATAATAATTCCACACATAGGATTTGAAGGGGATTGTTGGGAAAACAGGCTATTTGAATGACAGGTATTCATTCGTTTGAGATGTGTTAGTGCCTCTTGAGTGTGTTGGACAGGTGACGTTTTTATCCGACTCACCTGGGGAGTCCTGTGCCGGCTGGTGTACAAAGGAAAAGAAAAAAAAAAATAAATAAAAACTGGTGTGGGTTTCGTTGTTTTTTACCAAGAAGTGGTGCAGTTAGATGTTGGTTTGGATGCTAAGTCATTCACCAGTTTGTATTTTGATCTGGTGTGGGTGAAACCGTTCATTTTGTTTTTGTCCCCAGACACCAAACCTGTGACATCTGCTGCCTGTGCTTGTCCCCACAGAGCATCACCCGGCACCTGGACTGTTTCATTCCAGCTACCTGAGAAAAGTTGAAAGTATTTCCGTTGTAGTGAGATGGATATCCAGACTATATAGCCTTCAACGTTCCCTCTGAATTCCCAGAGTGCCATTCCTGAGACTACTACTAGCCCATGCCTTTTACCTGTGCCAGGAAAATATGAAGTTGAATGTTTTTTTTGACCATCACATTCCACGTTGTGTCCTTGATGTGTCCACGGTCATTTTGAAAAACCGCAGAGCAGCAAAGGCTCAGCTCAGTACCAGAAGTGTTGTTGGAGATGTCAACGAGCGTTGGAAATTACAAAGTGTTTTATGAGTTGTTTCTGTTGGTTTCTTTCTTGTTTTTTTTCTTTTCTTGTAGATCAAAAGAAACCAACAGCATTTTACTGACCGAACTTATCGTTTCAGAGTTGAATTTGTGACTGGTCATCTTTGCAACATCGGCTTCATTCTTAAACTTTGGGTGGCCGAGCTGTTCGGCTCCTGGCTGAAATGGTAGATATAGATATATTACTCTGATGTATTTACGTTTTACTCTCTGGGCCTCATACAGAGCGATATAGGAGTACTCTGTATGCTTTGTGTCTGCATGGCTTACGTGGAGACGGCAGCGAGCGGTTCCTCTCCAGTGAATTTTCTCACCTGTAGGGCTCATATACTGTGGGCTCAGTGAGACGTTATGACTTCCAGTCCTCCTGTAAAATAAACTTAAGATAAACATTTTCATGTCTTCTCACCGCACATTCCACTTCAGTTCACATCTTTTCTGGTAACCTTCACTTCAGTCAGACTTGTGTTTATGGCTTTGGTTGTGTGTAAGTCACATTTCTGTGTGTCAAAGCTGTGTAAATCAAAGCAAAGGACAGATAAAAGTGTGAATGAATGGCTGAGGTCTTTTTGGGTTCTCTGGCACTTTTTCCTTGTTGCTGTACTGTAGAATTGTCTTGGATTTACTGTATATTTTTTCTTTGAGGGAGAGGTTTTGGGTGACATTTACTGCAATATTGTGATGATTATTTGAAAATTGTAAATTGTACAGAGTTCACAGTTATACTCTTTGTTCTTTCTGTTGGGATTACATTAAAAATATGTATTCTTTGATATTTTTTTCCCTCTCAGACTGTGGAAAATCAAATTGTACAGCTCCAAGAGGTTATCCTCCCCTCAGCATTGTTTTTTTTTTTCAGAGCTATGATTAAGACAAATCTTAAAATTGTAAATAAATATTATTGTGTTGAAATATGAATGTCACTTCAAAAATGTATTTGAATGAGTTAGTCAAGGGCTTCAAGAATGAAGGACCCACATTTCTTCTTTTTATGGTTTCATATTTTTAATTTACAGAAAGGTAAAGATCCTTTTTATCTGAGATGCCTGTTTTTTCCCCCCTCGTTGGATTCATATAATACAATGTTTCACACATGAACCTTATAAAAATCACTTTTTATTCCCTCCACACCTAAAGGGAAACTCCAGTTTGCACCCTTTTTTATGTAAAATAAAAGATCTCTCCACCTTGTGGGAATGTCTTCTGTAAGATGATTTTGTACTTGTTCAGCCTCTGTATTCTGACTTTAATGAAATGGCAAACATGCGTACGCCGAGGTGATCAATCCAGCTCGCTTTGGTTATTGTCAGAGTAGGTTTATACTCTCACATCTGTGAGCGGCCACAGAACCTGTTGTGTTCTCTCGCAGGCTTTGTTCCTGTGTCAGAATTTCAGTCTGACTCCCTTTTAATTTCTGCGCTGCTTCTTGTTTGTTTGTCAAAGTAAATGAAAACACTGGTTCTCATTGTGTGAGTGCAGTACATGAACTGGTAGGAGGTCACAGGTTTTTTCTTTCTCAGATTTCCCCCTCTTCCCTTTTGTTTGGATTTTAATAACCACTACACACAGGATGTTAGTGTGAGTCCTCTTAGAGATCAGAGAAATAAAACATTTTTCTAACATTATCCTGAACATTTATCCTGCTATCTCTTGAAGGAGGTCTGACTCCCAGTTTGAGAACTGCTCATTTAGTAAGTAAAAATAAATTTGACAATCAAAATGAATGACCTAAAACCACTGGGCCCTCAAGCAAAATTTTCAGAGGTGGGTGGTAACTAAGATTTAAGTTAGTGTGTTGTATGTAAAGATCAATGTGAGCTTCCACTCAGTGGCTGCCACTAAAGAACAGTCCACTGACATGTACATTTACTGCAGTACTTACTGTATTTTACTGGACAGTTTCTTTGCAGATTAAAGCTTAAATTCAAGATTATTGATCTATTCAAATACTTTATGCTTACATAAAATTGTATCTTCTTTAATACACTAACAATTAATATTACATTTACGGGTTGTTTCTAAAATGCCCCTGCACTTCTCGTCTCCCGCCGCTAGTAGTCAGTGTTGGCCGCGAGGGGGAGTCTGACAGCGGCTGTGAACGATAAACTTCCTGTATGAAGATCCGGTTCCTCTCTTCCACCGGTCCAAGTCAACATGGTGGGTACCCAACAGATCGCTCTACTTCACCAGCCCTCACAATCCTTTTCAATCCTCATTACCTACCTGCCCATCAAGCGGTTTCCAGCATCACACTGCACACAAACGGCACAAAGATGCTAAATGCCGGATTCTGTTGCACTACAGTGGAGTTAAAACATAAGAAAACAGGCTAAAATGTTCCCGTGTTACTAGCCAACCGGCCACTAAGTGGTTAAAAACACAGGCAAAACATCAGCGGTCCACATGTGTAAATACTTGTATTTATAAACACTGCAGTGCTGGTTTGCTTCGGTTCTTGTTATTCGCTTTTATTCAAAGCTCACTGTGTTGTTTGTTAATTAAAGAGCAAAGCAGCGTTTTCGTGTCCGCCAGTTTCATCCTGCGGTAGAAGACTAATGTTCGTATAGCGGTGATCGGGCAAACCTTATCATCTTTTTCGAGATTGTGTTAATGTAATTATGTCAAAAGTCATAGCCTGAAATTATTGCGTTAAATAAGAATTTAGCTAAAATTCATTTACATGTGGATTCAGAGGGATTTCTGAAGGTGCTGACATCCTTTAAGAGGCTCGACGTCTGCTTGTTGAGCCAGCATTAAGTGATTAAATTGCTCTTAATTTGCCTCCCGTTTAGCCTTTTGAAACTCATACACGCAAGACAAGGAAAATTGCAGGCACCAAAACGTAAATCACAGCGCAGAAGGCATTTTATTCAAGTAAATCTGTTTGGTGGAAATGTGCTGCTTTCAGTTTTCTGTTAATATTTAATGTACATGCAGTAAAACTCTTTATGGCTCTGCCTCTGCGTAGAGCTGTTTTAGTGTTTGGAATTTAACTAACAACTAAATAACTAATAAAAGATGTTATTTCTAAAATACCATCCCCGCTCAAAATATTTCCAGTTTGACCACTTGACATGCCATCCAACATCAACTTCCTCCTGTGATTTCTTCGCTCTTGATGCGTGTCTCAGCTGCATCTCTGACTGGTTTCTCTTCAGGGTCGAGTCAGGACCAAGACAGTCAAGAAGGCCGCCAGGGTCATCATCGAGAAATACTACACCCGTCTGGGCAATGACTTCCACACCAACAAGAGGGTGTGTGAGGAGATCGCCATTATCCCCAGCAAGCCTCTGCGCAACAAAATTGCAGGGTGAGTGGAACTTGCTGCTATTTTGAAGTGTGTGTACTGCAGAAAATGCACTCCTGCTCGCTGGTGTTCATATGATTTGTTCAGCATGAGTGTGTTTGTCTGGCTGTGCGTCCTGAGGAGGCAGTACATGACGGGATATCATGTCCTTTTAGAGTGCTCTTAGCGAGAGGATGGATTGAAATGAACACAGAGCTCACTGAGCAGTTTTGTGTGGATCCCCTGTGCTTTGATAACCATCATCTCATGAACCAAGCTGATTTCATCTGGTTGCCGCAGTATACAAGAGAGGTTGGCGCTTGCCGTTATTGCCTGATCGTTTTCATGAAAGTTCAGACCTACATTTTTAACAGCCACGGTTAAATGATCTCATAGCAAAATGGCTGAGACTGCAGCGTGTTCATTCTGACATGTTAGTTATGCTTGTCAGCACTCTTAGTATCTGTTAAAAGACACTCAAACTTCTCTCTCCCTCACAGCGTTAGAAACATCAGGAGAACAGATCCTCATTTCATGGTTTTAGGTCGTAAACAGAATAAGAGCTCTCCAGTCTGTTCTGGTCCTGGCTGACCGGGTCTGCATTTGTAAACACGACGTCGTAGTTGCTGATGCTTGTTTAAAAGCTGCGGGGTGTGTGGTGTTGATGTGGTCCGATGATGACCCGAGTTTAAGTATGAACAGTTCAGGATGAGCTGCTAAAACCAGAACGCGTCCTCTTTGCTGTGGCCCCGGGCCTTCGGGGTTCGTGTCTCAGTGAAGACTCCAAATCTCCCGTTAATGTTTGAAGTCAGCAGAAGCGAGACCAGACAGCTGTAGTGGCCATCTTACTCAGTTTAATGTTCCCAAATGTTTTCAGTGAAATCTGTAATGTTATTCAAGGTAACAGCATGTTTCGTTTGATTTAACTTCTGCGGAAGTGACGGGAGTCAGCAAGCGAGCCAGCTGGCCACCTTTTACTATAGTTTACATTGCTCACCTGTAGAGAGAGACTTTCAGATTTTCATCCCCAGTGGTTGTTTAACGATGAGGACTACAACTCCCATGGTTCCACGCTGCTTCATAACGTCATCAGACTCCATCTCCTTAGTGGCAGAAATTACATACTGTACAAAGACTTCTTGTGGTTCCCAGACTTCATTGGCATGTTGTTCCCCTTGTGGACAGCTGGAGGTCGGTGGACTCAATGTCAGAGTCACAGAACAGTGAACACTTAGCCGAGTTGGGTTTTTTTTTGTACATTCGACTGTGGGACGCCACAAAGTGATTGTTGTTGCAGAGGTGATTGATTTTCTGTGCTGAGTGCTGATGTTGCGAAATGTAGAATCAGCTGGGAAGCCCGTCGGCTACAAATAAAAGTTTGTGGCTACTAATTGATTGGGGTTTTCCCCCCGTTATTCCGAGCAGTCGGTGTATTAAGAATTTGAGAGCAGTTGGATTTATTGCCACAGTTAGTCAGACTGTTGCTGCAGTTACCAGGTGTTTTCAACATAGTTAAGATTTCTGTATTATTTATGTAGACGATGACTTGTCAGACATGTTGACAGAGGTTCACCACAAGTTACCAAAGAAATGTCATATAATTCCTGATAAAATGGAGCAATCAATGAATAATAACGCTGAGAAAATTTGGCCTTTTGCAGTCCGTATTGTTCAACCAGCTCGTAGTTGACATTTGTGCAGTAAATGAAAATCGTTTACAAACATCATATGTCTCTAAATTATCAGTGAACTGATAACTTCATCATGTTGTCGACTTGTTCTGCATTCTGGTAACAACTTTGTGTTTGTTGTTTGTTTGTCTCTCAGGTACGTGACACACCTGATGAAGCGCATCCAGCGCGGTCCAGTCAGAGGAATCTCCATCAAGCTGCAGGAGGAGGAGAGAGAGAGGAGGGACAACTACGTCCCAGAGGTCTTTGTCTTGTCTCTGACTGTGTTTCACCTCTTTGGTTTGGAAACTACGACATGTTGCAGTTTTATTCAGTGCTTCAGTTGTTTGGTTTGATTAAGCAGCTTTAGTGTAACTCGAAGACTGAACAGTTTTTATGCTCGCTGGTTGCTGCCATCAGATTTTTATTTCTGAAAGGTTGAGCAGACGCAAGTCAGACAGCTAATTTGTTGTCCTTTATTTTTCTGATCATCCAGATTTCTGCTCTGGACCAGGAGCTCATCGAGGTGGATCCAGACACGAAGGAAATGCTCAAGATGCTGGTGAGTGTTCAATGTATTTCACTGCTTTAAAAGAGCTTTTCTTCCAAATGTGAAGATTCTCACTTTGGCCAAACAGGAAGACATTTTAACTTGTTATACCAAAACAAATGTTGACCTGAGTGCTTCACAGAGGATATGACACATTTGTATAAAAATACAGACATTTCTCTTATGGTCAAATAAAAAGACTCAGTGATTTTGGATAAAATCATGTTTCATGTTTTACAAGCCAAAAGTCTCCTGTCAGAAAAGCTTAAATGCTCTTAAACCTCACAATGTTTTTCCTCAATTAGCAAGTTTGAATTTTTGCAAAATGAAATATTTATGCAGTGATGTGGTCCTGCAAGGATGCCTGCAGAAGAAGTTTTTCTTTAATGACAGGATTTTTCAGTCTAACCTTTCAGACTTCCACGGATAGAAATACACTCAACAAAAATAGAAATTTAACACTTAAATGTTTACTCCCACTTTTTGCATCAAATTAAAAAAAATTACAGACTTTTCTTATGCATTTGAAAAACATCTAAGATTTGAGGGAGGTGTGTCATCCATCACCTGACACGTGTGGCATATCAAGTCGCTGATTAAATGTTGTTTGCACAGGTGTGCTTTGGACTGGTCACAAAGAGATGTTCCAGTCCAAAGCACACAGGTGAGGGGGGTGTGGGTTTATCTTGGCAAAGGAGACGTGTTCACCAACACAAATTTGTGCTGAGAATCTGAGCCTTTAATCTTTAACCCGAGTTTAAAAAAAAAAAGTCTGAATTTTTTTTAATTCCTCTTGTGAGAAATGGGAGGAAAAAAGTGTTGCGTTTATATTTCTGCTGAGTGGGAATAACATTGTGATTGGTTGCCTGTGATGGCGACGCTTCCTGCGTTTTTACGTGAATATTTTTCTTCTCTTGCAGGATTTCGGTGGCCTTTCCAACCTTCAAGTCACTCAGCCAACTATTGGAATGAACTTCAAGACACCACGAGGACTGTAGAAATCACATGCTGTGATCCTCTTAATAAAGAGATGTAATTATTAAAAACAAGAATTGTCCCTCTTATTTAAATCCAGCAAGTGATGATGAATATTTCCTAAATGCAGCGTTTACTCGCACACAGCAGCGTGTCAAACTGATTGACTCAACAGAACAACATGGTGAGTTTCTTTTCACTTACAGGTGAGAGCCGATTCGCTTGAATACCTTAAGAAAGTCACACGTTGTGTTGACTTTTGGTTTGAACTCATGTCATCTCAGCTGTAGCTGGTTATTTCTCACCATCTGCTCTGACTGAGCTTTCCTGAGTTTTTACAGCTACAGTTGATGGTGACAGTTTTCAGCATCTAATAGGCCCAGTAGAAGGACAGCTTGCCTTGGCAGGAAACTATAAAGCAGCGTTACATTTAATGAACCCAACCTCATGAAGGTCAGGATCATCTTTGACTCAACTGCGGGTTTACTAATCATCGAGTTGTTTAGAAATACTGGAAATAACCTGAAACCTCACCGCGTTACAGATTGAACCTGCAGGCTACAAACGAATAAAGCTTGGAAATATCTCACTCCAGGCTTCGTCTTTGATGGGGAAGGTCTACCACAGATCTGATTAACCATCGAGCTGCATGATCAGCGTTTCTGGAGTTAAGAGTCGGGCTGAAATAATCCGTACAACCTCCGTTAAAAGATCTGTAGTCCCTTCACTAACCACCCAATGACTAGTAAAGCAGCACGTATGCCAACACACTCTAGTATTCCTAATGACTCGGACACGATTCCCTTTGAGCTAAATGAGATTGCAGAGAAGCCGTCACACAGGATTTAAAACAAGCTTCCCAATTCCAAACAACAGCGTTAACATAAAATGATTCAGCGACGACCTGTGGATGTTAGCGAGACCGGAGTTTCAAAAGAACAACTCCACACATCTCCAGTAATGCTTAAACACCTTTATTGTGCCCAATCTGAACATACTCCACAACTGTAAGTAGCAGCAAACTTGGCAGACCACAATGAGGTAGACTTTCAAAACTCTAAAAAGCAGCTGGGCTGAAGGGACAACAAGCTCAGCATGACAAACCCAATGGATAAAGAAAAGACGCTTCGTCTTTGGCACACAGCTTATTATATGCATCGATGTCCAACTGGAACAGGAAGGCAAAATGGGATAAGAAAGCATGGAATCATTTACTAGGGTCTACTCAAGCTCTGGATTGATTAAATTTATCATCAGCTAAGTGGAAGTTCTTACATTCAACAGGAACAAGCAGCTGTTCTAACATAGGCGTGTCCCCCTGCTGATGTACAAAAAGTGATTAAAAACCACTGCCACCTCTCCAAACGTGCAAATTAAAAAGTGCAAAAATCAAAACTATGTACAATCCAACTTTCATTCACTCTAGTCTTAACAGGGTCCATCAGTTGCTTGGGGAAAAAAAAGTCGATGGACTATCCAGTACTATTGTTACATACATTTAATACAACCGGACCAACAAAGCAAGTTTAAAGTAGTACGTCCAACATTTTGTGCCCATTCAGTTGAAATTTGGGAGGGCAAATTAAAAAAAACAAAAAAAAGAAAAAAAAAAGCCACAGAAAAATGTATGAGAAGGAAAAATAAAAAAGGGGGTTCTCCCATAGACAGCCGCCTGGTAGAATTCTGTTCAAAATTTCCATGTCATGACTTAAAACCGTTTGTGTACAAATTAGTAAAAAACTGCGTAAAAATGTCTGAAATGCGACTGGTTAAATGAAGCCCAACATTCAACTCCCAAAAGTAAGAAACACCAGTTGGCTTGCACAGGAAAAACGGATGCCAACTGGGGGTAGGGGGAGGGAGGGAGGAGGAGAGGGGAAAAAAAATAAAAATTTAAAGGCACTGTATGGCATTTGCCAATGAACGGCAATGAGACTTGCGTGATTGCTCTTCACTATGCAACACATGTAAACAAAAAGAAAAAAAGAAATGGCATTTTCGTCCACTTCTTTACCTTAGGCTGACTCCCATATTTCTGTCTGGCCACAAGTCTAGGAAAATGCATAAGTGTGAAGGGCCCCTTGTCTCTCCCCAACAAAGTCACTGTGCATAGTGCCACTGTGAACAACAGCAAAATGTAGCAAGTGCAAAAGTGAACATTTTCTACAGTGAAATCCCCAGTGCCTGGTGGAGTGCCGCGGTGCCCCTCGCACCGAGGGACGTCCGGCACACGTGCTCTCCTTGGCGGGCAGCGTCGCCCCCCCCCGTCGAGAGGGGCTCTTCCTCTGGCCCTTCCGGGTGTTCGGATCCATCTGCTCTAGCTAGAGTCCCTGTTCTTCTGGTTGCGCATGAGGGGCCGATGGTTGCTCAAGATGTCCATGGAGTGCTGCCAGTGCCAGCAAGAGCGGCAGTAGTACTTGAAGCAGGCCTGCGTGGCAACAGACAGCGACTGAGCACACGGTGGGCCACCTTCACAGGTCTGAAGCTGCTAAAACACTTTGTGATGCATTTCAGACTTATGTTAGTTAAGTTATGTTTCCGGTTCATGAAAACTTCTACTGGTCTTAGTTCATAAACACTGGCCACTGATTTACCAAGTTAGCTGTTGAAATACTGAAACAGAAAATGTTCAGTCAGTCGATCAGATTGTAAACAGAACAAAACAAGATCCAAATCTCTTTATTCTGAGGTAAAAATCTGACTCGAGTGCACTCCAATGTCTAATAATCCCTCACTGAGCAAGAAAATTGTGCATGCAAAACTACGGCAAGTGCAGTAGGTCAAAGTCCCACACGTAAGTGACCTCATGAGTAATAGTTAACGTTACTGTGCAGACAACATCGATTAAACAAGAGATCAAACTTACAATAAACCAGAACTGTTTCTTAATAACAACGTTCTGAAATGAGTCTGAGATTTCAAGATCAAAAGTTTTCATCCATTGGAAATGTACTAAACTTTAGCACTTTACATTTCACCTTTCATAAAAAATAGAAGTCATCTCACCTACAGCAGACCATTTTGTCGAGCTCAAATGAGCCCGGTCAGGAGTTTTTGAAAACATTACGTGATTCTTCATCCTGATTTTCACGGTAGGATAGAAAGAGTTTTGCAGACATTCTAGCAGGCGGAGGGGTAAAACTTTCCATACTCAGGGGACCACAACTGACTAATTTCTGTCCATGCAATCTGGTCCAGACAAGGATCAGACAAACTACCTGGACCAGAGTCCCACTAACCTGGTCTCTGCAGAAGAAAGGCCCAGGTTGGCGAAGGCAAACTTGACACATGGAGTCTTCCAGGTACGGGTCAATCTGGACCTGAGAGGAAAAACAAAAACAAAGCAGTCACAGGAAGTGAGATGCAAAAGCAGTTTATCAAAAAGCTTCCACCACAAAGCAAGAACCTGCTGATTAAGCACCAGCGGCTTTCAAACTAATAAGATTCATTTAAACTGGGGTTTCAGTGCATTTGTGCTTCACAAGCAGTTTTGTAATTTCTGATTTTCACTTGTCTTTTATAATTTAAAAAGGCATAAACTTGAGCCCTGTGCATAGTTTCCAAGATATTTAATCACCGTCACTAAAAAGGCTGAGTCCACAACAGCAGAAATGTGAATTACTGACTGCAGAAAGCACAAAGACCGTGTTACAGAATATCTTCTTACCTTCTTTGTAAACTTGGGGGTTTTGATCTCGACGAAAGCAGCACACACAGCTTTCAGGTAACTGCGCTGATTGTTAAAAGTGACACGTCCAGAGCCTGTACACAACATGTTTATGTAACAGACATTTGATTGCTTGATAAATTAGAGTTCAAAACGAGTCGGACCGAGTCCTCAACAGTCAGCATCTTAAACGATCTGCAGCTGTCTACCATCTCCACGAGAACAGGGAACACACTGATCACAGCAAGTCCAGCGAAAGCCACTGATTTCGGTCTGTAACTGTTGTGAAGGTGACTTCCTGTTTCTGAAAGACGTTTCATCCATGCAAATTTCATTTTAAAGACAAACAACTTTTGATGATTTAAGACAAATCCTAAACACAAGGACTATAAACTATACTATAAATGTGACTCATGATAACTTTGTGTTTGTGCTGCTGTTAGTTGACATCTTGACATCAAAAAATAAATAAATAAATAAATCAAAAAAATCTGCAGTCTCACCTATGGGGTACTTGTGCTTGTCCGTGTCGATGCCAGCATACATGACTCCTCCAAACAGGTCGTTCATGATGCTGGCCAACGCCTCGGCGTTCAGCATGCCATGCAGCGCACCAACAAACACCGTCTTACTGGGGTCCAGACGCTGGGCGGGGCAGCGCACATAGTTACTGTCAGAGATCACCCAGGGGATCACCTGCACCTGTTCCAGAAAAGGGAGACAGGAGTCACATAAAAGACAACTTAGTATTGTATAAGTCTGCATTCAAGTGCAGCACTTGAACAGATGTCCTTTCCTTCATGTTGATACCGACTGCTGTGCATAATCTCTCATAGTGCCGCTTTATTTTCAACTCACATCCTTGCATCGCATTCTGCGGCTGGACATCTTGAAGTAGTACTCCCGGTTGTCCTCGGGGTGAAACGGGTCCTGGGAGCAGGCGTGGAGCAACGCCCGAACGGACTTTTCATTCTCAAACACCAGATAAACATATCCTGAAAACACACACACACACACACACACACACACACACACACAATACTTCAGGATACAGGGGAAAGAAAAAGAAAAACAGACTGTAGCTGGCAAAACATCACAGTAACAAGCGAGTCATATTACACAGCAGTTTGATTGGAGAGATGACGGATTACAATGACATCACAAGTTTTTAAAAGGCATCTAATGGAATGAAAATCATTTTTTTAATTTTTTAAAAATCAAACAAAAATGACCAGGCAATCGGTGTCGATCTGTCTAACGCTGTAACTATCAGTGGTGAAATTCCAGAAACCCAACAATCATAACTTTTCACCTTGGGCCCAATGCACGGAGGAGCATTTCTCACATCCACTCCCTGCACCTTCCACCACGATTTGTGCCACATTTAAACTCCAAAGTATCACCTAACCTACATATCTGTCGAGGCTGACAGTCAAACTCACCCGCATGCCGTGTGCTCACCACAGTGCCACCCCGATACCCTGAAGGAAAGAAAAAAGGAAATAGCCTACCAGCCTGTCGTTACCTTTAGCCACATTACCTTTGGGAGGACAGCGAGGGTGCTTTCCATCCTTACCCGGCCACTCCACAGTCAGAGGGCCGTAGCCACTGAAGGTGTTGATCAGTCCAGCTGAAATAATGGACGACAAAACATTAGGAATACGTCTTCAGCAATTTGTCCTTAAAGAGACAAATTTCCAGTTTTAAAAGGGTGCAAGTTGTGGGACGTCAACCTTCAAAAATACCCAAAACATCAACTAGCATTTGAGCACACGCTTATCCTATTTTAGGTCAAAAATTACATTAACCAAATAATGGAAAAAGAGAAGTTGATCTATAACCATTAGGTGCAGCCCCACTAAGAGTAGACAAGAACATCCATTTATGGTTTACTTTTTTTAATGACATAAAATGCTGAAGTGCCAGTAGTACTTTAGTTTAACTTTCTGTAAAGTTATCTTACAATATCTAAGCCAGAATTATGAATGCACGGATTTGAGCACAGCCCCTTGAAGACAGCTCACTCACTGCACACTGAGATTAATACAAACAAACATCTGCAGAGTCAGAAGAGGCAGCAGCTACCTTCTGTGATGTCCCAGGGCACGCCACCAAGAAATACCTTGCAGGAGTACAGAGGGTCCTTGTTGTTTCTGGGAGGCAGCTGACCACTCCAGGTGAACGTGGCCTCATTCACAGCTGATCCAGATAAAGGAAGAAGCAAAAATTCACTTCAAAGCTATGAATCAAAGAGGGCACAACAGCAGTGAGTGACAGCTGAAGCGTACCTGCAGCCTGTCTGTGCAGGCGGGCCTCCCTCTCAATACTGAACGCATCATCCGACTGGTCAAGCACGTCTGTACCAGGCCACGGAGAGCCGGTACGCCAGCGGCGGGAAATGGCTGAGGAGGCGGGGCTGGCACTGGATGGTGGGGTCAGAGGTGAGCTGGAGTCCTGCGGGTCCAGACGGGAGCCCAGTCGCAGAAGATCCTTCTGCATGTTCGATGCAAGATAAGGCATGGGAGGGGAAATCCGCAAAGTCGACTGCAGAGAGAAAGACGTGTGAATGACTGTGCTTTACTGGAAACATGAGACTGCTTATGTTATGCGTGTCTAAATCACACCAGGATTAGACTGTGGGCATCTTCAAGATCGATCGTGATCTAAAATTAGCAGATCGTCCACCCGTAATGTAAGTCTAAACAAACATTCCTCACCTGGCCTGTAACGATCACATGCAACAGGACTGACAGATCTCTTTTCAAACCCTTACCAGCATGTCACAGAGGTGGTCTGAGCCAGAGCTGAAGCCGCTGGTCTCCGAGTCTTCAGGACTGCTGGAGCGAGAGTCCAAAAAGGAGCTCGAGTCTAGACGGTTTGCCATGCGAGCCATGCTGGGGAACTTCTCCAAGAAGTCAGCAGTCATGCTCATAGACTCAGGGGGGAGGTAGCCTGGGGGCTTCCCAAGGATGCTACTGAAGGGACTGTTCAGTATACCCAACACTGGGGGGTGGAGAAGGATTATTACCATCATTATTTACAGTCTTGACATTGACAACCATTTCCATGGCGACCTGTACAAGCAGTCATGGCAAGATTACTCCTTGTTGTTTGACATCCATTTTGCAACAGGATGATTAAACAAAAAACAAACAGACATTTGTGCTGAATTTAAAGCACCATATCGATTCGTCAGGAGGCAAGCTGAATTGCTTTCTAAAATTTGTATCTTTCTTTGCCCATTTAGGGAATCTGTTTTGCAACTGGATAAGCAAATTGGGTTTGTGTGCTGAATCTGCAGACCTGAGTGAAAGGCTGCAAGCAAACTCAAGTTTCCAAAATTTGTATGTAGAAGAGGACACCTGATGTGCAAGCTGGCTTGTCTTCAGCAAGCCAATGCAACCTGAGGCATCGATGCTCAAAGCATTTTCAATTTTACATTGATGTTTTATATCTCTGCTGCTACTAATCTGAAACACAATCTCAGATGATACACACCTTTTCCTTTAGCACAATCACCAGAGGTCAGTACATGTGATACCTTTCCCAAACAAAGTCCAGCGACTGCTAAGCAGCAGCGTCTCGCATATTAAACCAGCGTCTTCCTTCCTCTTGATAACAAAGTGGGTCAGCTGGTAACTGTGACAGATATGTAGTGTGTGGCCTCCGACAGCGAACATGAGGCTCTGAGGGGATTATTCAGCTGTAGGCAGCATTCAAAGCTCTGTCCCACTTTGTTGTGGGCCCAGTTTAGAAAGCTCTAAATGAAGTTATGCCCGGCCGTTTTGGACGTGCAGGAATAACACTGTAGCTCTACAAATGGGTCACGACAAGTCATGGGTACCTTTCTAAAGACAGATGTTCATCTCAGCTGTCTGGCAGCCCGAACGTCACCATTTACATCTTTATGTTAAACGCATGTTAAAGCAGCCAAGTTGAACCGAATTCTCTTTTCTGGTCCGTATTCTTACCACATTTACACACTCTGCCTGAAAAACATCCGGACATCAGTTTGATCAACAGGTTATACACTGTACTACTGTATTTAGAAAAAGTAAAAATTTTTTAGAAAAATGATTTACAGCCTATAGGTTTTAAGAAAAGTAGCTTCACTGGACTGTTATTGTGCCTGAGGATTGCAAGAGATGCAGCAAAGCAAAAGTGCTACATCATCCTCCCTGGTGACGATACAGCCTGTTCTCCCACACAGGACTGCCGTTAATGACCGACCGTCACATATTTTAACAGAAATGAGAGCTACACAAACCAAAGCACACAGCCTCGCAGATGTCAAGATGTCGACTGAGCGTTAAAATAAAAAGAGGAGTCATGAAAGAGCTAATGAGCTCTTGGGGGAAAACAAATACCACCTCCCACCGTGACATTATGTGACATATAACACCGGACCAAACTACTGGTTTTAATGACATTGCTAATTTTAATTCAAGTCAACAAAAGATCTGGTACTTACTGGAAGGTGAGCTGGTCTGAACCTGGGAGGGGGAGGTGCGCGTGTCCGTCTCCTGGCTGCTCCAGGGTCTGTCCCATCCGGACAGCCGGAGAGACTGGAGGCCCAGGCCCAGGTCTGTGACACCCGGTGGGCCCCTGGATGAAGGTATCTCCTCGGAGCCGGGCATGCCGCCGCAGTTGGGAAAGAGCATCCTCCTGCTGCCCACCGCAGCCAGCTCCGACTCTTTTTGATCCAAGATCCAGTTCAGAGATACAGAAAAAGAGAGAGAGAGAGGGGAGAGGAAATGTTAGACAGATAAAGAGAACTGTTGTTTCAGTCTGTGCTACATAGGAAAGGGCTCAGAGAGCTTGGTCACACAGGTCCGTCTCTGCGAAGAGGAATCCCATTTTAAAGCAGAGAAAACAAAAACTTCCCTCATCACCATATCTCCCCCTGCCCTGGCTGACGGGGGAGCTAACCTGCTGCCTCTGCGCTCGGTGAAACTGCCATGCATCTCCGTCCGCATCACTGACCCACCTAGCAGCATGTGACATGGCTGCTGATGCACTCGCACACCCCTGCTAATGACATCAGCTCCACCACCCCCACCCCCGCCCCTCCACCCCCACCTCCCTGCTTCCTTGCCTAACAGCTGTAATGAAAAATTCCTGTCGAAGCTATTGGCTTGTTGATAGAAGCACTCCCCTCTCCGGTAGGCACAGCACGTCTGAGTGGTTGGGAAGACAGCCGCCGCCACCACCACCGCTGCTGCTGCTGCTGCTGCTTATTCTGTGTCTAGCCTTGTTTCCTGGGCGAGCTGACAGAGAGGAGGGAGGGGGAGGCGAGGGGCAGAGCTACAGTGGCAGGGTGGGAGGCAGCATGGGAGAAGGGAGCGAATGACTCAGCAGACTCGATTTAAAAAAAGAACTTCAGACTTGAGGATGCTCAATAATCAAGCGGAAAACTGGATTTAAATAACCGTCGTTGACGTTTGTTGGTGTATTTTTTGCACACAAACGCACGGCGAAGAGAACGACACGCAGAGCCTTGCTGTAGCAGAAGCAGCTGACTGATCAGATGTTGAGGACGGAGCGAACTGCACCACCAGCTCCTCCCTTCCCTCTCCGAGTCTGGAAAGCATCCAGCTGTCAGCTACAGCCCTGATTCAGCAACACCAAGCTGGAGCGGCGAGGCGGAGAGGCCGCAGCAGAAGTTTAGCTCAGTTTGCATCAAGATACAATTCACTTTTAATATCACTTCAAACCTACAGGACATAGCTGCTCATGTCAAGATGAGTGAAACTTATAACTTTTACATAATCATACCCATCGAGGCTGCGAGTCACAAGTGTGAATATGCCTCAAGCACATTAAAGGAAAAGGACACAAGGCACCGTACTCAGCCTAAATCTTGGCAAATCTCACTTGTGGTTTAAAAAAAAGAAACACTTCAAAGTGCTGCAATGCTGCAGACCAGCAATGCAGCATGAATCAGCTACTGGCAGCCGAATGCTAATGACAAGGTGAACGAGGTTTTAACAGATGGAAACTCTGGCTGACAAAGTTAGAGGAGCTCGTCCTGTGAAGGGGATTCAACTTTTCACCTTAAATAAAAACAAGTGTGGATTTTTTTTTAAATTACATTAAGGGTCCTTTTAGCAGCAGGACAACCCAACATCAGTCTATGGGCTGCAGCCACGGCGAGGACACCGAGGTCACGTCCTCTGCGTTCAGGCTTTTCATTTTCAGGCTCATTCGTGTGTCATCTGACCCAACACACTGATGATGTGTTGGCTGCGGGAGCTGAAACGTTTGACCAATTGATCGATAAGTCAGGTAAACAGAAAAATAAAATTGCAAACAATTTTGATAACCGAATAATCGATTCGACCTTCGTCAAGGGGAAAATAAAAAGCCAAACACTGAGTGAAACCGAGCGATCGCATGATTCATTCAGATCAGATTTCGGTTTCTCGCAGGAATTGAATGTGGATGAAACAACTGAATGAGCAGATGATACACAGTCCTCAGTTTTACCCATCAGCATGGATTAAATCTCTCTGGCGTTTGGATTCTTGGTCAGACCAAACCAGGAATTTGAAAATGTCGATGGAAGATGACTTCTGGAAAGACGCTTTGGGAGCTTTGTCACTTTTCTGACATTTCATTAACCGATTAGAACATAACTAACTACACCTGGACCAACAGCTTAGAGTTTGGCCTTCAAACTGCTTTCAGTCCTTGATATGTAGAGATATACAATATGTTAAATGATTAAGAGAAGGACCCAAATAATTAAACTTAATACAAACTTTATGCTTTAAGCCTGCTGGAAGGGGTGAGATTTAACGGAAGCATTTGACCTGGATTCATCTCAGCACTTCTAAGCAGTGTCAGTGCAACCACGCGTGAATCTTTTGTTGTCTGGTTTTGCAGCCACCTGCCTCGGAGTGAAACATGAATGAGACTTTACCACATAACATGTCTGGCTTTCCCTTGGTGTTGTTGGGTGTGGTACACACACCGGTGAAATCCAGAGCGTTGCCCAGCATGGTGTTCATCCTGCGGAAGATGTCGGCGTTGCTGCAGGTGGACAGGGCCGGGGACTCGGAGTCCGGGCTGTCCGGCCTGTGGGGATCGTTTCTCTGCAGGAGGAAGCCAGAGGACAGGGGTGATGACCCTGCAGTCATGCTAAGAGTGAAGCTCAGGGTCGACACAAACGAAAATCGATTTTTTTAGGCCGTTATTGAACATTTTTGGCGCGTTATTTTGGGTAGGAATTAAAAGTTGAGCCGGACACGTCGGTGGCAGTTTCACGGCACACCGAAAGACAAGCGATAGCGTGGCCCCTCCAAAGCTAATTCAACTCAGCAGTTTCACTTGGTTTGACACTCACCAGGGAAAACGCCATGACGCACACTGACAACCTAAGACAAGCTCCTCAATAACAACCGCTGCCTGCCACCAAAGGTCATATTTATGAAGTCTGCTAGCCAGCTAATTAGTCTGAATGTGGTGAACGTGTGCTCGACGAATGACTGCGGCGCGAGGGGCTTCGGCCTGTTCACGTGCTCCACATCAAAGAGCAGACGGCGAAAAAGAATAAAAAAAATAAAAATCACGTGTCAACAGAGATTATGATTTGAAAGAGATACATACTGTGTGGACAAAAGTATCCAGACACACCTCTTTATGGAACTTTCCAGGGTTTGGGCTCGGCCCCTGACTTCCAGTGAAGGGAAATCTTAATGCTTCAGCACACCAAGACATTTTGGACAATGCTATGCTTCCAACTTTGTGGCAACAGTTTGTTGAAGGCCCTTTTCTATTCCAGCATGACTGTGGCCCAGTGCACAAAGCAAAGCTCCATAAAGACATGGTTGGATGAGTTTGGTGTGGAAGAACTTGACTGGCCCACAGACAGTCCTGACCTCAACCCCATCCAACACCTTTGGGATGAACTGGAACGGAGATTGTGAGCCAGGCCTTTTGGCCCAACATCAGTGTGTGACCTCACAAATGCTCTACTGCATGAATGGGCACAAATTCCCACAGAAACACTCCAACATGTTGTGGAAAGCCTTCACAGAAGAGTGGAAGCTGTTAGAGCTGCAAAGCTGTCTGTGTGTTCAGAATGAGATGTCATTTAAGTTCCTGTTGGTGTCATGATCATGTGTCCCAATGCTTTTAGTATAGTGTATTTTTATCACTTATTTTTATACATTTTTTATTTTTGAAATACCAACACGTCACAACAGGACAACAGCATCCCTGTTTGAAATTGAAAGAGTTTGAAAGAATGCAAGAACGTGGACATGGTCTACAGAAAGGGCCAGAGTCGCCTCTACTTTCTGAGGCGGCTGAGGTCCTTCAACATCTGCAGGACGATGCTGAGGATGTTCTACGAGTCGGTGGTGTCCAGTGCCATCACATATGCCGTTGCCTGCTGGGGCAGCTGCCTGAGGGTGAGGGACACTAACAGACTCAACAGAATCATTAAGAAGGCCAGCCATGTTGTGGGAGAGGAACTGGACTCTCTGACGGTGGTGTCTGAGAGGAGGATGTTGTCCAAAATAAGAACTATACTGGACTTTCCCTCTCACCCTCTCCACAATGTGCTGATCAGCTACAGGAGCTCGTTCAGCAACAGACTCATACTGCCACGATGCACCACAGAGCGACACAGGAAATCATTCCTGCCTGTCGCCATCAAACTGTTAAACTCAGCACTGTGACGGACACACTCACTGTATATATACAATGTACATATTGGCTACTTTTACACATTGTACATACCTGTATTTTTAAATTTACTTAAAAATTTTGAATACAGTTTTTTGTAAATACCTGTACTTGAAATTTTAGTTTTTGTTTATCCTATTTTTATACTCTGCACTTTTCTCCTTTCTTGGTCGGGAATACTGCATGTGCAATGGTCTGTAGAAACAAGAATTTCCCTCCAGGGATTAATAAAGGAATTCTGATTCTGATTCTGATTCTGAATTTCCCCTCTGAGATAAATAAAGGAATTCTGATTCTGTTTGGCTAGATCTTTTAAATTAGAAATCAAATGTGTCCACATTAAAAATGGGTTTACTTAAAATGGCTGTTATGAACAGATTAACAATGCTGGACTACAACTTTCTTAGCTGCAGTTTGCATGTTGTTTCAGAAAAGTGAGAGTCACAGTAACTACTTCTGTTGGATGATACACTTAATGCCATAAACAATATTATTCTCTTTGTACAGACCATTTTATTCCACATTTTACAATGATAACATAGTAGCATTGAGAGCACCAAGAGCAATAAACCTTCAATTCTTAATAATATTCAGAATTAATAAATAAAGCGCACAACCAAAACAATAAATTAAAAGGACTCTACACAAATATCGTGTAAAGTTACCTCAATATATCACATCTCTTTACATCAGTTAAGAGCCCAGGTTCATACTTGAGCCCCTACAGATAAATACTGGGACAACCTTCCAGTACTTTGCACCACATAAATGTACTGAATTACAAAAGGACCTTAAAATGAAGTCCCATCCCATCAAGTCAGTTTAAAGATACCTGTTCAGGCATTGCTGGTTCCACTTTGAACTGATAAGGCTCAGTGTTGGTTAGAAAACTGGAAAAATGTAAATTACAAACATGTCACTATGGTATATACAGATATATTTGCCGCTTTACAGAATTATGTGCTGTGAACAGGAATGCACATTTAATTTAGTCTTTACTTCTTTGCTGTGTGAGGACTTGTTTGATTCAAATGTTAAAATGCATATTTCATCTAGCTGAGTCCTTGGGGTTTTTGAGAGCAAAAAAAGAAAAAGAAAAAAAAAAGACATTTTTACCTGGACAGTAGATGCTCTTAATTTCCACGACGGGTCAGCTCGCTTTCTCAAACTGGTCGTGTGGACGTTGGGCCAGTAGGGGGCGACAAAGTCCGTCAATAAATAAAACCACCAGGCCCCTTCGATTGCGCTTCCTGCTGAGTTATTGCTGAACCAAAAGAAGCTGTTTACTCTTCTTCAGCTCTTCATATTCACACCGTGCTGTTTTTCTAAAAGTGTAACCACATCAGTTGTGATGAATTTACAATGTTCTGTTTACACACGAAGCAATCACGTACATGTTGTGAGGGGGGTTCCTCGCATTTTCCTGTTTCTTACAGAAATGCCAACATTTTACATAAAACAGGTACTCTTTTTTTTCCCCTCTAACCTTTAAATCAACTACTGATTTACTTTATGGAAGTGCTTTCACTTCGCAGTGGAAAATGTTTTTGATCTTTGAATCCCAATGATCCACTGCTGCCCGAGAATAAATACAAAAGTCTATTGAAATTGTGTTTTCCACAGAATGTGGCATACCTCACATTGTTCTTGTTTAGACCATTAAAAAGAACAAAAGATATTGAATACTCTCAGCAACAGAAGGGATAGTACAAGTTTATCTGATCCTGGCATACAGCTTGTATCTGCAAATGAAAACTGCAGAGAAAAGCAAACATTCTGGCTTCCAATTCGTAGCGTCCCCATCTTCACACTCTATTGATTTCATGTCAATCCAAATATTCTGAGAAAGTGATGTGAAATGACCCGTTTTTCCCCACAAAGGGCAAGTGGCTGATTCTCAAAAATATCTTCTGAACAGTGTTGTTTACATTGGTTTTAACTCAACATTTGAATGATCGGTTCTCAATTACACTTACAATTAATCTCTGGATGACTTTATAAGTTGTTTAGTCAAGAAAAATGTGTGAAAATGTCCATCACTTTCTCAGAGCTCTGGTTTCAAATACAAATATGGTCAGTCTACAATGATATGAATTCTGACTTCAGAAAAACAGGAAACAGAAAAGGTTCAAGAAAAAAGTTTTGCTTTTGATAATTAGTCAAATGATAGAAGTACAGAAATCAAAGTATTAAAAAATATTAAGGCTACAACATCAACTTAGTGGACACCCCACTTTAAATTTAAGGAGCATAATATGCCACACAGATGGAGCGGACATTGGGTGTTGTATCAAATGTTGAAAAAGGAAACATGTGGTGCAACACAAAACCTGCATATACCATAAATTAATTGGCACAATATGGACAAATGTTTACAGTGAACCAGCAGCACCATCACCACTACGATTAGGCAGCTGGTCGTACCGAGAGCAGTCACTTAAGGGTCCCTCGAGGAGCCGTCACGGTTGGTTGAGCAGAGCATCTTACCAGCTTATGAGGGCAGAGCGTGGAGGTCAGCTCCACACATGATGCAAAGAGACACTAATGCAATGGTGCATTACAAATGAAAAGTTGCCATGAATTATTGATGTCGACATCTGATGTCCACGAGTTCAATTCTTGGCGTTAGCATACAGTGTCAGAGTGTTTGTTGGCCGGCGACTCGCCACAGCGATAAATGACAGATGCCCAAACAGGAGTGCATTCACTTCTTTTATTCATAAGATGGGAAATTTTTTTCTTTTACATCTTATGCACAGCAGATACAAAGACAAACATGTTCTAAACCACAAACTAAATTCCTCCATCGCTCTAATCCTGCTTCCCATTTCAAAATGGCCTCCCAACCCCCCCACCCCCCCAAAAAAGCAACCCTTTACGTTTGTAGTCCAGTTTCACATTCTGAAAGATCGTTTTACAGCAATCTCATTTTAGCAGAATGGCACAAGCCACGTTCGGAACACCATTTTTGACAGATACCCACTTCCCCTTTAAACAAATTGCACTTTTTTCCTCTTTAAAACTACATCAACAGGATTATAGGATCAAAAAGTAACACCAAAAACACAAGAGACGACTAAACATCCAACTTATACAGGTTCATTATTTAGTTGCATAAAAATGCATAAATATACATTACGCAAAAAGTACAAAAATATTTGTACTTTCTTTTGCTCAAATAATGACAGACACTGATATGATCATAGGGACTGGGGTTGTCATAGAACGTAGGGATGCATTCACAAGGTCCATGCGAGATAAGCCATTTACACAACAGCCTAGCTTTCACAGAGGTAAGACCGAGGTTCTACAGGAAAACAAAATATTTCGCTGTCTAGGCCAAGGTAAAGAGGCAACACAAACACTATGAAAATTAGGATACACAGAACTCAGCGTTCTAAATTCATGCCAAAAAGACTAACATGCAATGACTCTTAACGCTTCTAAACCTCCCAGGAGCAGCGGCAACCCATGGAAAGACTAGCTTAACAACGGTAACTTCAATTCAGCAATTTTCCTCAGCAATTATGACCCATGGCGTTTGGCCAGGCTTTGCAAGAGGTTTTTTTTTTTTTTTTTTTTAGTTTTATTTATTTTTTTTTGAAGTGCTAAGATGGTACCGCAATAGTTGCCAAGGATAAGCTCAGATTGTCGACAGCAAGATGGTTTCACTTCAAAGTCCCCCCAGAGACAATCGGGAGGAGATATAAATACTGTTTGTTTATAGTAATGCACATTTGTCCATTAAATAAACCTGATTAAATTAATGAAGACTTGGCAAACCTCACTTCAGTTGGACAAAGGTGTGGTTTCCAGAGGCCTGAAGAAAACAGAAAACAAGAGTCAGTCCAAACATATCAGTAAAAAAAAAAAATAAAAATTTAAAAAACTCTTATTTCTTTAGTCTTCTTATTGTCAAAAATGCCTAAAAAGCCCAAAAAAAAAAAAAAAAAAACAACAACCATGTACTAGTCCAACAGTTTGACTTCCCCAGCACATCAGCAGCTCTCAGCCTCAAACCAATTTGTTCCCAATGAAGATGAAAATCATAAAAAAAAAAGGCTACAAATAGTTTCAGACATAAATAGTGAGTTTGTTGGAACTATTTAGCTGTGGATTAATACACCTTTGGTGTGCCAATAAGCATTTCACGTCAGGGGGATGCTGAATGTGGAACTGATCCAAAAATGTGGTTCCCGTCTTTAACATAACGAGCAAACATGTCATCCAGGTCAACAGTGAGGCTAAGAGATGGGTTTTAATAGGGCCGGAACGATCCTGACTTGATCAATATATCGATTCAGTTATCACGGATCCAATACGATGGACGCAAAGCCAAAACACAGATCCATAGCCTCATCTTCAAGGCACGTCTTTATTTTGAAATTCTCGAAGCGTGTCTTCGTCGCCTTCTTCCTAAACATTCAAACATCGCGAGCACCAGGCAGGTAAGGATCTCTACTCCCCTCTAAGGGAATAAAAAGTGCAGAAATACTTTTGGAATCCATATGTTTAACGTTTTAAAGTGATGTTTTAGTCAATTAACCAACATCAAGTAAACTTTAATGCACTTAACCAGTTACAGTTACTACAGTTATTCATGTGTTGTGTTTCTCTTACAGCCAAAGGCAGAGAAGAGGTGGCGATTTCCTCTGTGACTGGCTGCGTTGGGCACGTTATCGTCTTCTACTGATCGCAGGCCAATGAACTCAGTCAAATCCGCGTTGTGGCAGACTTTGCACTATCAGCAAATGCATTGTTGTCTAAAGAATCGATTTATAAATATATAAAAATCATAATGAAACACTCAATAGTTTTCAAACAACTATTGTCACAGAGGAATAAAATTCACCAGCTCAAAACGATAAGTCTGGTGATTATTTTTCTTCTCATTACAAATCTCATGATGCCAAAAGCCAAAGACGAATGACGAATCAACTGCACAGCCAAAGACTGACAGCTTATTCTTCTGTGCCACAGAGCTCAACTGTTGTCCAAAAACTATTAAATACAAACAAACGGGCCACAGTGCTGGGGACACGTTCCTTCACTACCATGAAGACACGTACTGTAGTTTAGGCTGCGTGAATCCCCACACACACCATCCCACTGCTGCAAACACTCACGTGAGCACAACATTAATATTCATCCACATCTTATGCACACTTTACTCCTGTGACATGTTGGACAAAAACTACAGTGACCATCAAGTTTAAAAAAAAAAAAAAAACATTCATAGCAGTTTTCAAAAGGTTTACGTCTCTATTAGGAAGAAATGGACTTGGGGCTGAGTGCTAATGTTGACAGCTGGACTAACACACAGTTGGTTTTGGGATTTATTGACAATAAAAAGCTAATCTCACCATCTGCATCCTTTAATGCCAAATCAGTTTTGGGGCTTTTTCCATTTATGTTGACACATTCTGCAGTTTTCACTCAAACATTGTGTTTGTGTCATCATGCAGGCTTGAGTTTGCATGATAAAGAACATAGTGGGTGGGGGTTGGCAATTCTCAAAACACTGTTGGACCAAAGGTTACTCACTAAATATCTAACAAAACTGCCGGGACTTCCATCCAGGCTGGGAAGTCTCAGAGGGAGTAGGGTACCAGCGCATCTAAAGAAACACAAACATAGTCATGTACACCAGACCAAAACCAGGCTTCAGTCCTTCAATTCTCAATTTTGCAGATTTCGTCAATTAACACACTCTGAAATTTACTTTTGACAAACAGGTTTAGGAGGACTGTCCCTTTAAGCCCTGGTCACCGAGGCCATGGGAATGTGGGTCATGTAGCTGCTCATTGAGGACAATAGTCCTTGAGTAATTAACAGGCACGGAAATGTGGAGAGTTGAACCTCTCCATGCGCTAAACATTTCCACAGGGTAAGAGCTGGTATGCTTCTACCCTTTCCATACCTGTGACTGAAACGTGGCAGAATGAGGCATTTCTACACTCCGAGTTAAACAGGACAGAGGCCACGACACAGGGCCAAACAGCGCAAGACATTCAGGGGGTTATCAACAGGTGCTTAGAAACATGCGGTCGTTACGTCGCAGTGTTACACAGTCAGAAGTTACAGGGCGAATATCAGCGGGAAGAGAAGTCAGGGCATTTTATGGATCTTTCATCAGATTGCAATTAAAAAGGCTTTTCTCCCCTTTTTGTGGCTACACAGGGATCTTATGTTCCAACAGGAACGTGGACAGCAACTTGGCACCTCCGGAGAAGGCCATCAGGTCTGACAGTTTCTCCAAGCAAATACCTTACATTCCTGTGCCTCCTGTGCCCGACAAAATGGCTGAAGTAATAGCTGCCTGCTTTGCAGCGTAGCACTCCTCTGTGCTCCAACATTGCGGGAGGAAGTTGGATCACAATGAACTTTAAATGACCCAATGAGAGAAATATTTTCCATTGCTATTGTTACCAACAGCCCTGCCCACAGCACAAGTGCTGTAGCATTTAAGCTGATATTAGCTTACGATGTAAACACTTTGTACACCCTTTCCTGCCCCGAGTCGTTCACTCACATTGTCAAAAGACATGATTATGACATGATTACAGAAATATTTTAAATTGTTTTCAGACTGAAACACTGTCAGTGTGTTACAATTAAATGAAGGGCTCATTACCACTTAAAGCACAGCTGCAGTCTAAATGCAAACCGGGCATCAAGTCTTAGTTGGGCTTAAGCTCCATCTTAAGGCTCAGTTTTGTTATTTCTCTGTACTGTATACTCCCTCTATCTTGCAGACCAAAACATGAGTATTTTATCAGCAAGAGAACCTTTTAAACTCCAGCTGACACTGACGAGACAGTGACACATGGAGCTCCATTAGAGGAAAGATATATACCTCCATGACTGAGACTCATCCAGAGAAAGGAAGCCATGAGCCAAAAAAAGCCAGATGACAAGCACAAAGAGGGATTTAAGTTAAGTATATTGTAAGTTTACACTACATCAAAGAATGCACACGTCACTTCCAGCGATAGCAGATGAGTCAAGATATTTTCCATTTCAAGGTGACAAATCCTCCTATTGCAATATGACTCATGGCTTTTAACTTCTATTGACCCCCCTGTTTCATAACATTAAGACTGGGCACAAAGTGTACAGCCAACAACAACTTTAAGATTTGATATGTGGCTTGGCTTCAACAAGTTTTTGTGTTGTTCATACCTCAGAGGACCACTACGACCATTTCAAGAGTCTGAAGTTCTGCTTTTAATACTGCATATTATGCAGTTTGAGACTGCAGCGGTGCATCATTAATCATCTCCTTTGTTTTAGGATTTCACCCCCCCCCCCCCTCAACTTTGCACACTGCAACTTCTACACACATCATGCCATGAACACTGAACGTGTATTTGATGATAGTGTACAAGGGGAAAAAAAATAGAAGAGAAACACACACCGGTTGGTCCCTCACCTGGGCGTGGAGGGCTGCAGCGGCAGCAGCGGCTGCCGGGTAAGTGAAGGCTGCGTGAGGGAGGCCTGGGGTCAGCTCCGTGGTATACAGGGGATAAGGAGTCCAGGCATCCGGAGATGCTGGGATCAGTGCTGCCCCTGTCAGATCATCTGGAGAAGTGCGGGGTGGGAGAAAACAAAAGGCTGACTGACCTACCCTTGAACATGCACGTTTACACCAATCAGCACACAAGCTTAAAAATTTGAAATAAAACAAAACATGCTGCAAAAATGTTTTGTCCCCATTTTGTGTCATCATAATGTGGCTTAGAGGTTCACTACTGACCAGTGCTGAATCTTAATGTAGTAATAGCTGGTACTGTCACCATAAAAACATGTGCCTGCAGATGCAGTCAGACCAGATTTTGCCTTCATTCATTTCGACGTGAAACGAGTGGGACACATTCGCTTCCGATTGCCGACTGACCAGCTTCTTTCCACTCACACAAAGTTCAATCTGATCGGATTTGCACACCGCAAGGCTTTCCAGAGTCCAGTCCGATTCAGAGTGGGTGGAACCGACATCTCATTTAGCATATCCTCATTATATTCTCACAACTGCACAGTGAAAGCCACAAGACAGGATGGTGTTTGGCAGCGGCGAGTGCAAGAACAGAGACAGACATTAACAACATTAAAGTGTTTAAAAACACTTTACAATCTTGGCGGTTTTAGTTCCCTCAGTTTGTTTACAGCCCTACGCACGCCGTTTCCTGTCCCCTCTGGCTTCTTGTCACAGTACACCACAACAGGCAGAATCTGGTCTGAATGCAGCTTACCGCTGTTGTCAACCATCTCCTCTGCAAAACTAATGAATCCAGCAGGTGTTTAGGCAAAAGAGAGCAGAGACACAACTGCTGACTAAACCCTGTGAGAGTGGTATTTTCCAGCTGGACAGAAGCAAAGCGGCTGCCTTAAGAGTCAAGATGACACATGCATGTGGAGGTGAGTTAGTCCTTAATTTGTTAGACACCGTTTTTAACCCCCTGCCCATTTGACTTTAATGCCACAATATCCTCACACAGATTTTACAAAAAGAGGGTAAACAAGGGCAGTTGAGTACTGGCATTGCCAAAGTGAGAGTGGATGAGAGAGCCTAGAGTGGTGCAGCCGTACAACTTACATGGGTCCCGTGCAATGAAGTGTGCTCCTAGAGCAGGGTGGATATTTGTGGGGTTCGGTGTGGCCATCAGCTTACTCTTTGCCATCTTCGTGTTGGCTTTAGCAAACTCTAAGCGCAGGGTCTGGGGACTTTCGGGGTCAAAACGGATACCCTGGGGGAAGAGACGGAGGAGGGGAGGAGGAGGAGGAGGAGGGGGACATCGTATCGTAAGGGAGGTGGGCTGAGTTTGAGGGGCTGTAGCTCAGCCGTCTCACGTGGCCTCCTTTCCTGAAGCCATGTTTCAATACTCAGGATGTATCCTTCAAGCTTCCCCTGAGCTAAACACAGTCTGTCCTCATGTGGGATGTTCCAATGCACCCGTCTCCACCACACTTCTTTCGCTGAACTAAGACTGCTCGTGGGAGACCAAAGGATACGCTCCCGAAATATTTCAACATGCTTGCATCTCGTTTTCCTCATGGCAAAATCAAGAGCACAGGCAACTGAAGGCGGAGGCGTTCACCCAGTCGCACGAGCCAAGAGGAGACGGAGACGAGGAAAAGGGGCCGATGGAGAGACTTTTGAGTGTAATTCCTTTCAGGTGGTTTAACCCTGCGTGTGTTCTTGTGCCCTAAGCGTTGTGCCCACATGCAGGTGAGTAGTATTTTGGTGTGTGTGTGTATGTGTGTGTGTCTGTGTGTGACTGCTGGTGTGTCTAACAGGTGATGCTCATAAGGAAGGCTAGGCTATGAGAGAGAAGTGTTAGATACTGCCAATGTGGGCTACTGGGTGACAACATAAGAGGTTACACTACTGAAGATGTGTCCAAATAACACTACACATGTGGCTATAGAACGAGTATTACAGTAAAGCAGTGATATGCAAAATGAGGAAAGCTATGCCAGACTAAGAAGGGATGTGTATCAAGGTCAAAGTAAACTACCGTAAGGCTACGGGATTCTGGCCTCATTCCAAATATGACCCTGCCATTGAATTATAAAAGACAACATGGGTTGGCTTTGAGCAGTTTCAAGGGAAAGATGTTTTATACTCCCAATCATTTCTTCTTTAGACTTAAGCAAAAGGTTAGAACAAATCTAAGAAAGACAAAGAAACATATATTAAAAAGGGAGATTTAGATTTAAAAAAAAAAAAAAAAAAAATCAAAGGGGAAATCAAAACAGAACAGACTGAATGAGAGGAAATCAATCAATAAAAACCAAGGCAATGCTTACATTTAGTGCATTTTTCGCAGCTTCAGCTCCAGACCGACTGTCAAAGGTTACAAACCCGACAGGCTGGAAGGTAAAAGGGAAGAAACACACTGTGACAACGGACCTCAGTGGAGGAGCATCTTAACATAAACGCATTTCTGTCAAATATCACTTACTCAGATTTGTTAGTTTCATAATATTCATTCAGTGGAAGAAAATCCTGTCAATTACATCAGCAAAAGAAGAATCTTTATTCTTTTTTTCTTTTTTTTTGTTAAATCTAATCTTCAGCTAAACACCACTCATCCATTTGCTCGGTATTATAGTGTAGTATTAAAGCAGTTCCCTCCACCACCTGAAGGCATCTCACCTGTTTTGATGTTAACTTAATCAGTGACCCTTCATAACCCTGCGGGGAAGAAAGATAGCCAATTATCCACCAAGGAGTCACATGCAGGAAGTCAGGCATGAACACGTCTGGCTGTTATCAGGCGTAACCTGCCTGTGTGCACCTTCGCTCTGAGGCCATCACGGATCCTTCTGCGACAGTGTTTTACTTACATTTGTTAAGGTAAAGTGAGGCAGCTTTCGGTACAGACACCATTCATTTTAACATAAGAAATGAAGACCGTGTTTGGTTTAACAGAGGAAAGCTTATGTTTTACCACATATGTGAGGGTTCTCTTTTGCCCTCGTTTACGCAGAGATTAAGCATGACTTCCCAATAAAGCCACTGGGTTTTAAACCAAGTTAAAAAAGGAAAAAACAGCACAAGGGTTGGTTAAAGCATGAGCAAATTCCTGAGAAAGGAAGGGGAATTTTGTCTGACCAGAGCACTGATAGATGGGATCTCTCCTGATCCTGATTTACAGCCATGGAAAATTAAACAACTTTGACTGGCTGTGATAAATCCTTACCAACAATCCAAACCAGATTTAGCTTCAGCAAGGTTAAAAATGAGTAGAATACAGTCGATATCAAAACGTTTCTACTGCAAACATCTTGTAAAGGGAAAAAAAAGGTTTTATTTTTGCTTAACCTGAATGAATCAAATTTGCACACACGCACACACACTGCTGTGTTTGCCTACTGCAGAAGCAAAAGGCAAGTGTCACAATGACTTAAGAAAACATTTCAGTGGTTTCACAATCCCTGCATGTTACAAGAGGAAATAAAAATCTCCCTACACGGTGGGCGAGCTGGGTCACGGAGAGGGTTGGTTGGCCAATCGCGAGGGCTACTCATTTACACATTCCTCAAGATCATCCATGTGCGAGGGATACCACTTCCAATTTAGTTAGATAGGACACGGGTGGGAGGGGTGTTTATGGAACTGGAGCCCGGTCAAAAGACAGAGCAATGGACAAACAATGATGTGGCCTCATTTCCATATATGCAAATATGTGGACTTCCATTAACAGGGGGACTGTGTGATTCAACTGTAAAAAAGGAGCACTGATAAACTTCCTGTGTGAGTTGAAGCATCAAATGCGACTGACAGTAAAAATAGGTGGCTTCCTCAACACTTTAATCAAAAGGTCTTAAAAAGATATTTCATCTGAGAAACACTTTCCATGAGTCTTTTCCAGGACATGGCAAACTGCAGCTACCTTTGCTTTTTTTTCCTTCTTTGTTTTTTTTCCACTCCAGGAAAAAAGGTGAGAATCCGTTACATTTATACTCTAAATGAAATTACAAAACTTGCTTCAAAATGTGGGAAACACAAACACCCGCCTTTCTTAGAAACATGTCAGCTTACCTTAAAAGGTCTGAAGAGAAGGTAAAGTTCCCGTGGTTTGATGTCGACTGGCAGACCACTGACAAACAGCGTTCGCACCTGCAAAAAACAAAAAAACAAAAAGAAAAAAGAAAAACTGCCTTACCCATATTTTTATTTGGCGTCTTTGTTCAAGAAAGAGCAGCGTAGCGAGCTGCACTAAACATATATATAAAAAATATGTATAAAAATGTCTGACCAACATCTCTCATTCCTCACTGACAAATAACACTTATGGATTTAGTGGAACTTTGAACAAATCTGTACATCCTGTAAACTCATGGCCATCAAGTCCTGGAATACGAGAAAGGGAACAAACAGTAAACAGATTTTATTTTATGAAGCCGAGATGAAAAGGATCGCGTGCGACAAAAAGACTTTGTGGCTCGTGTCGGACATATGAACAGAGTCATGAGTCTATTGTCTCGTTGGTCAGGTGCTCACAAACGTTTTCTACATTCTGATGAACCCAGAAACTGAGCTGCTCAATCAGGTTTTATTCTGTATGTTCAGGAGCAGCAGGAAATTAGAACTTTGAGTCACAGGTTCAAAACCTCACTGGCTGTTGACCCTTTAAAACCACATCTTCTTGCAAACCCTGACCCTGTAGATTGGATGTCTAGAGGTGGTGAACAGTTCAACCAAAGAGGGATAGTTCCCTCTGTGCTTCATTTGAATAAGTTAGAAGTCTAAAAATTGCTAAAATTATCCACTACGTAATGAAGCACCAACATCAGAAATTTGCACAAGCAGAAATACGTCTTGCTGCTTTACTATCCCTTTAACCATCTCATGACCGCTCAGATTCATCAAGCGACCCCTTGGCTGGGTTGGGAACCACCGTTTTAAGCTCTTGTCATGGGCCGACAGATGACAACTTGATGAAACGCTCATTTCAAAATGATCTCTCAAGATTTGTCTGATCAGATCCGAACTGTTGTGTGTGGATGATTAAAAATTTGCTACATCCTGTCACTCCTCCGACATGCTACAAGCATAGAAGATGTTTCTCAACCGGCGGGGACCCCTGGATCCCCTTCAAGGTCCCCGAAAAGACATTTAAAACTGAAGCTGCGTACAGATCAGTGTGGCCGGGGAAACAAAGTGTGCTGTGCGAGGCCCATTAGTTCCCAGCCGGTGGGGAGGCCCTCAGTACAATGGGGCTGCCAGGCGAACAGCACTGGACAACAGCGCACAGCGTGACACCATTTCCTTCCTCTGACCCGCGGCCCCAACCCCGCCGGCCCTCCGGCATTTTTCAGGTGCCGCACAGCAGCAATTCTCAGCCCTTTACAAGTCAGCACATACAGATATTCAAGGCCGGCCCAGCTGGACACAAACTCAACGGAGACGTTTTCACGTGTCCATCGGCTTCTCGCTGACTGAGCGGCTCCAGGTCTGCCAGTGTGCTGAAGTCCAGGCACCTTATCGTTTTTTAATAAAATGTGATTTTATATATTTAGGTGAATTTCTAGAGGAATAAAAAAAAAAACAAGCAGTATGACAAGATGATTTAACAGGCGTTATGGCTTCTAAACAAATGCCTGGTTTGTTTGTGTAATCTTTGCCCTTCATTGTAAGGAGAAGAAAAATACAAGCGCAAATTAGGCTAAGAAAAGTCAAGTGGCCTCATGTGGCTTTGTTGTAAGATAATGGGAACAAAGGAGGACCAACAAAAGGCCCAGCGCTCCCCCTCAGTGTCTACTCATAAGGAGCCATTAAAGAGGAAACACAGCTGGCCACACAAAGTGGCAGCCCTAAAAAAAAAAAAAAAAAAAAGTCATCAGGGATCATTTGAGATAATTCAATTACTGCATTGATTTAAATACTCACGTTACGGATTTTTTTTTTTTTAAACATAAAGACCTTCAAATTGCAAATAAGGATATCACGTTAACAGTTTTAATTTAGTTAACTTCAGGTGTCAGTTTCACGAGGACTTGGATCCTCTTCACAAACCCAGTGGGGATACTGAGATTACAGACATGCAGCGTTTGTGTGACGCATCTTACTTTGTTTGGCACCTGAAGGCAAACAAACGCAGCTAATATCAGTGCAGTAAACTGTGGATGCTGAGAGAGAAACAAGCTGGGAAAATATTCTGCGATACTGAGACTTTTTCCTGTTTCCCCCCCAATTCAGACGTGCGCCGATTTTACCCACGTCTTCTTCTTTTCACCCTTTGCATTACGATTACTGCTTTTCCGATCTACACTTGAAGCCAACTCAAAGCCTCAAGGTTTTAGGCAACTTGCAGGTCTTCGCCTGAAGTAAAGGCGGCAATTACGGTTATCATTACGGTTAATTGGTTCGTTTTAGCGCCTATTCTAATTAGCTACTGAGACATATTTCACCCCGTAAAATAATGAGACGCCACTCCAAGCTTTGAGAAAGTATAAATAAACGCATGTTGAAGAAAATATTTTTGAACTACTCCTGAACTGCCGTCCCTGGAAGTCGTTTCCTTTTAAAGTGCGCCTTCTTCGCTTCCTTACGAGCTGCAGCAGCACATCAATGCAGGGCGGAAAAAAGGCAGCTTAGAAAACTCTGAATGCGTGACCACACACACAACTTTATTAGACTGTCAGCCGGTCAAAGTCCCATGCAGCGGACAGAGAGAGAGGGGGAAAAAACTTTGCAAAAACTCACCTCCTCCTCGATGGAAACGTTGTTATTCGGCTCTGCGTCAGCTTTGAGACTCATGTTGACGGTCTCCTCGGTGGCTGCTCCCGCTGCTGCACAAAGTATCAAGTCTCTCTTCGCCGAGTGGTATTTCCCCCAAGTGCGTCTGAAGCTGCAGTGAAAGTCCTGGTGGCGCTTGAACTTGAGGAGAGAAGATGTGCCGAGGTGAGGTCGTGCAGACGAGGACGGCGAGGTATCCGTGGGTAACTTAGAAGCAGTACTGCGAGAGAGAATCATTCATAAACGGGAGGAAGGGAGGGAAGAAAAGAAACACAGGCGCGCTAAACTAAAGGTGAGAAGGTGGATTTGTGCTCCGTGTGTGAGGGTGAAAGATGGGGGGGAAAGAAGTGCGCGTAAAAAAAAGACAAGAGAGCCTCTGCGCTCACATCAATGCCCTCAGCTGCGGGATTGTGCGGAGGAAGAACAAGTAAACTTTTCTCATTGGAGCGCGTCTCTCTCTCCTCCTGTCCGTGAGCGAAGCCCTCCACCCTCTCTCTCTCTCTCTCTCTCTCTCTCTCTCTCTCTCTCTGTCGGTCTCTCTCTCTCTCTCTCTCATCCACCTCCTCCTCCACCTCCTCCTGCTTTTCAATTAGGTCATCAATTATGTTGGAGTCCGCTGTGAGCCGTAATCAAGCTGCAGATCCGCCTCAGCTGTTGCAGGAAGACCCGGCCCCTCGGCCACCACATCATGGTTTCTATGGGACCCGGAGAGCCAATGGTAACTTACCCCGAACCTCTGCGCTTTATATTAGTTTAGAATGAAAATTATTATTATTGTTGTTGTTATTGTGTTTTATTTTCAGGTATTTTGTTGTACATTTCCGTGCGAAAATTAGCCTTGTCGTTTCCTCTGAATAAAAATAGCGACAATATTCCAGTTATAATATTTCCTGTGCTGTTTCCGACAACATATTTAATTTTTTTTTCTATTTGTTTGTACTTTTTAGGACATTTTTATTTCATCGTCGATGACCAAAAAAATCAAGGGCAATTTTATCGATGTATCCGAGCACATTTCATCACAGGCTGATGTGCTTTCACATCACAAACAAGGATTTTTAAAGGATCACCGCTGCTGGTGGGGTTAGAATTTATTGTTGATACACAGTTGTGTCTGACTGACTTACATCAGGACTCAATAATTCTGACATTACAGAGAAAAATAAAAAGTGATGTTTTGTGCTTTGCTGATATGTCCAGTGGTTCTTTAAAATCGTTTGAGGAGAGCTTCACCCTTATAATAAACTGACAGTCAACTGTGATGTAAACCCTTTTTATGCTTAAGGAAATATTTACACACACACACAGCAGATGAAAATGGAGATAGAAGAGAGCTGCAAAGAATATTTTTTCTTCATACTGACAATTTGACTTGTGCTGTTGTATATAAACTAATAACAACAACAATCATAATAATAATAATAATAATGAATCATGGCTGTGTGTGGACCCAGGCTGATGTAAGAGTGGCGTGCATGGGTGGAGAAACTGTGGCCTGTGTTGTGTATTGAGGCTCGGCCCTGGACGTGAGCCCAGCATGCAGTGCGTTTCCTCACAACAAGGCAGCTCTCAAAGGCCTGACAGTTTCCTGACTTTGTATAAGAACACAATCAGGAGGCCGAGGGGACGGACGTGCTCTCGCTGTACTTCTTCAGTGATTTGATCTAAAAATAGTGAAGCTCTGCTGTGTTTTCGCTGTGTTTCGGTACGCAGAGAAAGTGAGATCGAGCCAGTCGATGGGAGAAGGTGCAGAGAAAACATGTCAGACTGAGGGGACATTCATATTATGTGCTCATCTGAGTGTTGGTGTCTTTTATTTGTATTTCAGTGCAGCAATAACTTCACAGATTAAAGCATCGATTGCATGTGGCTGCAGTTATCAAAATTCATCACATGTAATGAAATGAGAGCTGAAATGATAGTCAATTAATTGATAAGCAGATTGACAGGAAATACACACACAACCGCTTACTGTTCTGATAATCAATCGATCATTTGTTTTGAGATCAACTGCTGCTTTTCTGTGTTTTATATCACAAGGTGAAATTTGGGATCTGGACAAAACAAGACAATTTAAGAGACCAACCACTAACTCGATGAATTGAAGGAACAATCAGTGATTAATCAATAATAAATATAATTGTTAGTTGGAACCATTTATGAAATCAGATGAAGTAGGAATTCAATTTAGCCATTTTTAGAATAAAACGCATTGGTCGATTATTCAATAAAGCAAAAATCTTCTTTAATAGATTTGAATTAAAAATCCTTATTTTTGTGACTGATTTGTTGAGAGTTGAATTAAGTATTTCAATCTGTTCCATTGGTGTTCTTCAAACTTCAAACTAAATGGGTCGAATGGCGGCGGGTTGGATTTGCTTTGCCATAGTGCGGACAATAATGCTGAACAATGAAAGTGAGGTACAGATTTACATTATGTGAAAAAGCAGCAGTAATAGAGGTGTGGTCCTGCACATCCTTGGGTGAGCAGCTGTGTTGTACTTCAGGTTTGGAGATGATAAGGAACAGCATCATGCTGTATATTATGCTCTGTTTGTCTTTTTACTGACACTCTGTGCCTATGAAATATTGACTGCTTCATTAATTCATTCAGCACATACGGTTGGTACAGTGTGTGCTGTAAGGTTTAACGTGTCGGATGGCCACCGTCCACAGATCCAGGACTTCATCCACTCCCCTTACAACCTGCACATAATGTGATCATAAAGCTGCACCTCATCATGTTTTCCCAAATATCTGAGATTCAGCTCAGAGCAATTGAAAGCTAACAAAGTGAGAGGGTTTTTTGTTTTCTTTTACACACATAAAGGGTTTGATGTTTGATGAAAAACGTTGAAATACAGCTTCCTTCAAATATTGGTTTGAGTATTTAATATTTAATAATTTTTGATAACAACAAACTAACATCATGTGAATGATTTCAACCATGTGGTCTGACTCTGTTTGCTACGTGTCTCTTTACACAACGAGGATCTGCTTGAATCATTATTCCTATTGTTTGAGAACATGCTAAAACCAAAAAAAGTACAGTTTTTTTTTTAATCTCATTTATGACAAATTAGACCATTAATTGACAAAATCTGCCATTTAAAGTGCGTCCTCTAAACTTGGCTGCCTGAAATAAACAAACAAAAAAATGCTTTGTCTCGTGTTGCATCATCTCTTTCTACTTCTTCCCACAAATTTTTAATGCATCTGTCCAAAAATGGCAAAATTATTTAATGAGAAATCTGCTGCAGGCCACTGGCATAAAGGGTTTAAAAAGAAATAGTTAAAAAAAAGGTAACCATAAAGGGTTGAGACACCGAAGCTTTTATGCTCAAAGATCCGCCGTCTTCACTGCCAAAGATAGCTTTGTGTAGATGTACTGCGCAAACGATGTCTTATTCATACGTCTCTGTGGCTGAATTTAAAGGACTTGATGTTTGGAGCTAAATTTACAGGCACAGAGTGTCAGCATAGAGGCTTTACATAATTGAGGTCTGTGACTTTTAGAGTTGAAATTATCAAGAGAGGTGTAATCTTATTTATTTATTTATTTTTTAGATCAGAAGCTTTTAGGACTCAAATTGCTGCCGCTTCTCATTAATTGAAGAAATGAGAAAATGTTTTTTGTTTTTTTGTTTGTTAATGAATGTCTTCTGCTTTTACATCACAATCAGTCCCACATGTCTAAAACATTGCCGTTGCCAGTTTGGAAGTACGTTTGATAGAAGGTTGCACATATTCATGATCTGAATCAAATAATGACTTTCACCTCACTTCAGCTTTCTAAGAGGCATGAAGAAGTGAAACTCTATGATAATGTAGAATAAAACAAACCTAAGACAAAAAGAAGGCTATAAAAAACAATTGATTTTGTATAATTTTGTTTTTGCAAAATGTTTTGTTGCTTCTTTTTCCTGTGACACCTTGGAGGTTTGTCAACCCCCATGTTGGGGGCCAGTGATCCACATACATTACAGTGATTCTCTAATATATCAAATTAATACACATTACTCTGGAAAAACTATGTACTAATCCAGTCATACCTGGTTTAATTTTCATGCTTCTATAAATTGATGTTCCCGTGAAGGGAAGCATTTAGCTTCTTAAACTTTACTGTCTCGATGCCGAGTCTACCAAACGCTGTCCACACCACAGAACTTTATTTCAAACTCTACTACATTTCTTAAGGTGTACATATATTAGACTACATTTTGGGGAAACATATACAAAATAATCTGCAAGAGAAAATTTTGCACATTACCAAGTAAACAAACTGAATTACCCTTCTTTGTGTCAAGCAGACAATCCAAAGAGTTAAGGAGCATTAAATCAGATTTTTACACCCCTCTCTTTCTACTAACAAACACCTGACAGAAACAGAGACTGTGTAGCGCCGAGGCTCTGAATAAGCCTCATGTTTTATTTGCGAAAAGCGGCCCCATTGTCCCATAAGTCACCTCGCACAGCACTCTTCTGCTTCACGCCACACTGAGCCTGTCCTGCCGCGTTAGCATCACCCGCTGCTAAAGCACTTAACTTGTGTTCTCCGCGTCCTCTGTGGTACAGCCAAACATCCATTTGGAGGTCCTAGGAAACTTTGAAGCCTTTTCACCCACACACTGCGCAAGGGAGACGCAGGATGCATTTGTGACGTTTCATGAATACTTTGTCCAATAAATAGCCGTCCTCACGAATACATTAAAGCTAATCAGAGACATGTAAGTGGCCGTTCTTTTCCAGCCCAAGCGGCGTGATGAGTGCGAAATTTGATTTATTCAACTGAAGGAAGTTTAAATCAATAATATCTGTAATGCCAGATTAGTGAGGGATAGCACCAGTTATCCATTTGGTTGCCACATTTTATCTGTTGCTCCTTTTTTTTTTCCAACACTTGTCAGACATTGTCACACCTGCTGTGGGAGCCAACAAGGGCAGGAGGAGGGTGGAGAGGCTCCCACGTCTGCTGGAAATCAATCAACCCACAAACTGCAACACTGATACATGCGTCAAACATACCCCCCGTTTTTGGTTTATGGGTACAAAGTACGTTTGAATGTTAAGGTGACGTAATTTGTGTCACAAAAGTTTCCACTTAAGTGGCAGAGTTTAGTGGAAGTGCAGAGTGGAGACGGTCTTTCCAGCAGTCGGCGTAAATAACAATTTAATGCTTTGCTTTCATTTGGTGTCACAGCTGCATTCCAAAGCGGTTTCACAGCTGCCATTTTCCATCAGCTCTTTGTTGTTGATGTATTTATCAAGAGGGAATTTTCACAGGAGGTATATTTTTAATAGATGACTGTGAGCAAAATGGAGGAAGTTACTGCTTCACAAAGACCAGAGAAATGTTTTTCATCGCCCCCAGCCATACCGACCTTAACCAGCACAACAGCTGTTTATCTCCAAGCTAAAATGGATTTTTTTAAATAGCATTTTGGGCCACTAGGGAGCAGGAGAACTTCAAGACAAACTGACAGACTCGGTATCACTGTGTAAATTTGTTTTGTCAGTATATTGGGTGGGTCTTGAGTTAACTCACCCAGAGTCAGGCCAGAGGACTGATACCGCTTTCATGTCTGAGCTTTAAATATGAACCTAGAGCCGACAGGTGATTATAACAAGAACCGTAAACCAGCCATGTTAACAGGGAAGTAAAAGACTATCGTCTATGAGACCGGTTTATCGAGAGACCCCCAGCCAGCTCACAGGGTTACTTGCTAGCTCACTGCAAAAATGTGGGAGCAAATTTTCAATCTGGCAGCGATTTTAGTGAAATTATTCAAAAGTACACTGTTCTTCCCACAACAAGGGAGAGAACTTGCTGTTATACCAAAGAGGCATCGAGTACAAGTCAACCGGCAAGTACATTATTGTGTTTTATCCATTGACCCTGTCCAAACGAATTTCCAATATGCTAGCTAAGGTTAGCCAACGTTAGCCTGCGAGTTACATGATGATCTGTCTCAGATGCTAACCAGACATTTTATATTGTCTGTGAGTGAACAAAGTTAGGGCCACTCTTACTCAAAACAGCTGCTGAATTACATTCATTACAATCATTCTGACTGAAAACTTCACATGAACTTGTTGGGTTGTTCTCCTTCTGAATCGACTTCTCACTCAAACTATGGCTGAATTACTCCTCTAATATCACTGCCATTGGACAGCATAGCAAAGCAGAGAAGAAGTCTGCTATGCGTGTTTGTTGTTACAACACGACAAAATGTCTGCTTTTAATGCACAGTTAAAAGCTTTCCCTCGTTTTTAGCTTCAGACTCAACAGAAATCATAATGAGCCAATCCTCAGTCAGGTGAAGAACTGGGAGTCATAACCTGTGCACAGCAGCTGGAACAAACCATTTCCCTGTTACCTCCTGGTCCAGATGTACAGCACCGACTGTCTGTGGTTCTGAGAGACTCACTATGAGAAACAGTTCGAATGAGGTTCCTTACTAACACTAATTATGTAAACCATTGAGTGTGAGCAGGCTGTGCTTGCGTTTCGTACATCAGCATCAATCATTTGTACAGAACAAAAGGTCTCAGCTACATCACAACTTAAAGGCCTGAAATATATTGTATCTGTTGTTTGCCTTCTGAATATTTGTCAAACGCGGTAACCCTTGTTCACTGCCTTCACCAGGGCTGTTATGTTTTCTCCAATGACAACAAACTCAGTGCCAGCAGTGACTGTGTTTATTGTTTCATACAAAGCAGAAAACAAAACTATGAGCCAAAAAATGTTCAGATTTCCCAGATTGGGGCATTAATGTGAGATCACGGGTTAATTGTTTGCAACTGAGATATAAAAGCTTTCCCTGGCAGCATGTCAGCCTCTCTGTCTTTCTCACACACTTTTTTTTATTTTTTTGAAGAAGAAATGATAGGATGATTTTATTCTTGATCTTATAACTGGTTGAAGCAGCATTGAATCAAAGTATTTCCCATTACTCTGAAAACTCCCACACTGAGCATTCCTAACAAGAGGAAATTCTGAAGAAACAGCCCATTGGGAGCATTTAAATAGTCATTTTCTCATGAAGTGAGACTAGCAGAAAAAAGTAACTCCACTGAGATTATCCTCAACATGGGAAAAACATGCAACCCCCTCTTTCTGAATAGCATTCTCAATGCACGGAGCCATGAAAAATCAAAAATGAAGCCATTATTTAACTTTAACTAACTACGACTAAACTGAATGAACAAAACAAACCGGCTGATTTCTTCACACATCAGAGATGGTGTATATGAAAGTAACTTCAGACTTGAGGAAAAATAAACACTGTCATAACATCCTCCCTCAGCAATAAGGTCCTCACTTCCTGTTTGTGTATGGAATATAGGACACCGAGAGTTATGCTATTTAAACCAAAGGGCAGCAGATTCCCAGCTAGCAGCGGCTGCTGGGATCTAAAAGTCTGCTGCCAGCATCCCAAGAGGACGTAAAGTGGGTGGGAAAAGCAGGAAAACAAGGAAAACAAGATAATTGTGCAAAAAAGAATAGAAAAGGAGGATAACTGGGGGGTGTTGGTGGTGGCTCTATGATAGCAACTCATTACAGCTTCATTATTTAAACTTAAAGAAGTTTTGGTAAAAGAAGTTTCTGCTCCGGGTAAAATGATGCTCCTACAAAGAAACGAAACCAAAACTTGTGCTTACTGAATGGCAGCCTGCGCTGTAGCTGCTGCACAGGAATACTGGATGCTGTTTTATTCCGGTAGCTCAGCTGACTGTTTTGTGTACATGTGAAACTGCTCTAAACGCCCTTTAATTGCCCCCTGGGGATAAATAAAGTTTTCTGAGTTGAACTGAATTGAATCTGTGTGCTTTAGACGTGTTGGTAGGCATATTTTTTTTTCAGTTTCATCTTACTTTCAGGCATATTTAAAAAAAAAATTAAATCTTTAGAAACAGCAAAAAAGAACTAAAAAAACTAGACAGTTCTGACTAAAGCTGAGCAAATCTCTCAGATTTGTTTCTAAATGGCTTTTGTTCAAGTAGCAAAAACAACAACAACATTTTTCATAAATTTCTCACAGTGTTATCCTGTAATGTCATTCCATAAAAATCCTTGCATGTGCACCTGTAACCGAGATCTGCCAGCAGAAACTAAAGATCCCTCGTGTTGTTGCCTGACTCTTACTGTAAACACGTTGCCTTGAGATATTCTGCTAAACAGCAAACGGATAAACAAACGGGACCCAAACCAAACCTCCCTGGTGGAGATAAGTGAATGGTAGAAATCATGTGAAAAGCAAACCTCAGTGCTGAAACCTGCAGACTGAGGAAAGACGTGTTTAACTGAACCACTTTGTGCCTTCCTCAGTGCTGTAAATAAAGCAGATGCACTTGATAAAACAGAAATCTCTCCAGAGAACAAACAGAAAAGATAGAGAACGTAGGAGGACAACCTGGCTGATTTCTCTTGCAGGACACTTTGATGTGAGCCCTCTGTGTTACTGTGTTTGCATGTAGATATCATAGGCCAAATCCATGCTGAGGACAGTGTGTAGCAGCCTGTAGATATTCAACCAGCGAGGGGATTTCAAAGACAGGAAGGCCTTTTGATAACCATCAGACCCAACCAGTGGCTGTAACGCCCTCGGCCTGTAGGCACTTTCTGTGGCACAGAGCACACGATCTTCTCCTGCAAAATTTAACTGCTGTTTGGACACTTTTTGCTCAGCTGTGAGACTCGGTCATGTTCTGTGTTTTGGGCAGCGTTTCTGGAATGTAAACTACCCACAACCCACTCATAAACACAGAGGATTTCATAACAGCCGTGTGATGGTGTGAAGCCTAATGAAGTCCAGTGAAAAGCTCAGTTTTCGTGTGTGAAATTCCTCATCGTCACGTGATTAATAAAACTAAGTGGATTTTACATGGTTTGGATTTAGTCAGTGTTGCTGCTGGGTGTTATGTCTCACAGGGAGTTCCTTCATTCATCAGATTAACAGTGTGTGTTTGTGTTTGTGTTCTTATCACTTTAGGGCAGATGTGTGTTTGTTATGTTTATATGAAGATGATGTGTGTCATATTATAGACCGAAGCCCCCGGACTGAACTTGGCCATCTTTACTCAGCATACTTTTCCTTCCTGTTGTTCATGTGTGTGTTTTTTGGATAAATTCACACCACATGTTTTGCATATTTCTCCAGACACCTCACAGTGATTAAAACCAAACAAACAAAGCTACATTTCCTGCAACTGTCTGCGGACATTAAAGACAGCCTGTTTGAAGGAGAATGAAAGATCAACAAAACAGTGAATTGTTAATTATAGATTGTTGGGAAAAAAATGAAAATGGTCCAGGACTTAGAATACCGACACAATCATTCTGCATTTTTTTTTTCTTTCCACGGACTTAAGTAGACTGGCTGTAAGGGGCTTTCAGGGCACTGCGACGACAGCCCAACACCACCGCTGCCAGCTGAGAGCTGCAGTGAGCTATTTTCATGGTGTGAGGGATGAGGCAACAGTGCAGAGAGTATCAGAGTATAATATTATCATGGTGGACTTTGACATGTGATGTTACGCCATACAAATGGGACAAACGTGATAAACAGGGGATGGCTTGCTGAGTCGCTTAACACACTGTCTGTGAAGTTGAAATAAGATTAATAATATGATTCTTGTAAAATGAATGTATCACCAACACCACATTTCAAATGTTAGATGAAAACACAGAAAATCAGATGCACATTTTGCCCTCTGCTGTGTCACTTTACAAGATTTCTGCTCCATCTAATATTGTTTAAAACTTAAAAATCCGCTCATGTTGACTGACCTCCAGATAAAATGGTCCATTGACTGATGTTTTCCTTTGCAGCGATGCTAACAGGGTGGCTCTAAGGATGGCAGTCAGCCTGTCGGCCGGTCAGTTGCTCCAACACTTTCTTCCAGACTGACTGAAGTATCTGGTACAGATGTTAATCTAAGCTTTGTCCAATAATTAGTTGCATGAGCAAATACCTGAAAAAAAAAGAAAATAATAATAATAATGACATTCCCCTCAGCCTCAGCTGTACTTTTTATTTAGTGTTAACTGGGAAACGTGAGCACTCTTCCAAGCAAACTAAGACTACCTGCTAAACATTGACATAGTGAACATGATAACACGCTGGTGTTAGCATTTACTGCAAAGTTCAAGTGCTTATAGTACAAGCACCACACATACAAAATAAACAAATTAGCATTTTGATAACTTTTTTTGCAATAAATTAGCGATAAATAGATAACACTAAACTGGACTTTTGTCACAATGTCTCATCTAAGGCCGTGTAACGACACCACATCTTCTCCGACGTGGCGTTTAGCACACGTTGTGTGTCTCTCTTACGAGTAACATTAACCATGTCCCGTGGTCTTCCGCGCAGTACGACCTTTGTAAGTGTTGGTATGTAAATCTCACAGAACATCAATCACTGGACTCCAATCCAAACACATGTTAAATGCACGCTGTTCCCTCTCTGCTCCACAGATCTGAGGCATGGCTCTCGTCTAATGGATAATAACAAGGCAGTTAATAGCAGCAGGACATAGTTCAGTCCCACTCAGAGACACTAAATCAATCAGTTCCAAATAAACATCAGGCTTTTACCGCACTTGCTCATCCTGAAACCTGAGTTTGGACTGTGACTCTTCTAATTTATGACACTAGTGAGAAACAGATGAAGACATTTTCTACCTGGATGTAACAGTTTTGTTAGCATGCTGGGAAAGTAACACGTCTTCACTCTTCCTCATATTTCTGTTGCTTATCATTCCTTATCTGTCTGAGCTGTAAAATCTAAATATTTTTTCCAGCATTAAGAGGAGCTATTTTAGGAATTATTCGTGCCTTTATTGATAGAAGCAGCTGAAGAACAACAGGAAATGGGGGAAAGAGAGCAGCACGTCAAAGGGCGGCCCCTGTGAACTTGGCCTTAGTACACGATGTGAACTGTACCAGGTGAGCTACCAACGTTTTTCTCTTTTTATACACAAAGAAAAAATCCCCTCCCCACCCTTCAGGCCTCCCTCCTAAGCCAGTCCCCCGAAACACATGAACGTGCACTGGCTGACTACTCTGGCTACCAGGAGCTCCAGCTGGAAGACGTGTGTGGACGGCAAGTTGGCTTCGTTCCACAGGCCCCCCTTTGCTTTTACTCTTTTTAGGATAATGCTGGTCTGTCAAGCTAGCATGTCTGGGAACTTTTAGCTGCACTTTGCCATTCTTGTGCAACTACAAACTCAGTGCAGGTAGGCAGGTATGTAGGTACACAGGCAGGTAGGCCATCCATTCATTTCATCGGCGCCAATGAAATGAATGGATGGCCTTATTACAAGCCTGTTTTTGATTTATTTGTTGCTGTTGGGATATTAAGAGATTTTTGACAAATATAACAAAAAAATGCAAATAAAACTAAAAATTGTTGAGCTGATAATCTCGCAAGACAACCTCAAGTCAGCAGGCAGGCGCACTTTCTATATCAACCATGTCTCCTAAGAATTAGATTTACACACTTCTAAAGTGCAATAGAGCTCCTCCTGAACAGCCTCAAGGATTTCTGTGTAATGAGGGAAACAACATATTTGCCAAATTACAAAATTATTACCCAGGACAAATCTACAAAATGATCACATTGCAGTTCATTTGTTTTGCCAACAATGTTGTAACAAAGCATAATTAATTTTTTATGATATTTAGGCATTCACAGCTTTTGTTTAAGGCTAGCAAAAGATCATAGTTAGGTTTAATGCTGAAAATGAAAAATTATAATTTAGTTTAATTGTGAAAACTGACTGGAGCCATGAAACATGACATGTTGAGACTACTTAATTAACCAGCCCCTCCAAATTCCTCCCAGTGAGTTGCATGCACGACAAAAATGCAGCACATCCTACACTTAAAACAACATCCCAACTGAAAACTAATCCAGGCAGCAACTCAGGCAAAGTGACCAACTGCCCCCAGGGTGCAGGTCGTCAGGGCATCTTGTCCTCTGGAGAACCAAATTTTTCCTTTTCTTTTATCCTTTATTTTTTAAAATTCTGCATAAACCCAAAAATGTGTTAAATGGCTTTACTTATTTTGTTAGTATATTGTACTTACATGGTACATTTTACTAAATAAATCTGAGCTTAATAAAGTTGCCACAAACTAATTACCAGTTGTTAAAGTACAGATAGTGGGAGTGACTGCAGTGTATAGTTACACACTCATGTACTAATGGTACATGGTTAGCTATTGTTGAACTTTTTTGTTACTTGAAGTAAATGATATCATCTGTATGAAGTGTGAGATATTTTTAGGCACAGCTTCAGTGTGTGCAGTACTTTAACAGTTTACGCCAGCGGCAGCAGAGGCTGATTTACTGGAGCTATCACACTCAGACATCTGAGAAGAGAATCGAACATCAGTAGTTCACTAAAGATTCTGCATTCGACTGTAGGCGGTTAAAACAATTCTGTTAACTCACTGCATTTACTGTTTGTTTTTGTCAGACAAACTACAGAATACATCTGAACTCTGAGTATCTTTGATGTTTGTTCAGGTCTTCCCTCCTCTTGCACATACAAAACACACTTTGTCTCATTCAGCATGTTTTCACAGGCCGAGGCTGCATCTCGTGAAACTTGTATATTCAATAGGTTTTGCAGTAACTAAGACTTCACAAAGCGCTGAGGCCGCTGCTACAGTCAGTATTTCCTAAAGGTAAAATTTGCTTAGCAAATAGCTTTAAATTGTCACTCATTATGAGTGAAACACACCAACCACTAACTGGAGGGAACAATTCAGGTTGAAATTTAGAGCCGGGAGGCATTCAGCAGAAGTAAGAGTGCAGAAGCAGCGAGCAGAACTAATTTCATCAAATATTAAACTTGGTTATGAGAGTCAGCTTAGCAGTGCTGGATTCCAGTGGGATTTCCCTGCAGTCCGGCAGCATGAGGAGAACTGGAGGATCATGGGACATTTTGTACAGGAAGCGGACTTAGTAGCCATTTTGAAAAATAATGAATACATCTGATTAATCTGGTCCCTTCCTTTACCACTTTGGTGGAGAAAGCTTTTGGCTATGAAACAACACACATATTGTCCCTCATGCACAGAGCATCTTGTTCCTCATACATGTGTCAGCTTGCACATGTTGTGTGCTCAGAAATGCACAATCATGTATGACCACGTGTCATGTTCGGTTTGTCAGCTATTTTGAGATGTAGTCTCAATCCTGGGGTTAAAATCCGCGTTGGTTTAAATCTTGTTTAATAAACCTTTTTTTTTCTTTATCTTGTCAACCAAAGCTCCGGACATTTCAGACTAGTTTTAGTTACTGGTAGAAAGTTTTACTTTAATCAAGTTTAATCAAGATATGCAAAATTTTCACATCTCAACTTCTTGTTCTGTTTTGAAAGGTTCCAGAAGAAAAGTCCTCATCCTGTGAGGACATGATTCCTTGAGCACTTACCATTTATTTAAGCCACTAAATATTAAGAGAAGAAGTGACACACCATCTTACTTCAGCTTACACTATAGGAGAAAAATTGCAATGCCTTAGGTGAATGTAAACCATGTGCAGATGCACTTACACAGAGCTCATATGGAGTAAGAAGACATGAACTATGAAATATTTTTTTGGCCTATTATGGCACCTATTTTATTTAATTTTATTTTTGCTGAATCTCTGCTGTATCAGTTTTAACTTTCTGCAATACTCAGCAGAAGGAAAAAATAAACAGAATATTTAAATACACAAGGCCAATTAAAAGAATCATGCAGAGGAGCATTAATCCATGAAATCATGGAACAACCAATGACTGTTGTAGTACTGAAATACCAAAGCTAATATAAGAAAAAACAAACTTTAGATTACTGATTCCATGTTGGGAGCAGATGTGACACGAATAAAGGATAAAACTAACCACTTCACTGGAGAGCCCAGTAAAGCACAATCATCTTTGGAATCCTGCTTCCTAAATAAAACTCCCTGCAGAAGCAAAGCTGCTGTAACACGTAGACAGTCCTTAGCCTGGTTCTGTAGTTTCAAGAATGCCCAAATGCCTAAAATATATGGATATGATGAAAGTTTCAAGCATTTAAACAAAAACAGACTGGCTTTATTGTTGCAAAGAACATCTCAAGTGAAGGTTATCTAAGCAGCAAAGAGCCCATCTAAATCATTCTGAGAATCCAGCTCACTCCCGAAAAGTGCAGTCTATTACAACCTATTAGTCATCCTCTGCACTCTTTGGCAAAGCGACTGCATGAATTTTATTTGGGAAAGTGAAGGTTTCCGTACTTCAGGTGGACATTTTAGAGTCGTGGCAGGTGCTGTGTTGAAAGGCGGGTGCAGTAATGGGGGAACTGACGGAAAGAGCATTTTTTGGGGGGGTGGGGAGGTAAACTGAAGTGCATTACCCGTGGGCAGCCAATAGGTTGGCACTATCCCATTGCCCTCCATCGCCTCCACTCAGCTCCTCTAGCTGAGCTGTACTTAGCACCATTCATAATGTATGGTTGCCACCCCCCATGCCCAGGCCTGTCATGGCTCGTTCCCTTCGACAACTCAGCCCAACTCTACTTTTTCCCCGAAGAGGATGCGAATGGTTGCATAATTTAGATGCCTCCTGCTGTTTTCAGGGCTCATCTCTTATCAAAAATGTAACAGACTGAGTGTCTGGGGGAGTTTTAGCTAAAGGGGGCTATGGAAGATGTTCCAGTTGAGACAATGGACGGAGGCGTGGACCAAAACTTCTTCAACTTTCTCCTAAAACTTTTGGTGACGTTGGTGTATACACGAGCCTGGATACAGGATGAAGAACAGAGACACACACTGCATATTTAAAACCAAAAATGTTTGGCTTCATTTAAGGAGATTAACAAGAGAATCTCATTTTAATTCACGCCAGCGATGATTACTCCGCTGTGTTTTTGGATTGAAAACTAACCTTTTTCCTTTCTGCTCTTTTCAGTTGTTTTCTGCTACTGAAGTAAAAGAAAAGTTATTACTTTTACTTTAAACGTTCTCCATAAGATATGTGAAATTATGTGTCTGACTACATGTGTGTATGGGGAGGATCAAAGTATAACGTATTTAATAAATCAAATTATTGTTTCAGTAGAGTTTCTAAGGGGAAACAAAAGGCCCATTGAGGGTAACTCGTGCAGCCGGTGTAGCCAGCTGCAGTCGGGCAGGTCAAGGTGACTGAGGTCACAGGGAGAAGAAAGATATTTAAGAGAGAAGGACGAACACCTGCTGAAAATATCTGACTTCGCTCTATGAAAGACGTGGGTTACGTTGTATTTGCTGATGTCTCTTTAGGTAACTCAGCATGTGTGAGTGCAACACGCAGCTCAGTTTGGACAGGTATCTCAAAGGCTTTTCACTTCAGTGTTGACAGCTCCAATGAGCAATCTCTCATGTGGTGAACTGCTGAAATCTTGCATTTAAAAATTCTATGTGATCATAAAGTGCAGCTCAGGCGCTAAGCCTCACTTAATTTCCCTCTTACTAAAGAAATAACTCAAAAAAGCAACCCATTATGCATATTTTCTACATTCTCACAGGCTGCTCCTTAATCTGATTTGACTCACAGTAATACTGTCCATAACTCTTGGGAAGAAAGAGGAGAAAGTATTTATCCTTTCAAACTTAAAAACTTGCTGGATGAAACACATGTAGATGTGGGTTGACTGCAAAACTCAGTGTGTGTGTGTGTGTGTGTAGCATGTGAAACGTTGGCCAGAGAAACTTTTCTTCGTTGCACAACGAGAGAGAAACCACAGAGAACAATACAGAAAGGAGAAAGTTATACGTGAAACTCAGCTGTGAAGTTAAAATAAATGTGAAAACATAAAAATCCACTTTCACGTGAAATAATTCTGGTTGTTTGTTTGTTAAATCAGACAAAATGCTAATGTCATGCATATGTGACTGGCTTATATTAAGGCCTGTGATGTGCAGCAAAGGGCTCAGTCAACTCTACAAACTCACTCAGCTCGTGGCCGTCGCAACCAGTGAGAATGAAAAGGGGGGATATTTAACAAATCAGAGCTGACCAAGTACCAAACCCCTGATGTCAGTGTAAACAATTCCCTTTTATGATGAAGAAGTACTGAACAGTACAATTTGAAAAACAAGCTTAATGATGCAAGGTAAATAGTGAAGTCTGGCTGAGGCTCATGGAAGCAAAAATATACAGCATTTAACAATAATGTATTAAAAATACATGAATATAAGAAAGGCAAGTTCCAAATGGACATTATGTACAGTAAGTTATAGAAATTCAGATGAACTGCAAATTATAAATGTAGTATATGAAAATTAGATGGCAATAAGCAGTAACACATACTGTACACTTACTGCAATTATATTATGCATATATTTCCACTTTATTCTACTTTATACTCTTATCTACTGCATTTTGGAAGCAAATATTGTGCTTTTTACAGTATTTCATTTGTTCTTATTAAAATGACTGCTGCTGCGCAGATTCACATTATACAATAGTACAATAATATAATAGATCATTACCCATTATTATAGATGCTCCACCTTTACCAGCTGCAACATTAGAGTGATGCTCAGACATTAAAGTCAAGTATACAGTATTTTCATGTTTATGTTATTGTACTTGTAGAATAGATTTTGGATTCAAGACTTTTACTTGTCACAGGGTATTTTTACACTGCGGTATTGCTACTTTTACTTACTTTGAAAGATCTAAATACTTGTTTGTGTATTAGATCTCTTATGGTAAATAGATTCCGGCTGCATTTGGGATATTTGTCAAAATATTTTCAAGCTCTCGTTGTATTAAACTGATGATGTGGCAGAGCATACAGTACAGGCATAGTTTCACATCACGCTCGACTTGTTTCCTGTAGACACAGCAAAGATTTAATGCTGATCAAGGTGCTGCTGCAGTGCCCTTCGCTCATCTGATTCCCTCCTAGCACACAAGCTCTGCTGTGGCTCTCGCTTAGCATGCTACACTCCGTGCTGCATGGCAGATTTATTTGTTTCATTGAAGGGCTTTTACATAATCGAATCACACACCGCAGTAGATTACATGCCATTAAGTTTCATCTGGGCCAAACAGTAACAACCACTTACTTCTACACATTCAGTGTATGCAGGTTCTGAGTTTGAGTCATGCATGACCTAGTTCTGAGTCTTATCCTGGTTTTGATCATCTCCAGGACTGTTTACATCGGTTTCTAATGCTCTGCATGCATACATGGACTGTGGCGCTTTTACCCCACTGCTGGATTTAGCCTCTCTGTGTGATCAACAACAGAAACAGAACAATTTATCTGCCTTCAGACTTTTCATTTAAATTCCTATCATTAGTTATGGTGATTTTTGACAATAACAAGCTACGGGTTTTCACCTGTGCAAATGGGCACACGGTGATCAGAAACCTTCACAAGGTGTTCGCAAGCCATTTCTGTCTCCTCAGGTGGAATATTCCAGGTAGCACATCCTGCTTTCTCTATACTTGTGTGCTTATTCACGGTTCTGAAATCAGGATGTGATGTTTATATTCTGTGATGTCCCTCTTGCTGCTGTCTCCCTTTGTTTTTGTCACATAATCAGTACAGTTAAATGCCAGGATACAAAATGTGCATCCAAACACTCATTTTGTTCTTGGTCTTGTTGGGTTTTTTTCATAATCTGACCTGTGTTGTGGATTTTGTGTCTCAGCAAACACTGGAAGCTGAATTCAGGTTTATGATGTGTTATACAGAATCTGTTGCTGAAACCTGACAATTACATTATTGACTGAATGTTTGAGGGCCGTTTTCTCAAGGTGTGAATGGGATGTAAAGCTTCGTTCTGTTTGACAGAGGCTGAAAAGCGATGTGGATTTAGAGCCTCGTACATATGTTTTTACTTCTTGATGGCCAAAAGAGTTCATCCACACGACCTTATTAGGTAAACAGTGACAAGTGATTGTTCCCAAGTAGAAAGAGAGCAGCATGTCTACAGATTCAAATAAATATCCACTGACAATCATAACAAACTGCCTGGTGTTTGTTTGAGAGGTACGACTTTTCAGCGCTGTGGGATGAAAACCTGGTCAACAAAACACTGATTTGTTTTTCTTTTTTCTTTGTGACAAATATCTATAAGCTTGACCTCCTTGTGTTTATATTTTGAATTTTCCCAAAAGGGTCAGCAGAGTTCAGCAAGCCTGAGAGGTCTGAGAATTTTCCTGAAACCAGCACAAACACTTGAACTGACGCTAAAAGAGGAAACTGGCCAAAGTTACGGTTGCAGGTTTTTTCACGACTATGTAATATTATTTCAAGGCAATGTAAATATTCAGCCCAAAAATCCAACCATGCCAATATACTGCACTGAGCCACAAAACCTGCTATTATGTGCCAGCAGCAACGATAGCTTCATATACCTCTCCATAATAGGTCATATCAGCAGCACGGCTTGTAATTATTGTTTACTGCAACTCGGCTCCATTTATGGTGAGCTGTCTTGATCTGGTGGCGAGCAGCGAGTCTGTAATCTCAAGGATTTGCGGGGCTGCTCAAAAAATTACTGTCATGGATGAGAAGGTTATTTAATTCCTGATTCCCAGTAAGGTCAGGATTTCACACACCAGTGAGTGGCCTTGGCTCTCAAAAGGAGCTTGATGGTAAGTGCTACAGTCAGTAAGGGAGGCAACGTTGAACGAAGACATTTGCTCTGTCTGGCGACGTGGACTGCAGTCGGGCTGCAGGTGTTGTTGTTCAGGACATCAAGGTCACATTCTCTCTCTCGCTCTAAGGCGCAGTTTATACCATAGTTCATAACTGAAAATTGGCACCGTGTGTGTAACTTTTGATGATATCAACATTATTGTATAAGCACAGGCCTGTTATTATGGCCATTGCCCCTAAACCCTCAATGTGGATGATATGCAGTTGCAAAAGACTGACATAATTTCTCATTGACATTATTGCCCCGTGAGCTACTGACTTAAGGCCTTTGTATCCAGAAAACCCACAACTGATTCATCTGATCCAGAGATGTTTGTTAGGTCCAGTTCAGCAGCTGAATAAGGTTCATCGCAGATACTACACACCACCTTCTGCTCTGTTGCTTGCAAAGAAGCATGAGACTTCTTCCCTTTGATTATGTCACATTTTTACTTACGCTGTACTGGGATACTGCAATACAAAATTGTGTTTCGCTTTTACAGTCAACACAGTATTTCTACTTGATAAAACCTTATTTTGAAAAATTGTACTCTTCATTCCATGTATGCTATACTTTTTAGCCTATACTTATCTTTGTAGACTGAATTTACATGCAAAACATGTGGCCCACTGTTAAGGTATAAACTTCCCATGCAACAGTTAGACTTATAGTAACAGTACTTAGACCATTTTTGACCTATATTAAGTTATTAGTAGTCTTTTCATCACAGTTGTACTGTATCTCCATCTTTAAATAATAATACACAAATAAACAAAAGATGATTTGCACTCAACTTTCCCTGTCTACCCAAAAATGATATTTTTGGTATAAACTGCTTATTGGAGATTATTATTTGGAGTTAAAGTTTTTACACCCAGTCACAACAACAATAACATGTGCAATGATGGTGGATATAAACTATGTCCATATGTGCAAAAACATACACAAAAACAAACAAGGACAGTGAACACAGATCAAAGAAAAAAACTGATGACTAGACTAGATCTTCAGTAATCCTACATAAAATAGATGCATAGGCCCAATACTGTATCAATACAACAATAAGCACACAGTAAATAAACACATTAAGCAATATTAACAGCTGACAATGAAGGCCAGCTCTTCCACATTTGCTGTGCCGTAAAGCTCGGTGCTCTGAACCCCCTCGGACTTGCTGTCAGCGAAGGACGGACGCAGCTCTCAAGATCAGTTACGGATCGAGATCAAAGGCTTCGAAATGGCAGCGAGTCTCATGTCATGTTTAGCCTCGTATGCTAACTGGTGTTCTTCCCCTCTGGGACTGAGGGAGAGATGGGAAGATGGTTGCACTTTAGGAACACTCCCCCTTCTTCCTGTCCCTCCCCAGCCCCCTTTATCTCGCTTCACTCTTCCTTCCTTCTCTATCTCCTCCTCCTCCTGTTCCTCCTCCAGTGCTAGCAGGATAACATACAGCCTGCCTCTTGTTTGGATAAGTTAATGCTGAGATGTCAGCCTCGATTCTGATGTATACCACCTGCTTTGGCCTCCAGCTGACCTCATACTCCAGCTCCCACTGCAGAGACATTCCAGTGCTTTTCTGGGGCTGTGTTTACACTGCAACAGATTGCGCTGCACTCCTTCTCTGCTTGATCATAATGGACCGTGGTGGACCTCTAGACCAGACTCATCCCAATATGCTTGTATTGCTCTGATGCAGAAGGAGAGCTGAGATCCCCAAGGCACTGGAAATCAAATTTTACCCTATTCCAATCCTGCCACATTTAGAGAAAGTATGAAGGTTGTGAGGGGACCCGATATCTCAGTTTCAGGCTCAGCCTCAGGAGGGGAGGCCTGCGAACGGCTCTGGTCATTCAGATGCCAAGATCCTCCCACTCAACACTGTGAGGGCTCATGTGAACAACATGATCTCACTGTGTCTGCCCTTTAAATGAATTAGTGCTGTTGATTTACAGTTTAAGTCCATGTAAGATCCTGACCAAAAGATTGACGTCAAATGAAAAGAAGTTTTTATTTTAGGAGGCTGGCCAAGTTATCTTGGATGTGGCTCAAATACCTCAGTCTTTAATGGGGCAACGTCACTTGTAGAGTCTGCTAATAGAAACTGGGGTAGGAGAAATGCTTTTTTAAAAATTATTTATATAAAGGCAGGCAAGTTCTTCTGCCACCAACAGCTGGTCATATTTGAGCAGTTGTTGGCAACCTTAGCTGGCACAGTTTAGCTAACTGACATCATTACATCCTCCATTTCTTCAAATCTATGACCAAGCAAATGTTGACAGACAGATTTTTTATCTACTGACAAAATGCTCTTGTTGGAGCTTCATCTGTGTTACATGTTACAGTTTTGTGATTGTTGATTTGTCAGTTTAGCTTGAAGCTAAGATGTTACAAATACAGCATCCTGAATGGCCAATTGTTAATTTAGTGTTGGGCTAATTGCTAAGGATTTTACTCTTTGTATTAGTACTCTTATGGACTGTGTGCATATGTTTACCATATTATCCTAATTTGTACATCCTGTAGCACCTTAATTTTGTTTTAAGATGTAACGCTAATTAGCATTAAGTTTACAGTTAGCTAGTCTATACTTGTGGATCTAACTGGCTAGTCCCACTAATTCATTCATTATTCCCTGATATAATAATTTAATTCAACCTTAATTAGAAAAGTGAGGGCATAATGTAGACAAAAAACATTAGATTCAAATCAGAGACCAGTGTTTTGCCTTCTAAAAGGTAGTTTGTCAAGTGCTTGCTCAAGGGGAATGTTGGGCTCTCCATATCTGTATTACAATTTAATTAAAGAGTTTGGTCTAGACCTGCTCTAATTGGAAGGTGTCATGAGATAACTTTTGTTGTGAATTGGCGCTGTATAAATAAACTGAATTGAATTGAATTGAATTTAATTGTTTCCACTTCACAAGATGCAGTAAACTAAACATATCACTGTATCACCTCTCAAATCTCAAAAAACAGGGAAAATTTCCACTGATGGGTGACTGTCATTAGAACTAATTTGTTTGAAGCTTTGCAGTGATAAGTAGTGAATACAGAATGTGAAAGTTGTATTCAGGAAAGAGGGACTTCATGAAGGGCAGAAGCTACCGCTGAGAACACAGAGGTCATGTTCACAGATTTGTTTGTGGGAATGTGGGGGCTGAGAAGGAGTTGACATTGATGGGTTTTGAAAACGACTCATGAATTTGGTGGACTTGACATCCTGGTGGCAAAAAAAATCTGAAAATTCAACGAAATAAAGAGATTTACTATTCTCCCACCAGAATTATTTTGCTGATGATGTGAAAAATGCTGTAAAAGGTCATCATATAAGGAAATAAAGTGACTGAACAGTCAACTAAATAGATGAAATAAAAATCTGAAAATTCATGCTCATTGTGTCTAGGGCTGGCCACATCATCACAACACGTGTGCTACGGCATTAACAACAGCTGGTTTCAGTCCTGTCGCCGACCACCTACACAGTCTGTTACCGAGTGCCCTTTACTGATCACACACCAGAAAAACAGGCACTCAGTTGCTGTCTTTAGAACCACCAACAAGCACCAAATCACTATCTTCAACACTGGATCACTGAATATGCAAAATGTTGATAATCCCAATGACATAATAACCATCTTATAAATATGTTGGGATTCTTGAGTCTGAATGTCAGGCAAGTCTACATAGACCACCCGTATCGTGTTTGTTCATTTATTTTCATAATTCTTGGTCCTAGCTGTGCACTATTTGGAGATAAATGCCTTCACTGTGGATTAATGTTGCTGTTCCACAAGAATACTTAAAGGCACAGAGAAGACAGAGAATAATGACATAAACCTCATCAGAGAGCACTATCACCATCAAGTGGTAAGGAGAACAAATAGCATCTTAAACAGTGTCAAAACAAATGGGAGGCTGAAGGCTGTGATGCTAACTGGGCCTGTAAACACAAACAGCTGCTAATTAACAGGCAAACTCAGAAGTTCAGTGTTTTGGAAAATTCATTTCAGCAGGTCACATGATATGAAAGTATATTTGACAAACAGTAAATTAATATTTTCCTTTCTGGAAAAGTATATTCTGATTTATACCAACACTTTAAGCATAACCTGCTTCTACTAGTCCTTTCCCTTTCTTAAGTCTTAATTTCCTTAATTCACTGAGTAAAATTAGGCAATTATAAACAAAAACAGATCTTATTATCTTAGATTTACCCAACATACACACCAATAAGGGTGCATCCGCAGGACAAGTAGCTCCATCATGTGGCCATAATGGTAAGTTACACATAAAGCCAGCAGAAAGAAAAATACAAGCAGCAGTGATGTGCTCTGAGACTGAGGCTAAACCATTGGTGCCTACTATTAAAGGCATAATATGCAGCAATTGTTGGTTGCTGCACATTATGTGTTGTGAACACAACATTAAGTGATGCTGGTGAAAGATTTGACTGTTCATTCCCGTGTTGTCAAATCACTAACGAGCCAATGGCAGCATTTGATGACCTGGGAACCCAACAATCAACTAACATTCTTCAGAATCGCTGATGCACAGAGACACCGTGAACACAGCAAAATAATGAGAAAATAAGAAAATGCAGACAAACACCACCAGCAACTTCTAGAGATCCTAAGTGATGACTGAGAGGGATTATTTTGGAATTGCTTTTTTTTGAAGAAGAAGTTCCTGCATATCATACCTTTAAGTAATACTAACCTAGGGTAAGTTAAAGAAAAATCATAAAAATATTTAAAGCTACTTTTAAATATTATAGTTTATCTTACTTAGTTTATCTAATAGTTTATCTAATAGTTTATCTTACTTTTTAATTATAAAAAAAATTGTACAATTTGTTTTGAAGAGGTGTAAATAAAAAGATGCCCCTTTTTGTGACAAAGATACAAATAACAACATGTCCATTGGTTTCCAAACTTTTAATGTAAAAGACAAAACACAGGATTTGGTGACATGAGGGGGGAAAAAAAATATTATTTTGCTCATTTGTCCTTCTCCTTCTGCTCCTTCTCCTTTTTGTCCTTTTCGGCCTTGGCCTCCTCAGCCTCGTGCCGCTTGATGAGCTCCTCAACTTCTTTCTGTTTCAGCACTTTAATTTTTGTTTTCCCGTCTTCCCTTGTCAGGGTGGCAATTTCCACTGCAACAATCAATGTTATATGACATTGTGTTATTGTATCGATCAACCTGTTGCACCAAAAAGATCTTAAGCAACAAGACAGTTAACAAATTATGGCCGTTAATTAATGAGGAACTGTAATATTAGATAGTCCTAACTACTACTACTACTACTACTACTGCTACTTAAGCAATCCCTTAGCACAATTTGGTGCTTAGTTGGTGTATTTTTAGCCGGGTCACTACTACCACACCATACTTCCTGCAGTAATACTTTAATTTTTATTTCATATCAACATTTCTGAAAATGCACCATTGCTAATTTTCAACACCTCTGGCAAGAGGTTTTGAAACCTATAAACTGATCAAATTTTACACAACACCACCATGCTAGTTTAGGTCAAAAGATGCTCCAAATTCATACTCAGAATCACTGCTAATTTCATTTAACATGAAAAAATTCAAAAAACACTTTTGGACCTCACCTTTTTCGGCTGAGAGCTTGCTGACATCCATTGTTTTGTTGAGGACTTTGACAGCCAAAGCCAGAGCAGAGGACAGAGTCATCTCTCCCTCTTTGTAGTCCTGCTTCAACATGGAAACTGCAGCCTGAAGCCAAGTAGTCCACATATCAAACATCATGTTGAGAGCGTCATAAAAAGTAACCCTGACACAGTTAATGGTTATGGTTAAGGAAAGAAATAAGGTAAGAAAATATTACAGATGTTATTGACATTAAGGACAACACATAATAACACTGCATGCTGTATCTGTTGAAATCTGTGTGCTCAACTTCACTGCATCACATTCTGTATGGGTTACAGTGGGCCAATCACATGCTGCATTAAACTGAAGAATACTTGGTTTGGTTGGCAGAGAACAAAACTATATAAATATTAATTTCTTCCAGATAAGGGCAAAAAAAAAAAATCGTTTGCCTGGACAAGTTTCAATACTACTCCATAATGGGTTATTTAGATCAGTACCTCAGAAAGGTATTCAGTAACATTACTCAGCCCCACTCAGTTCAGACTTACAGCACTGTTGTTGCCAATACAGGTTGCCTTCCAGCCTCCATAGTTGCCACTGGGGTCACTTTGGTATAACTGGAAGCCATAGTGTTTGTCCCAGCCCATGTAAAGCAGAGAAACACCAAACGGCCTCTTTCCTATAAGGACAAACCCCACAAATGTAAGAATACTTGCCAGCATTCTGTAAGCTTGTTCATTATCATTGCATTATATGTTATACAAGTGTTTTAGGTAGAGTGGGTAAATCTACACATTGTAAAGGTTAAGAATGACAATATGGTGATGCCAAAGAAGAAGGGCAACAAAACCAGACAAGGAGGCTACTTTGTATCTTACCTCCAAACTGTGTGTACGCCTGCTTGATGTCACACAGGGCAGTCACCAGCTGTTCACAGGGTATTGGCTCCTGGTACTGCAATAGATATCTGAAGAGAAATTAACCAGATTAATGACTGATTTGACTGTGTTTAATGGGTAGACTCAAACTCAAACTTTTAGCACAGTAAGTCAAGTATCTTTGGATGTCTGGAATTTGGACCTAATTTCAGTGTTAGAGATGCTTTATATCTTGTACTTAACTAGTACTAGAAGATTAAGCTTTTCTGTTTTTGTTTTTGTTTTAAAAAAGGTTTCCTGACTTATCCATCACCTTGAGCTTGTAAATAGTTTTACATTGACTGCCTCTGGTGGACTCATTTGAAACAAAAAAAAAATCTGTAAAATATGATGAATATTCACATCCTAAAAGACGTTTTTGGGACAACGCATCAAATTTCAGAGCAGGTGGATTGTAAGTTTTCCTCTAATACTCACCTCTGTGCGATTAGCCGCAGCTCATTTGTCAGTACATTAGCATCCGATGTGATGCCAGCAACACTGCAAGCTAAGTCACTGAAAGATATGTTAAAACGTGTTAGAAGACGGTAAACTGTAAGCCTGATAAAAGGAGTGACTGAGGTTTCTATGGTAAAAAGGGTATGGGATGCTAAAGAGTCCCTTAGTTTGGTTCACTCACTCATTCAGCTTGTAGATTTTCTCAGAGAAGAAAACCTCATCAAGCAGTTTGTGGATGTTGCGTCTCTCTGCTGCTAACAGCACTCCATCATTTGCAAGAATCCCCAGACATGTTCCAGCATGGCCGATTGCTTCCATTGCATACTCCACCTGATACAAGCGTCCTATAAAAGTCACAGTCACAAAAACTCTATTGATCATATTTGGCTCGACTAAAATGTCAAAGACATGTTTATCTTAATCTCTTCAATATCACAGGCCCTCTGGTGGGTCCATTAACATTAACCAGCAAAATCATGGTAAAGCACTGTTCAACCCATACATAACATATCGCACAAGACATACAAGTCTTTCATTATTAAATTTTAAATTTTAAAATATTTGAAAGTTTCAGTCAATATCACTTTGACTATAAAGTGATTAAAAAGAAATCAGACTTACCCTCAGGAGAAAATATGGTTGTTCGGGAGTCATATCTACGAGACTAAACAGTAAAACAACAGGTATTAAGTGACAAAGAGAGGACTTGTGGAAAACAACCAGCAGCATATTTTGAAAACACATAAACTATATTTGTGACGAGTGCAACAGCTACCCACCATTTTGTCACGTCACTGAAGTTGTCCTGCAAAACACAACATAAATTAACTTACAAGATAATGAGGAAACCACCTGAAATCAAAGACTAGGAAGAAAAATGTCTCAACCCGTTTGTATTAGCGCCACAATGTTATTTTCTTTCTGTAAAACTTGACGAACATAAACTGTTACACAGGTCTCAGACACTTAAAGTGCACACACATTAACTCACAACAACAGCATGTGGAGTTTACAGCGTATTTTCTCAGTGCCTCAATACCATGACAGCCAGCTAAGCTAAGTGCTGCTAAACAGAATGAATCTGCAATATCTAAGCATGCTAGTTCATTAGCACGCTAGCTAGTTCATAATGAAAAAAGTCCTCGAAGTGGACACAGTCAAACTGTACTTACTATACTAAAATGTTGGTAGAAAAAACAATACTGTAGTAAAGAGTAAACTCTAGATATGTTACCTTATATGAAAAGGTCTGAGTTTGCGTAGTTTTCAAAGGGCTAAGAGGTCCACTACTTTCAGTTTGATATTTCCTCACTCACACACACACCGGGTTCCTCTGGCGGTGAAGTAGCCGCTCAGCAGCGCCACCTTCCAGTGGGAGGACCGAACATTCTGTAGTACTGCGTCAATCTCAGTCACAGAGGGGGAAAGTAACGTTTTACAAATACATATTGTAAAAGTTCTGCATTCGCAGTTTGATAAAAGTGCTTGACTAAAAGTAAGTAAGGAGTACAATGAACTTAAGAAAAGAACTATAATATCTCACGATCATGATTAAATGATTAAAAGATAAGTCTGTATTGATCCCCAAAGGCGACATTCAGGCGAGGCGCGCAAAGCAAGTAGTACACATACAATATCCACAATACCCAAGAGCAGAGTTATAGTTAAATAAGGCTAATAGAGCAATGCGGTGTGATTAACAGCCGTGAAGTCAGCACAGTGTAGTAGTCATATAAAGAAGAAGAAGAAGAAGATGATGATATATTGATAATATGTATAATAATATTATATCTTCGGCTGTAACAGCGTACGCCAGGATAAGATATAATATGGTCAAGTGTCTACATTAATAAAGAAATATGATACAGCAGATAATACTACCTATAGTAAAACAGTATAACATATTTACATAATATTGAGTGGGATTTAACTTACAAGTTGAAATACCGCAATATAGTGTAACATAATGCATAGTGTAGTACAGATACATATAGCATGAGAATAGTGTTAATATAGTAGTAATACAGATGTTAGGTATTACATGTAGTTCACACTAAATTAATTAGAGACCATGTTAATGACTAAATAATTAATCGTTATTATTATTAAGAAAGGTGAGAATTTTTGCAGTATTGTCCAATTAATTAATACTCTTCTGCTCAATTCCACAGACGTACGTTGGTGTTTCCCTCCAGCCCTGGTGGTCGGCAGTACCGGGACAAGTGAACGTATGATGAGGTGTAAAATAAAACAGGAAGAAGCTCTGCTGCGTGCCATTGGTTCTTTCAGCCGCGTTTAAATGCGAACGGGAAGCGACTTCACAGTTAGCTAGCTAGGAGGCGGCTAACTTTCACGTCTTTATAATATCCCTAAACTGCCGAATGACGAGACGCAAAATTGGCCATTTCATAACCGGCTGATGACACGATGTGTCCAGTGTGAGTCTGATTCAAACATCTGGCCGAAGAGGTAAGCGTTTCCCAAATGATGCCAATGCTAACTGTGTGTAACTCACGGCGAGCTCGGCGTTAGCTAATACCAGCTTCTATCAACTTATCCTGCAGGTGACAACAGGCGCATTTTATTAAACACGTCGGTGTTGTCAGTGTTCGGCTTGTTTTGTTGGGTGTCATACGTGTCACTGGCTCCCGTTGCTATTCAGTTGTCTTCAGACCGACATGGGAACACTGTGTCCTCTGAATAATGTTGTCACTGGGGTCAGGTACAAACCGGCGGGTCGTTAGCTAATGTTGTTACAGCAACGTTACTGAGTGACCAGAAAAGCGTTTTTGTAAGGACGCGTTCATTACTTGCCTCGCTGTTATTACCAAAGCTGCTCGGAACGTCAGTCAACGTGGTTAGCTTTAACTTGCCAAGTTGTCTTTAGCATGACCCTTGAACTCTCACTCATAGATAACAGGCGATAAACGTTGATCAAGGAGGACTAACAGTTTAGCCGGTGTTCATGGAACAACATCAGGTGACAGGATGGTTTTTCCGTACAATGTGGGGTAGAAAGAAACTGGTGTTGTCATTATTTTGGTACATCACTTTAAAGGGCCGTGTTCACATATTATTAACTGGAAGGTAATGGTGAGAGAATAACCTACACTTACAATGTTGCTACCCTGCAGCTGGTGGGATTTTTCATTTGAGTTATTTATATTTATATTTTGTATAATCTGTGTGGCTGAACTGAAATGGCTGCAAACAGAATTGATGCATTCACAGCTTTTACGATGGAGAAGTGAAGTAAGTTTCAAACAAGCTACTTTCATACTTTTTCTGATGTGTGTTTCACCACAGTTAATAACATTTTTCTTTTGTAGTGTTTAGATCAAGTTGATAAGGCTGAACAAGGACACACTTGTGCTTTTTTCTGCCTGTGGTGCACATTAGCAAGAACAAAATCATTCAAGGTCCACATACTTTGCATTTCATGTTGTCATTAGTGGACAAAGTTTGTTCACTTTTCATTGAGATGTCCACCTGTTTGTATACGTGTATGTGTAACGCTGTGTTTTTGCTGCCAGGCAGGGATCACTCTGATGAGGGGGCGCCTACACCTGTCAGGATGCAGCAGAAAAGAAACATCCAGATCATCGAGTGGGAGGACCTCGACAAAAGGAAGTTCTACTCATTCGGGGTGTTTATGACGATGACCATCCGGGCCACCGTCTACCCGGCTACGCTCATCCGCACTCGGCTACAGGTGCAGAGGGGCAAGTCACTCTACAGTGGCACCTTCGACGCCTTCTTCAAGATTCTGCGGTCGGAGGGCGTTCGAGGCCTTTATCGTGGCTTTATGGTCAACACGTTCACGCTCATCTCAGGCCAGGCTTACATAACCACCTATGAGCTGGTGAGGAAGTATGTCTCCCAGTATTCTGAGGACAATACGGTCAAGTCACTGGTGGCCGGCGGCTCGGCCTCTCTGGTCGCACAGAGCATCACTGTTCCTATAGATGTTGTCTCGCAGCAGCTGATGATGCAGGGCCAAGGAGAGCACCTCACCCGCTTTCGACTCAAGTCTAACACAGAGACTGGAAAGACCAAGAAAGTGTTTGGCCAAACCAGGAGTATTGTGTCTCAGATCTTTGCTGCTGATGGTTTCCGGGGCTTCTACAGGGGATATGTGGCTTCTTTACTCACTTATATCCCAAACAGTGCTGTCTGGTGGCCTTTCTATCACTTTTATGCTGGTAAGGGGCTGGAACTTTTTTTTTTGTGTGTGTGCTTTCTAACGACCTGTCGCTTGTTCCACACGTACATGTACGTGTGTCTTGTGTTGTTAATTAGGTATCTGTGTGTGTGTAATATTCTTTAGAGCAACTCTCTAAACTGGCTCCCAGTGACTGCCCTCATCTGGTTCTTCAAGCCATGGCTGGACCTCTAGCTGCTGCTACTGCCGCAACTGTCACCAACCCAATGGATGTGGTCAGAGCCAGAGTGCAGGTGAACTGTACATCCGTCACACAGAGACTCATGTGCTCTTTTCGGGCTGGTACATCGAGTGATTAAAAAACCTCAACCCAGATAGTTTTTTTAAATTCTTTAATGTTTGAGATATAAATGGCTTATGGTGCTTAAAGCATCAAAGCATTGAATTTTTTTCCTCTGTTTGTGTGGAGGAAGCTGCCAGAAAAGGAATTTAAAATGCACGGCTTGTTTTGTCTGTTTAAATTTTTTTCAATAGCTGAAACAGTAAATGTTAATCATCAATCAGCTTTCTTTGTATGTGGGCACAGACCTTCAAGCTACCATTTTACTCTTCAGTAATTTGCATACTTTGACCTACCAGGGAAGCTTTTCCTGTCCAAGCTCTCTCCTGGTGACAAGTTCTGCATAGAGCAAACCGTTAACAAGCCCAGTGAGGCCTAGAAGTGGAGTCAACCACTGTAACTAATAACTATTGAGGGGAGGAAAGTAGTCATTTATAGGAGTAATGTTTTAAAAAGCTATGCCCTGAAGGCTTAAAATGAGAATATGTGTCTCATTGTTATGTATCAGTGTTGTTAAGTCTTCACATAATGAAGTAACCAAATTCAGCTTCCAGTGTCATGTCTACCTTCTGCATTTTCAGTTCAAGATTAGGCCAATCTAGGGATTAGTGACCTGATCAGAAAATAAAATCTCAATTTATTTATTATCAGATACTGGCTTGTGGTTCCAAACAACAACTCAACATGTATTTTGTGTGTGTGCAGGTTGAAGGCAGGACTTCAGTGATCGAGACGTTCAGACAGCTGCTCAAAGAGGAGGGCTGTTGGGGGATGACCAAAGGACTGTCGGCACGCATCATTTCATCCACACCCACTGCCATCGTCATGGTGGTCGGCTACGAGACGCTTAAAAAACTGAGTTTGCGACCGGAGCTGGTGGACTCAAGACACTGGTAGAAGATAACCTGAACAGAACCTGTATGGACCACGTGCCGTTTTAGCCCTCACATTAGACTCCGTGTGAAAGCACTGGATGAAAGGAGTGCTTGTTTTAAATGACAGCTTTGGGGAACAAAATGGAACTGGGACAGTTTAAACACACACCAGCTGTGTATAAGAAACTGAACGTGTACGAGTTGGTAACAACATATTAGATGCAGATTAAATAACTAAATACTAGACGCAGGTTCACAGTTTTTTGTGTTGTTGTTAAACTGTTTTTTGTTTGTTTTTTTAAGTGTGATCCAAAGGGGTGAATGCAAAGTTGTTTTAACACTGGAAGATGCAGACAAATTGATGCAGAATTATGGGATTGTTATGTGTATTTGGTGAAAAAGCTAACCTATCAACACACACTCTACAATCATGTTCAAGAAACTCTGCGTTGGCGATAAATGGACTTCGATTACTGACCGACTGATCTAATCTGCTGGTTTATGTGAACAGCCAGATGGTTACTGCAGTAACTGTAGTTATGCTGTCCCAAAGCCAAGCAGTGGTGGGCCCAGATAAAAACCTGGTTTTGATCAGGGTTTGGAGAAAGGCAGAATAACTCATGATGACGCATTCACATCAGCAGCTACTAAATTTTTTCCCAAGTGTTGGTTTCCTTGTGCTTGCAATGGTGGTTTCTGTGTCCCTTCAGCAGCCCCTTTTCCTTGGCCTGTTAAATTGCTGCCTTCATGTTGTGATGAAGTGAAACTGCTGTTTATTTGCTGAATGTGCGTGAATAGAACTATGGGTATTAGAATGTGTATATCATGTCAGCCTCTGTGTTGTGGGTATATTAAATTCACAGTTCTGTTCGCTGTGCAAACGGTCAGAATAAATGACAAACTCCTTGCAAAACTGATCACATACAGGACAACATTTTATCTGGATTTTTGTGACATACTAGTATGCTGTCTGTCTGTAGAAAACATTGCAGTGATGAAGATCTTTAAAACCAGGAAGTTGAGCACAACTGAAGTTTTTGTTGCGCTGAGCTGCCAGTTGAAATCCTGGAGACGAGGGGAAAATGATGGACCGAAAGCTGAAGTTAAGCTGTTTCCCTGTCGTGGCAGTAAATGTTTAAGTGCAATAATGTAAATGTTCTACTGCTTTTAGCACAAAATGCGATTGTATATTTTTTTAAATTGTGTGACTAATGGGTCTTACAGGAATGCATTATACCTAATTTATTTTCTTTTAAGTTTTTTTTTTTTGAAGTATCCAAACTTCAAAATCTCACTTCATGATGTTAAAGTTTGTTCTACGTTTGTTTAAGATGGATAACTTATGAGTGTCGTGGCTCATGCAGTTTGTTTCTTTGGTAACTTTATGGCAAAGCTGATCCATTTCAAAATAAAATTAACATCAGATGTGGTCAGTTTGTAGAGCTGATCATATTTTTTGATACATGTGACATGAGATGTTGTCACTGTGGCTATTTTTATTATAGACAAGCAAGAGTTTAATCCAGGGCAAATTCCTAAATCTGACTTTGTTTAAATGAAGCTATAAAGTTTTCTAAAGTTCTAAAAACAATTTGCTCAAGTCAGGCCATGACGTGTTACAAACATTTAAAGGTTACTTGGTGAACTCTGGTATATCAGAACAGTGATCAGACATGACTAAAGTAAAGGCCAGACTTTAGCAGAGTCCTACTTAACAACGAAAATGAGTCACTGCAGACACATTTAAGCATTTGACTTTGGGTTTTTCCTCTGGTTAGACAATAAATTAAAAATAAAAAAGTGCATATGTACAAATAAAAGACGAGAGCATTAAAGTTTAGCAGAATGAGTGTTGCTTGCATGCTTTGCGTGAGCTGCAGCATTTAGGAAAGGAACAACAGGTCAATATTGTGCACCCCTGTCGTCCTGGGGGGGTTTATGTTCTCATAACTGTGGGGCGTCCATATGTCTTACTGAAGGAGACACCGAAGGTCATGTCGCACTATGTTAGTAAAGTGATGAGATGAAACGAGGGAAAGTCGGGCGTTTATCCTGATTGTTCTGCCTACTGTACTACTAAGGGCAGCTCTGCAACATTCACTACCAGTAATATTCTTCATGTAATTAAAAGGTAAATAAAAGACTTAACCTGCCATTTGGTTTTGAGGCTGCTGGTGTAACATTTGGTGCAACATTAGAAACCTACTTATGTTTCCAATACAGTTATGACTAAAACCCACAAAACACTGAAATTAAACATGTAAGGTTCACTTTACTGGAGAATTAAGTCCATATGAGTGAAAAACGCTGCATCTTAAGTCCTATTAAAGTCAAAAAGCCATAAAAACACCAGCATGTTAAAGGTTAGCGTCAAATGTGTTTCATCAACAGCGAAACAGATGGCAGCAGATTCTCCCACATCCCACATTTTCTCCTCCTTGCTCGTCACAAATCCTCAAACATTCGTTCTTCCCATTGGAAGCAAAAAAAACCACCCGACAGAAGAATCTACTGATGAATGAAACAAACAAGAAGGCCCGGTGAAGACGGAGGAGGGCTTCTTCTAGCTGACACTTCATGGTGGGATGACGGAGTGCTCCCTGTTCTGCTCTATACATTAATTATCGAGCGGTGACGGGAAGGCACTTTGTCACAAGGATTGATGAGGGGCTGTCAGAGAGGGAGCGAATCTGACTTGGCCGGGGTTAGAGGAAGGGCCTCTCATTCTCATGGGATGTGATGGTGTTAGCTGTGTGTGTGTGTGTGTGTCTGCAGGATAAAAGCTGGGATAGTCAAAGCATAAAAGGAACAACGTGAGAACTTGAAAAGCAGCAACAACCAATCAAAGAGGAGCTTTCATTATCTGAGTTAATGTCTTCTGGTTTAGCACAAAGATGAGCTTTAGGTTTACAAGTTAAACGATTGGTCCTGATGGAGCGAGTGTTGGGGTTTTCCCATTGGCTGCTGGGCTTTCAAAACAGCTGTTTCCTTTTACATCACTGGGAGGACAACACAAGCTAACAAGCCTGCCGTCTTTATTTAGGCTACACTTCACTTACATGACTACAGTTATTATTAGGGGTGGGGAAAAATATCTGTTCCTTTAATGAATTTCACTTGCTTCCATTATTGTGATTCCTAAATCTATTGTTTTTCAACCAATTTTCAATCAATTTTATGTATGTATAAATAATTGGGCTTAGTCCATTAGCTCAATGCTAACACATAATGGGAATTACCATTGACGCCCTAGAGAGAATTAGCATCATGGCCACAGCATTAATATTATCTTAACAAACAATCCATTTTACTCCACATGTTTAACATAAAACACGTGCTCATGTATTTTATGTGCTTTGTGGAAACAAACTAATGGCTGCTGACTTCAGATTGTTATCTGGATCCACTAATCTGCCATCGCAGCTTCAGCAAACCCAAGAGATCAAAAACTCAAACTCTCAGTGGGTTTAGAAATACAACCACCACCGGGCAGAGGCCTCGTGTGCCAGGAGAGGGCAGCACATGTACAGCACATATAAAATCTGAAGCCATATATATACACGGCTACCTCAGAAAGTACATGTGATGTTTGAAATCAAGCCTGTGATCTGCTACTTCAGTTCATAACAATTTAATTTCCAGGAATTCACGTCAATTTAACTTAATTTTGGAAGATGCACTCATTTTTACACAGAACGTGAACTGAGGATTTTTTCCACCACCTCAACACTGAACTCACTTTAGGACTGGATCTCTTCACAGCCAGTATAGATAACACCACAGGCAAAAATATTTGATTTCACCTCCACTGTATTGGGTTGGTACTGAAACCCTGGACAAACACACAAAATAACAAACAAACTGGACAAACAAACATAACTGACTATTGGAAATGAGAGAGAAAAGACTATTTTTTCTTTTTCTTGAGTGAGCTGACCCTTTAAAACAAGGTCCTAAACTCTAAGGATAAAAGGAAATTAGACGAACTTCTTTTCAGCTGTGGGTGTCAATGAGAGCTTTGTGAGGCGGATACTTAAAGACTGTTTGTATAAATGCACCATTAATTTCAGATGACTGATATTTCAGATGAGATGAGACATCGAGACCTGAATCATAATTTAGTCTGGTCATTGTGTGTGTGATTAATATGTGGGAGAAGAGGTGGATGTCGAGGGGGTTTGGTCTTCTGTGTGGGATCACTGCACACAGGGAGGGAGGGAGGGAGGGAGGAAGGGAAGGAAGGAGGGAGGGAGGGAGCACAGGGGCGGAAAGACAGAGAGAGAGGGAGAGAGAAAGCCTGAAGGAAGGGAGCAGACGGGACAGACGACAGGAGGAAGACGCTGACGCACAATCAAAACCCCACAAGAAAAATGCCCAATTTTGAAGGTACCTGGAAAATGAAAAGCAGCGAGAATTTCGAGGAGCTGCTCAAAGCACTCGGTGAGGACGATTTACTCTTTTTTTTCTCATTTTCCATGATGGTTTGAATGTGTTTTAGTGAGAGGGATCTTCAAATCATCCAGTGACTGAACATGAAATAAATAGAGGTCTTATCTGCACCTGGAATACAGACATCAGACAGCAGTCAGAGTTTATTGTGGAACACATGGAAGAGACAGAAGGTGTTGAGGGAATCTTTTGTTTTCCAAATGTAGAAAACCTACAAAAATGCAAAATGCATCACACTTGAGGTGCAAAATACAAATTGGAGACTACAACTGAACTATAAGCAACTCTGATGGTAGCAACAGACAAACGTGATAAAATTCAGACACACATGAAAACAGCTACAACTCACAAATCTAATCTGCCTGATTTTATCTCCACAAAGACGAGGTTATTGGTGCAGCTTTAATATGCTTTTCACGTGTGGTTGCAGAAGACAAAACAATGTGACACTGAAACTTCTTGTCCCAAATTGCACGCAGACTGGTTTTAATTATAAGACCAGACGACTAACTCATGCATTGTTGCTACGTTTGAGTGACGGAGTACAAGGAGGTCGCTTGGGAACCAGACTAAAGCGTTCCCTCGGCTAACTGTCTACACTGTAACTGCGTGACAGAGTGTTAATCGTTTTTCCCCTCATTTGGAGGAAAGACTATCAGGAGAACTAAACAAAGCAGACCGCACCAGCATTCCTCCCTCTCATCACCTTGTCACTGCTCTCTCTGTATTTTCAACCTCTGCTGATAGCAATCAGAGCTAAACCTGCAGGAGGATCCCTTTAAATATGAAAACCAACCACTTTATACCACATTATGACAGCTAAAATGTGATTTGCTCCTGCTGTGGCTTAGCTTCAGGTTTATGCATTCCTCAAGTAAATGATCCAAGTTTCATCTCTGAAACAGCCGGAGGCAGACAGAAAAAAAAAATGTAAGGTGACACAACTCAATGACAGGTGGTCAAATATGGAAAAAGAAGGCCTACCTTTTCCGTTTCCATTTAGCCTTAGAAGCTCTTCTTAATACTTACTGTGCTCTGTAGGCTCACAGGTATCTTTGCACATGTTCTCAGGTGTGAATCCCATGCTGAGGAAGGTAGCGGTGGCTGCTGCATCCAAGCCCCACGTGGAGATAAGGCAGAACGGCGAGCACTTCTACATCAAGACTTCAACCACCGTCCGCACCACGGAGATCAACTTCCTCATTGGAGAGGAGTTCAATGAGGAGACGGTGGATGGGAGAAAGTGTAAGGTAATTTAATTAAACAGTGATGACAGCACATTACGTACACAAGAGAAATCAGAATTTTTCAATCACTTCATCTCTCTGACACTCAGAAGTAATGGGAAGAATAGCATAAGCTGGGGATTCCCACTAGCAACCAAACACATCATTCAGGAAAATTTTCTGAAAAATTGTCCAAAATAATAAACTGGATTATCACGCCTGACTTTGACAAAAAGACTTTCTGCCAATAAAAGGGGAACTCCAGTACTGCACTTTCTTTAACTTGGGGACAGATGAAAAAAATTAAAAGATCAAAATCAATCAAAGCAACTTTTAGCTCTTAGTTTGTGCCTGGCCCAGAATACATCCTTAATTTCCCATAATGCGTCGCGTTGTGTTTTGGTCTCTGGTTACATCATCAGGGTTATTTTCCCAGACTTTCTGCCAGAGCCAAAGCCACACAACACAGGCGGCACAGTACTCTGTGTGGAATGAACTGCAGAAAAATTGAGGTTGTCCCTTTAAAACCTCATATTTTACTAAAATTAAGGCAAAAAGGCTGCAATGAAGTAGGTAAAATTGCACTCAAAAAGAATTCCCCACTGATCTCTCATCTATCACTTTGCTTTACTGCTGACATCTTTTTTAGCCAGGTGATAAATACAGGAGAGATCATTAAAGTGCTGGTTTTCTACAGAGCTTGGCCACTTGGGAAACAGAAAACAAGATTTACTGCAAACAGACTCTACTGAGTGGGAACGGCCCAAAGACCTTCTGGAGCCGAGAACTCAAAGGGGATGAACTCATCCTGGTGAGTAGTAGCTTTAACTAGAAATATGATGACAGGTAAAAGAGACAGAGACGGTGCTACATACAGCTATAGACTCTAATTAGGTGTATAAAGCTTGATATGTGTGTTTATACTGTAGATAATCACATTTTTGGCGAAACTCCCACGTCTGATCATCCCTTTTGTTTTGGTTTCAAAAAAAGTAAATGTTTTCTTTTATAAAACTCTGGCTCCCAAATGCTCTCATCCTGTCAGCCTGAAGAAAATATCTACACAATGACTTCCATTTACCACCCAAAATCTCCCAGCAGATCAGTGAACAGATGTCTGGATGCTTTGCAAAGTGGGATGAGGTGTCAAATTTGGAGGTCGCTGTCATTTACCACATGGGCCAATTTCTGCTTCTCTTTGTGCCAATAAGAAAACAAGGAACTAGTTAAAAGGGATGGTCCTCAATTTGTGTCAAAACCACAGTTTTTATGGAGGATGGTGTAGTCTATTCTTTGAGAAATAGTTTGAAATCTTGGGGAAAAGTTCTTCATCACTTCCTTGGCAACAGTCTGAGGAGGACTTTGATACCACTTATCTGTATGGTAAATATGAAGCTACCGTCCAGCAGCTGGTTAGCTTCGCTCAGCTAAAGAGTGTCAACTGGGGGAAACAGCTAGCCTGGCTCAGTCCACCTACCAGCACCTGGTAAAATGTGGCAATGTGGCAATGTAATTTAATGTCTTTTATGAGAGTAAACTCTTTATGAGCCATGATCAGCTCAAACAGGACATCAGCTTAGAGTTTGGAGACCTGTTAAAAATTAACCATTTGATTACATCTTGGCAAACAACAGATTATATTCTTGTTCGAGTCATACTTCATATTCATCCTACAGCCACAAGAATATCAGCCCTTTGGTATAAATCTCAGCAAGAAAGCCAATTAAGCTTCCTTCTTAATGGTGATGGCCAGGCCAGCAGAAGTGCAGCAGAGGCACAAACCAGAACTAAGACAGATGGTCAAGAGAGACCATAAGTGGGTGGTGACACCAGATGTGAAAATATTAAATGATCTGGTCAATATTTATACAAATCACAAAGCAGTTCCCAGGAAATATTCTGAACCATTTCTCATGTTTCTTTCTTGTGCCAAATGAGGGTGTGGACGAGCGTGTCCATCACTGTGAGACAACACATTATCATGAAGCACTGGGGTTTTTTTTCTTTCATTATTTTCTTTAACCTAAAACAACAAAAGAAAGACATTCATGAAATAAAAGTTTTAATGAAAGTCTGAAATACAGACCAGAAGTCAGACTCAGAAAATGTTTTGTTTTAATTTTAAGACATTTTATGTCAATCTGATTTTTCTATTGGCTGCATGAGCCACATTAATAAAAACAAAACACACCCCAAAGGCTCCAAAGGCTGAAAGCAAGTGAGCTGTTTCAGTTTGCAGCAGCACCTATTCAGGGGCTCCACAAGGAGACTTAGTTTAGTGTTCAAAGGAATGAATTTCAGCATTTCACTGCCATACGTTTGCTGTTAGACAGCACTTGATGACCTTGCATCCATCAGAAACACTCGTGCCTCCAGTTCCCGGCAATTCAAGATCACAAAGACAAAGCAGTTTTTTTTCTGTAAACATCTGGGTCTGCTTGGATTTATTGGCCAGATGGACAACAAAGCTGAGTCCAGTTTGGCTGTGATGGAGATCTCCTCTTTACTGTGACTCACCTCAGCAGAGAGGCAATCAAGAAGACTTTTGAGGCTGTAATTTGGACCGAATGCAGCTCTTCAAACTGGGAACAAAGCTTTGAACAGGTTCAAATATGTTTTTATTCAAGATAAGGGTGTGTGTGTGTGTGTGTGTGTGAGTGTGTGTCTGCCCATGGTGTTGCTGAGCTGTAATCTAATAGGCATGCGGGGCTGAATCATTGGAAAGAAAATGTGAATTTTCAAAGATCAGAAGTTTTAATGTGACACCAGTGAGGAGGGAGAGGTCAGACACATTTCCTGATGTTCTGTAATTTAAACACAACTCTATCATAGTACACCTCCATTAATGTATTGTTTAGACTTTAAGTTATGAATGAGGGAAAAGAAGCTGAGGTGAAGAAGGTAGCAAATGTGCATGTCTCAGATGGTGTAACCTCTGATATAAACAATACTATAAATATTCCAATATCAACAATGCATCATTTTAGATTAGATTTATTATTAGATCTATTAGATTAGATTTAGTTCAGAGCAGAATTCTCAAAACCATCAGAGTGTGAATGAAGCCTCCAGTTAGGAGCAGCTTCTTCATGGATGTGTTGCAGGTTGGGTGTTTTTCATAGATATTTAGGGAGTTTAGTCTGTTGTGAGCTTATGTAATTACACTCTGTCATTTCTTTCAGTGTGAACACACAGCATAATCAAATTATAGAATTACTAAATAGTACTTGACTGTGACACAGCTCAGGTCGGATACTGCACAGATCAAATGCATCTAACAGGAAGGCTTTTAGGAGTCTGCCGGCGATGGGAGCCAATTTCTTCATTCTACAGCTTTTATCACATCGGTGTGTCCATGCAGTTCTCAGGAGGTCCTAAACTTGCACAAACAGTTCACCTCAGCTCATATTGTAGAACATCTGAGGATTATAGCACCACTTGAAGCTTTGATAACTTGGGAAAAGGTGTAAACCCTCCTCTGTTACCTACTGCTTGTTTGTGGTAATACCCGTTCAGTGCGAACACCCAACTCGTTCATCTACAGGGAACTAAAACTCATCTTCGGCTAACGGGTTCATACTCCACCCTGCTCACAGAGAAATGTGATCAGTCTTACAGTATAAACAGGAAATAAAAGCACATAAAGTTGAACAAAAGCACTGGCCAGCAGCTGAGGAAATTAGGCTCTCATGGAGAGATGGATGGATGTGGAGTTTAATGAAGACAACATGTGGTGGCTTAGTGCACTCACTGTAATCTAAGATGGGTGGACTATAATGACTATTTGGAAAGTCTACAATAAAAAGGGAAAGAGGATAAATGCTTGAGAATCTTTTCCTTGGGAGGAACCTAATATACTTCCTTTACATTTCAAGCCAATAAATATTGATTTTTTGAAGATTAATGCGGTCTTGCATTGGCTACTTTATAATGAGAATGGACCAACATGAAATTGAGTGGCTCTGATGTGTCCTCCTGTGGGATTTAATTGGTCTCATTGATCAAGTTGTTGAGAAAGGCCAATGGACCGTGGTGTTACCTCCAGTTAATGTCTCCCTTGGCGTCGCGCCGTGTGCCAGATGGAGTTGTCTCAGCTTCATTTTTCACAGTGCAGGCCTGCTTCCCCATCCCGCCACACCGCACGGTCCCGAGGTAATGATGGTGTGTGCTGCTACGGCCATAATGCTACACCCCTAGGACTCCCATAAATCTCTGCACTCAGACACACCCACCCATAACCCGGGGCATCCAATGTTTCTTCCCCATTTCCATGTCAGTTTTTGTCACGTCTGTTTCATTAGCAGGCAGCTGTGCTATGTCAAATTATGTTAGCCAGCGCCAGAAGTGTAACAGAGCAGCTGAAAATGAGTGTTTTAACATAGGATCATTAGAATAAAAACAATCCATACATTGTTCCAGCCCTACCGTAGCTTTAAAGGCATAACACGCCGCAATTTCCTACAATTTAAAGTTTCTCTCAATCGTCACTTGTGATCCTATATAAATATGTGGTGTATTTGTGTATTACCTTAGCATTTTGCTGACTCCATAAAAGCGTAGCGGCCCAAGTTATCGGGAAGTCGATTAAAGAGTGTACTGGAGAAGAGCTGAGTGTTTAGAGCAATGAAGCTCGGACTGGTCTAAACCTCACCGTCTGTGTTCTCAAAGTTAGAAAAAGAACATCAAACATGAGTGCAGCCTGACGTCAAGACACTACAGCTGATGAAAAGGTAATCAGATATTTTATTTCTCTGACTCAACCTCATTTCAGATCTTTGGAGCAGATGATGTGGTGTGCACGAGGATCTACGTACGAGCATAGAAGAAGTCCACGTCCCACAGAATTCAGATGTCCTCAAATACTCTCTTCGTGTCTGTACCACCAACGTGAGATAATTCACCTAAAAAACTACATCTCAAATAATCTGTTTTGCATACTGGATATTACTGCTTTTCTTGTATATAATTTTTCTAGCATTGGAAATTAAAGCATCAAAAACAATACTTCTTTTTTCTTGTATTTTTCAATCCATGCTTTACATCCTGGGACAGTAAAAACGACTGTCGGTGGTGGACAAATGCAGCAGAAGTAGTTTACACACTATGTATTGCATGTATCGCTGAACAAATAAATTATGGGTCAAAAGAAAGAAAGAAAGAAAGAAATTTCAAGTAAGCTGCAAACAAACATGATGATAGAAATGAAGAAAGTGGTCAACTTGAGCTTCTGTCTATTTAAAGGATAGTTTAATGCCAAACACCATACTAACACTCATGTACAACATCATTAAAGTCAAGAGAAGAGACATTAAACAAGGTACAAACCATGTCATTATGTACAATCAGCTCCACGGGACTTCCTGTGGTGTTCCATATTGAACACTGTAAATATAAAAATAAAAACCCAAGTAATAAACTGTTCCAAGATTGTCTGTAGCTGGTTAAGTTACTGACCATCTCCGTAAATGGAGATCAGGAAAATATTGATGGATGAAACTGTGTCAGACAGGTTCTTTTATTTTCATTCCTGTTCCTGTTATAATCCATAGATAAAAAATTACAAGGAAATCTGGCTGTCTTCCTGAAGTTAAGAAAAAACCTTTTGCTTGTATGTCGCTTTCCACTGTGAAACATACTTTATAGCCTTTAGTGTAATGGCTAACTTCCTGCCTAACCTTTCTGACAATATGTACAGGGTCAATTCCAGCTTTGTCTCACAAACTGCAGAGGGAAGAAGGCAATACAAATCCTTGGTTTTACATCCCTCTTTTATGGGAATACAACATTCACATTTGTATTTCTGCAAGAAATACAAACTGATAGCTTTGAAAACTGCGACTGAAGGAATTATTGCTTGCTTGTTTTCTTAATCCCAAAACTGTACACGAGTCCGATGGCTGACATTCATGTATAGACCTACTATACATCAGTCAGTGTTCAGCATCTGCACTGGACATAAATAAAGTTTTATGAGTGGTACACTGTGAGGCCATTGGACCTGTCATACAGGTTTTAACGATTTGGTTAAGTTTAAATACAGCAAAAAAATTGATAGTACTGTTAAGACTCCAGTACTTTGAAAAACTGACATACACTGTACTTCCAAAAAGGAAAAATTGCTGCTCAGCTACATTCAATCATCTTAAAACCACGAGTGACAAGGATGCCAATGACTGAAGGTAGAAATGTGCAGAAAGGGGTTGAAACGGGTATTTAAAAAAAAAAGTTGTTGTTTTTTTTTTTTCTACTAACAAAGACTTAGGGAGAACATATTTAATAGACCACCAAAGAAAAGGGTCTCTAATTAACATCCTTTGGTACAAAAAAAACAAAAAAAAAAACCACTTAAAACTTTGCATTTTTTTTAGAAACTTCTCTGCAGCTTTGCGCTAAAGATCGATACTATGAGTTAATGTACGCTACACATTAATAACATCTGATAAAAAAAAAATCTAGATATAAACAACATATTTACACAAAGTGTTTGGGCGGTCATAAATTATTGTACTCGATTCACACTGCTGGCATTGTACTGATACCAAGCATCTACCCAGCAGTCGCCAGAGATGTTGAATATATACAGTATACATAGTGCTTTGCTGCACCTTTACCACCAGAAAGGAAAGCTTTCACAGGCTATACAAGTTTACAGCTGGAAGTCCGACAACACACATTTTAACAAAAGCTGAGGCCGTTTTCATTTCTTGTAAATTATAAGTTGACCCTCAGAAATCATTTATTCGTCATTAAGTTTCTAAGTTTTAATTACGGAATTGTTAAACAGGTTTTTCAGTTGTTTAAACTCAATTGCTTCAAAGATATGATGCAGTACAGAGCGTTTTCTCTGCATATCAACTGTATTTCATATGTTAATGAGATTATTGAGACAGATGCGTTTTTCCAATTTTGGGACAAAACTTCTATTTCACATGTCGCAGAATCTGAGGCAAAAGCTTGAAATTTGGGACAAAGTTCCTGAATCAGTTCTGACACATTTGCAAAAAGTGAGAAATTTACATCCCACAGCTTGACAACCTCAAAAGATTTTGGCAACTGAATCCAGTAACAGCAGGATGGAAAACTTCCACATGAAGCTACTGTATATATGAAGTCATCGCTGGCAGTTTGTTGTGTGAAGACGGTCACAGTTTATCATTCGAGAAGAGAGACTACAGTGTTCTGTACTTCACCCGGTACTTGTTAATGTTGAGATAATGGAGGACCTCGGGGTTGCATGTGGTGGTGCACGACAACAGGCCTTCTTGTTCATCTCCCATCAGCCACTTGCGGCTGTCAGCAGCCATATCGCTGGTCACGTGCTCCTTCGCCCAGGTGTCCAGCCAGGCCTGAAAGCGTCTGTGCAGGCGTGTGTTGACCCGCTGGTGGGACTGAAAGAGACGTCAACCAGAACAATACAGCTCAGCTACCGGGACACCAGTGAAAAGTGCAAGAAGAAAGGCACAGAAATACGTCTTGTAGCGGTCAGCTCATTGTCCTGCATTTTTGGTCCTGCTGGCAGGTGGAAAATCTTCAGCGTGTATTCATTGAGGACTTTAAGATTACAACATACACACCAATATTATAAAGTATGAACTGTGACAAGATTTTTCCATTACAAGGAACTATTCCAAAAATGTCTTAGAAAAACAATTTCAGAATGATGATGGGAAGTGGAAAGAAAAAACAGCCCACAGGTTATAATAATTTGTAAAGAAAGGTTATTGTTAGAACAATGCTGGAAAATCCTCCACTTCATAATACTTGATGCAAAGACACCATTTAACAGGTTTAAATTTGACATTAGAGTTAAATGACTTGCCCTGTCATTGACAAGAACTTCACTTTTTACCCACTCATATTATTGCACCTAAATTACAACAGTGAAGAAGCAAATAAAATCTACGGTGAGTTATCCGACTGCCTACCTGATGGGCCCGTGTGAGTGCTGTGTGCCTGTACATGTAGTCTTCCGACTTGCAGACATAGACCATCTTGTAGGAGTTGAGCTTGAACATGCACTCCATCTTAAGCTCGCTTTTGCCGTCCTGCGACTTGTCGGAGGGGACCTTAGTCATTCTCTCCTGCTGCATCTGCTCCCATCCTCTCTGGCACTTCCTTATCCGTCTCAAATTCCTGAAGACCAAAACAGTTTGAAAACCATGAGTAACACTGACAGAGAAATTCTTCCGATTACTCCACACATCAAAAGTAGTGCATCACGTTTACAGGGAAAGTTCGCACAAATTTCTGAAATCAGTAAACAACTTTATTATCACTTGAGCATATGCTATAATTGTTTAATTTTGTGTTTGACAGCATGCGCTGTATGATCTTAAAGCCTCGGTGATGTGGTCAGGCGCAAAACACATGACATCAAGCAAATCTAAGAACAGTATTGTCAAATTTGAGAGGACTGTCCCTTTAAACAATTAGTTTTAAACCCATGCATTGCAACTCACCGAGTTATAGAATTAGATAGGGAGTCAAATCATTCGTGGGAAATGTGGATCTATAAGAGCAGCAGAGGCAGCAGTCGTAATATTTCTGTACAGTGCACTTCCGTTGCACAGTCACATAGTTCAAAATCTAAATATGCTTGGCAAACAAATATTTATCTTAATTGGAAATCGATCCTGATTTTGTGCAGGTAATAAAAATGCAATTATTCACCCCACCTGAATGAAAGTGTTAAATGTGTACTTACCACTGAGGGTACAGGTGAGCGGGGACTGAAACCATGAAGCATATTTTTGCATTCAGGGCTCCACTTAAAAGACATGACAGTGAGGCCAATTTCAAGTAAAAACTGTTAGAAACAAACACTATTAAGTCGCTGCCTGATCAGATACCAATCAAAAATAGGAGCTGAAAATACTCTGATGTGAACATACTTTCACCAACAATGTACAGAGTGTTATGATCATGAGATGGAGACCCAACACAACTGGAAAAGAAACAGCTACAATTTTTTTACTGCCACCGAAGATATTTGTGAACTCTTTTGACCTCTTGTGCTGCCGATCTCTCATAGATTTGATGGGGGGGGGGGAATAAAAAGAAAATGACAAGATGTGGGTGAACCCACCGATAAATCATAGTCAGGTACCAGATTTATGCAATGGGTTAAATAAAAGAAAACTTAGAAGAATATTCTTTTGTGTGTTTTAAAAATCCCTTGGAAATGTTTATGGTAATGGACAGCCATCTCAAAGAAAAAAAGCACCAAAAAGCAATGACAGACAGGTTTTATATGTAACACTCAACTGGAGCTAGGCAATGGGTGACACAGTCAAAAACATCTATCATGGTATATGCAATTTTACATCACAGTAACACCACAGTAACAGTAAATATCACAGTATTTCTCTGTATATTCATGGCATAGATGGACCAATAACTGTTAACAGGTGCAAATAAATAACAGCCTGACTTCAGCTGGTGCAACATAAAAATCATTAGCATTACTGCAACCAGCTGGCAGTCATATCATGGAAGAAACATGGTAAGCAGTTCTGCTGCTCAAACCGTGTTACCTTCTGAGGCAGATGAATTCGGGAGATTGACAGACCTGAGAATAAAGCCCTGATTTGCTACACAGCCTGCACAGAATTCACAGAAGAGACACTAAACGGTAGCTCCTGCAGTGCCAAATCTCTACCCGTGGACACATTTTCTACCTTTAAACAGTAGATACCGTCGTATCACCCAATGCTAACTGGAGCTTTAAAACAGAGCGGACACAACCAAGCCTCCATGCACAACTTCCAGGTGTCAGGAAAGAAATACACCAACATGTATATACAATTTAGACAATCATTTTATTTACAAACCCTACTCCACTGTACAAGTGTCTGAAAACTTCTGAGCACTAATCTGTCATACCAGTGGAAAAACTCACCCATAACAAAAAGTTGCAACGGGAGTGCACCGTTTCCATTGAAAATGATTACAAACACAACACTGAGTATAACAGACTTAAACAAATGGACATTTGAACATTTACATTTGCAAACACTGATTAAGTCACATACTGGACCTTCGATATGTATACAGTTACAAACAAAGAGCATGATAAGGTAGAGAAGGAAACCATGAGTTCACTGTCCTCTCTTAAAGTCACTCAGGTCCAACACAACTTCGGTATCTCAAACTCAGGTCAAAGAGACATAGTACAAAAATAAAAGGAAAATGGGAACAAAGACGGAACCCATTTCTTTAGCTTTCAGATTGTGCAGTCAGTGGCCTTTGTGATGATGTTACACAATGAAAATCATCATTTAAAGTCAATAAAATGTAAATGATTAAACCAAAGGACTCCCTATGGCTGTCTGCTAAGGAAGTACTTCAAAACGCACAATCAAGCCAAAACCATTGTAAAATTCTTACTGTCAATAAATATAATTCTCATTAAAAGGAACTGAATCAATGAATAAATAAATTCAATTTTTTTTTAAAAAGGCGACCACGTAAAGTGCAATTTTCCATGTGAGGCAGAAGTCAGAAACTGGAAGTCGCGTTCGCGGCCAGTGAGATTCTTAACAGACAGAAGGGCATTCAGGCACTGCAAGCACTTCACTGTATCTGTTGAATTACTCTTTTCATATGAACCTCCTCAAACACTCCGCTTTTGTCTGTTACTAAAAAGGCAGAGCTCCCCACCAATTATTGTGATTAGAGGGCGCTTCCTAAGTCAGGCTTGTGCAGAACTGCCACCGCTTCTGTCTCTGAAATGGAGCTGTATTTGGCAGTTGGTTTGGCTTGTCAACAGTGGAGTGGCTGCTTGGCTGACTAGAGCCTCAGGGCAGAAGCATAAAGTGTGCAGACAAGGGGGAGACGGGGCAGGGGCCTCACCTGGGGAGGAATACCGGCTTCTGGGCAAGATGCTCACGCAGTTCTGGGGATGCAGTATCTGAGTTCAGGTATCTGCCCACATAGTCTGACCACCTCTGTAGAGAACAGAGCAGGAAAAGCATAAAACTTATTACATATACAACACTTGTTTGTTCAACTAATAGAGCATATCACAAAGATAACCCATTTACTATCATACGAAACACAGTAAAGAAGCACACTGTCACATTTCAAAAGCTGGAGCCCGTCAATATTCCAACATTTTTGGTTCAAAGAAATGCTATTTGATGATTATTTCTCTGTAAGTTATTGATTAACTGTACAATTGGCTGTACAATCAACCAATGGTGTCACTGTTGGAAGGACAAACTACTGATGTTACAATAAAATGTGAAACATTTCAACACCTAAATTACCTTTGGCCTCAAAAACATCTTCAGAACAGTTATATTTATTGTTGTCCTGGACAACACAGAACGCAGCCACACAGGTGCACCCAATAAACTGATAACTAAGTATGCCAACTATATTTGCATACTGAATAAGTTTTACCTCTGTGTCCGCTGGCTCATCAGAGTTCTCTTCCTCTGTGTCCAACAGCTCCATAGCCAGACTGACGGTTCCTTGGCTCTTCGCAAACATCAACTAGATGAAACACAAGCAATCAGAGGAAGCTGCCATAAAAACAAAGAGCTCAAAGCAGTTTAGACAGGTGTACAGTATTCTCATTACTTTCTGGGTTTACTGTCATACCTTGAAGCAGTTCTCATCTGACATAAGCTGCTCTGCTTTGCGCTGATAGGCCCCCTCTGCTGTTGCCCTGGATGTCTGCGTAGACTGTGTGCCCCCCGTGGCTTTATTGGCACATTCGCTCAGGTACATATCCGTTACACGCACGCAGACATCATCTGTGACAAGGTGCTGGAGCTGTGAAAGCAACAGGTGCGTCCAGACAAATTAAAAAAGAAGAAGAGCTTTTATAATCAGGCTCTATTAGTGCCGAGGCAGGAACTGAAAGCAGCACACTCAGCGACTGAAGGGTTACAGATCCAATTATCTATTTCAGAGTTTTAAGATAAACAATATTGTTAGATGTTTTATTTTTACTTGGCTTGGAGACTTCTAAAATAATACTAATATCAACAGGCACGCTTGTTCATGGTTTATTTGTAATCGTCTTTTCTTAACATGCAAAAGTGCATTTGTTTTAATGTAAAAGATGGATCTTCACGCATGTCTTTTGTACAACATTAATTAAAACAAATGATATGAAACTGAGAATGAGCTGACCTGGCGGACAATGTTCTGGATGAGTTTGTCCATGGTGAAGGCAATGTAGGCATGGATAGTAAACATTTCCCTCAGAGAGTCCTCGTACTGAGCAGGCTCCATGTTTCCGTCCAAAAGATTACGCACCATTTCCAGAAAAACTGAGTAATAGTCCTCCACATCAACATCCACTGCAGATAGAAGAGTAAAAGAGTACAAGTTTTAGTTTATATGCTGGAAAATTCCACAATATGATGCACCATAGTTGTGTAGTGGAATCAAATTGAGTGTCAGCGAGGATGTGAGTGCGGTTACAGTAAAATTTTAGGATTAAAAAAAACTTAACGACTGGTCTTGTTTTCTCACTTACTCGGTTCCTTCATCTTCAGTTGGATTGCTGGATTTTCATTTTTCTCCCTCTTGAACCCCAACACTTCTCTCTCCCACTCTCGCTCTCGAGCCTCCTCCTCTATCTGCTTCTCGGCTTGCCCGTAGATTTTTAGCAAACGAGAACAGAGGATGTGGTGAAGACGAAAGAAGATATACCAGTAGTTGTTCACGAAGCAGAGGTTATAGGAGTCATCGGTGCCTCGCAGTTTCTGAGCTGCCGTGTTGCTGAAGAGAAGCTTGGACTTTGATGGGCTGCTGCCTGGAAGGCCATTGTGCTTCTTGGCACCATCTTGGTCCATCTCCACGTCTTCTTCCTCCTCTTCTTCCTCCTCCTCCACGTCAGAGAGCTCACCTCGTCGTGCAAACAGCAGGTCGGGGATGAAGTGGTGGATGATTTGTTTGATCTTATACTTGTCTTCTTTCTGGATGCCCACCTGTCTTTTGACGTGGTGGATGATGAGCGCAGCAGCGTCCTCCAGGATTTGGCTGTCATCATAGGTCAGGGTCATGTGTGGGCCGCATGGTGGCGGTGTGGCAGATTCCTCTGATGCTCGCTCCTGGCGCTACAGGGCAGAGATGTCGACGATTGGGTTTAATTTTCCCTTAGCAGACATTAGCACGCTATATGATTACAACATTATCTAGACAGCAGGAGCTGGTCACGCACTCTCATTTACAAACACAGAAATTCGACTGTGTTGTGAAAAGCAATTACTGCATCAAAAGTACCACCACCAACCATTGATCACATTGAGCTATAACGTTTTCTGTCGTTGGCTTTAATCAAATTACTGGACAGAGAACTTATTTTACTCACGTCATCATATAACATCTCAATTTCGTTGAGTAAGGTCTTTGAGCGCAGCACTTTGGTGTCGTTCTGCTTGAAGTTGATGCCTTGATGGTCGAGAGACTTCAAGTAATACTTTTCATTCTGCTCCCTCCAGATTTTATTGAAACCTCTCTGGGCTTCTCTCCATTCCTCATCCTTCATTTTTAATCTGAAACAGAATTAAAAGGTGCACAACCGTGAGTGGCCCTAAATCAAACTGTCATGACCTGACCAGAGGCAGATAAGAAATGAAAGTCAAACTGCGAACCTTTTCAGCACTATGGGGACAGACACAGCTGGGTTCCTACTGAGCCCATCGATGATGTCCTGAGCCTTGTCTCCATATATCCTCTGGATGGCCTTGCGGTGAATGACCTCTGAGGAGCCGCCCATTGTGTTGTCCAACTTGAAGCGCAGCTGCTCCTCAGCGGACATGCGAGAAAGTCTCCGCTGAACTGTCTCCAGGGCCCTTATAGTGGCAAGGTTGGCTTCCAACACAACATCCAGCTAAAAGGGATTCAATCACAATGAAATTATTAACGAGTGAGCTTAATTATGTGTGAATATGTCTGTTGGTTGTTACTAACACCTTTGACTGAAAAATTCACCATAAACAGAATCTAAAAAAGACAAGAACCTGGAGTTTTGACTGTGCAGTGTGAGGGAACTGAATAATCCTCACCTCAAAGCGCTCGTCCTCACATCTGTAAATGTGCTCCTCGTATTGAGTCTTCTTGGAGCTCACAAATGTGGAATCCTCAGACCACGATGGAAATGACACCCATGTGTCATTAAGAACCTGCAGCAGGAAAATAAAACAGTGTGTGACAAAAAGGTGTGAATAAAAGTGCCAGCTAAAGAGAATATCATGTAATGTAAAAAACTGTAAGACTCTGAGGTGCTCTGGGATTTTATTAATTTAACTGAATTATGAGCATGTTTCATACTTTTACTTTCTCTGCATCGAAATCTGATGTATTTGCATCACAAGAATAAACAGGTTATCATGATAAAATTATTCTGACGAGCAGACTTCCTTCGGCGACTGACCTCTCTGCACAGTGGCGTCCTTCCTGTGCACTTGGGTTGCTGGTAGCTCTTGGGCAGTGCTCTATAGCTGGGCCCCAGCCTCTTGCAGGAAGCGTAGTCAATCTCCATGGCGATGCCCTCCGTTGCACGCTCCTTGGGTAAACTCATTGCATGGCTCAACTCCCCGTGGATGGACTCTCGGTAACCCAGGAAGTTTTTGAACCATGTAAATAACTCTGGGAATTTTCTGTCGATCATGTCAGAATTTATGTAAAACAACTAATAGTGGCTTTAAATCTATTAAACATAACTACTTCTTAAATGTGACGTACAGAATCACTGGCATAACTGTATTCATAATTGAAAGATGTGATACTTAAAAGTACAGAATGAAGTGTTTTAGTATGGAGTGATTAATTAGCTACAATGAAAAACAATACAGATAAAGAGGCACTAGAACACTGATGATGGTGTCTGTTTGAACTCACCCAAGAAATGGGATGACTAATTGCACTAGCTCAGCACGTGAGATTACTTCCTGGTTGAATATGTGAAGACACCGCAGGAAGTTGTCATACGCCTCAGAGCTTCGAAGGGCCTTCTTCACCTGTTAAAGCATTTTCAATGATGACCAAAAAAAAAAAATGGAAAAACTCTTTTATACGCACACACACAATATAACAATACTGACCTTCTCAAAGAACATTGTTTCAGTGCTGGTGCTGTGTTTGCTGACTTCCGTCATGCCATGGTCTTTCCCCATTATTTTGGGTTTCTTCTGTAACAACGTAAAGACAGGACAAAATTATGATTGTTGCATGCACTCCGTTTTATTTTAAAAATGGTAAATGCTCTGTTGAGATTTGGGTTAGACTGAAGTTGCCAGTTGTAACGCAGCTCCAATAAAGCCTACCTTCATAAAGGTTTTATTATTTTTTGTTTAAACTCACTGATTCAACTCTGAGGTGGTTTCGCAGAACGCATGTGTGCTGAGCTGTATTTGCGAGGTGTTTCTAACATGTAGTCTGCCTTCATTAACATAAACTGGAGACAAACTGTCGCTACAGCACTTCGACATCTACAATATGGCAGTAAGAAGCAAACGGTACAAACATCTGAGTATAAGCACATGATCAGCATGTAGAGTGGTGAGTACCTTGACAGGAGGCGTGGCCCCCACTCCAGCAGGTCTCCTGATTGGCAGGCCGTTCTGGCTGAGCCTCTGTTTGTTGTTCAGTATTTGTCTCTTCACTGTGCCGCCGTGATCATTACGCACCGACTCTGCTCTGTCTGGTGCAGTCTTGCCCAGAAGCTGAGAAGAGCATTACACATCATAATCTCACCAAAGACAGGAAACAAACAGGATGTATCAAAGAAAACCTAATGTCTGTAGTGAGGGTATTTAATGGTTGTAGGTAGCAACTGACTTGAGTGTTTAGGCAACTGTTTCTTGTGTGTTGTTATTCATTTTGTTCCCTAAACACAGAAATCTTTCTTTATATTTTGATTACCACCTGTGCCAAAAACAACAGCAATGCAGATTTCAAATATTTACGGGTCACTTGATGTAACATCCACAATAAGGACAAATCTGGAGAGGACATTTTAAAACAGAAAAGTGAAGAAGATACTTTAGAATAGATACTGGATGCTATGTGGTGGAAAGCAACTGAGGAAGATTGATGAAGATGTTCTTTTGTTCAATACTGCAAAAACCCCTCACGATATTCCTGTGTTATTTCAGTGATATTTCATTTAACATTGTTGTAAGACTGTACATTTATCTTTTACAGAGAGATGGTCAGGCCTTCTACTAGAAAGCCAAGAACGATCACAAGACCAACCATATCCGTTCAGTCAAGTCCAGTTAATATGGGCCACACTGCTGGAGTGTGTTCTCAGAGACTCACCACTGAGCTGTTTGCATCAGGCAGGAACTGTCCAAACTCTGACAGGAGGTCTTCCTGGTTCTTGAAGAGTTTTGCCACCTGAGTGTAGACCTCCTGCTCAGTCAGTGCTGGAGTGTAGTTGCCTCCTGCCTCTTTAGCATTTCGTTGCTCCTTCTGGGGAATTTACCATTAAAAAAAGAGATTGTGAGGTTACACTCATTCAGGGTATCTAAAGCTATGTATATGCTATATTGTCTTAATACGTTAAAATCTGGGGTGTATTTTCTTACCTGGTATGTGTGCAGGATTTCCAGGAAGGCTTTGTAGATGTCTGGCTGACCCTGGAAGCGATTCTTGATCTTGTTGACATAATTTATGGCATGGTTGAACTCCACAGGCTGGTTGTTCTGGAGAGGTGGCCCACCAGATGGTGTGCCGCTCACAGGAGTGTGGGACTGAACCGAAGGTGAACGTGGTGAGGCGTAGGATGGGATGGATGGGTTGGGCTGGCTGGTGGGTGTATGGGCTGGAGACTGAATCGGCTTTTGGGATTGACAGAAAAGAAAGGCACATGCATGTCATTACACTCATGAAGTAAAGATTCAGTCTGGCGTGCAAAAAAAACAAGGCAGCAATATGCCTGAGACAAATCTTAAGATGGCCATCAGAGTTTCCTTACAATTAACACGAGTTTGTTAACCCAAACTAAAGATGTCCATGCAAAATTGTATATATTCCAATCTACGATATACAATTCAGGGGGTCAATTCCACAGACTATGTTGTACCTTGCTGGTTTTATTTGGAGCAGGTTGTGTTGGCATGGGTGTGTTAGTGGTGGCAGTAGTGTGCGGGCCAGCCTGTGGCAGACTCTGGTGCTGGGTGTGGCTCGAAGGCTGGCTGGTTCCTCCACTTGCAGGGATGTTCTGAACAGAAATACCTTGCGGGGTGATGTAGTGGATCTGACCTGGCGTGGTCACATTGACTAGATCGTTTGTTTGAACCTCAATCTTATACCCGGGTGGCAAGAAAGTGTTAAAGCCCATAATGAGGTCTGGATGGCCTTTGAAAAGCTGGGACACGCGGTTGATGACTCCAGGAGTGTCTATGCTGCAATAACAGAATGAATGACAGCAATTTAGTGTCTGACTCATCATCAGATTTGTCCATAAATAGTGGTCTGCATGTTACACGTTGAGAAAGATGGCAATAAGATTAGAACTCACCTCTGTGACTTAAACTCCTTCATAATATCAAGGAAATCATTATAAACTTGTGGCTGATTCCCAAACTGCAGCTTCACTTGATCCAGATAAGACAAGGCATCTTCAACCTATGAAATAAAGAGTAATGAAACAATTTTTTTTAAATTTGTTTCATTAGTGATTTCACATTCATATGTTAACACACTTGGCTCACATGGCTGTTTTTAATTCACTCTGGTAAACCCTAACCCTCTTTAAAATTTGCGTTTTTGTCCAAATATGGGTACCTTCAGTCGCTGAAACTGCTGCTGTCCTTGGGTTGAAGTCATGGGTGCAGTTGGATGAACGTGACTTTGGACCACTGTTGAGCCCTGGGTCTGAACTGCTAGGTTGTGCGCATGGGGACCAACATGAGGTGCCGTATTATGTCCATGTCCACTTGTGTTCTGAGGCATTGTAGGCACCTTTTAGGAAGAAATTTTAGGATTCATGAAACTTAAAGAGCACCTCATGTCCTTGGGAGGATTATATTCAACCAGCTCACAGTAAATAAGTTTAAAATGATTCATTAAAAAGTTATTTTCAAAGGTAGAAATCTAATGTCTTGTGCATGTTCTTTAATGGTTATGACTTATATCCATATATCCAATAAAAACACATTTTTTTGGAATTTGGTGCTTGATAAAGTTGATCTAAGACCCAAATCAATTTAACAGCAACTCTTGCTGAGGAGGTTCCTGTCCAAATAGAAAACATTGGTACTGAGTCATACCTGGTAGCCTTGGGGGAGAGAATACTGGATGCCAGTGGATGGCTGCATGTTATCTGCAGCTGCCTCTATCACAGTAGGGGCTGGGGTGAGGACCCGGTGCTGGAAGCTGTCTGCAATACCTGTAACTGGGGGCCGACGTGACTGCTGTTGCTGGGGCGCAAATATTATTTCCTGGTCCTCCACACGCCTCTTCATGGTATACGCATACTCGAAGGATCTAAAGTGGTCCAAGACAGATGCACAGTAAACAGGCTGCTGGGTTTTAAAAAGAATAAAAGGTGGGGAGGATCTTTCAGAGAAAATCTCCTTATAAAAAATAAAACTTTGCCACAAGTATCACACAGGTAATCAATGTCATAATCATCAGGACATTTTTTTTACTATTATCCACTGCTAACTTTAGAATCAGGCTTAACTAGAAGCTTGAAACGACATTCTAAATCCACAGATCTTACAGGTTCAGTGGATGAAAAATACGATTTTTGCATAACTAAACTCTGAACTTAAAATAAAAGGACCTCTGACTCATAACGTATTCCCAGGAAAAAAACTTTAAACCTGAAATACAGGTGTTTGGCAGTGTAATAGGTCACAACTAAGTTCCTTTCAGTCAACTAATCAATAAACTGATTAACCATTGCAGCTCTGCTGTGTTTACACTTTGCATACAGAAGAACAAAAGTCCTATTTTATGAGTGTACCAAGTAAAATTTAAAAAACAAATCCCAAAACCAAATTACAATTATAAAAAAAGTGACACTAAAAGTCAGATACTAACCTAGTGCATCAAAACAAAAAGCCTCCATGTTTAAACTTATACAAAATGCTTGCCCAAGGCTGTAAACTGCGATCCCCTTCAGTAGAACGTCAGTGGCAGTTAGGGACTGTCTTTCAAGTAAAATGCACAGGCACTATGGGCACCTTAGTGTTGTTATAAAGCATAGCATTTTGGCACACTACTTATTAACATAGTAACATAACTTATTTATTCTTATTATACACTCCAAGTTAATATTTCGAAAGCACACAGACACACAAATATATAACCAGTTTCCAGCAAAATTGCTGAGTGATATACCAACAGATAATACTTTATTGGTCCCGAATGAAATATACACATGTTAAAGAAAATAATACCCAATTCCACAATTTTTCTTCACTAAAACAAATGCTGAGCCTTTTGACTTGATGGTTCACAGCACCTTCCATACACTTATTTAGAGAAAAGTAATTTAGTGATATTCCCTAAGCAAACGTAATTGCAGTTGGTCCGCAGAAAGCAGACATTGCGCCTCGCTACCCCACACCAACATTCGGAAAACACGGTGCCTGAGCGTAATGTCTTGAGTCGCCGAGAACGTTCCAGTCGCATTTCCAGCTTTAAATATACTTTACCGAAACGCGAATCAGACAGCAGAAAATGTAGGAAGTCGAGATTAGTTGACTAGCGCTACAAAAAAGCTATTATTTAGCTGCCAACCAACATTTTACAGGCATGTAGGCGCTGTCTCTGTCGCTCGCTCGCTGTAACCCTGCCTCATCCCCTCCCCCTCTCTGCCAAACACCGAGCTTAACGCCATCCGTTTTCGGTGACTGCTTTCGCTCGTCTGATGGCTGACGTTGGTTTTCGTTCGAGCTCGAAGTTTTGTGGCAAACAAGTCAATTTTTCTTATCTGCATACTAAATGGTAGTTAGCAGATAGAATCAGCGACTGACGATTTGTCACTGTCGGGTCATCGCTGACAGTCAGTCAGTCAACTGGAATCCGCGTACTAAAAAAAAAAAAAAAATCCAGATGAGCGTGTTGGCTAACTGACGTTACCCTTGCTATTAAGTAAAGATGTCGAAGAGAACACAGCCACGCTTCATCGCAGCTGGCAACGCGACAGCACAGTCGGCTGTTTAGTCAGTTAACATGTGGGCTACCGTTACACCAAGTTACTTGGATAAAGTTACATGGTCAGTAATGAATTCTGGCTATGCTAGCTGGTTAGGTCAGGAAGAGCGCTAGGTAGCTAACAAGCTAACATTGGCTCCTACGTAAGGTTAACCTCGCATTAACGTCAATTTATGCGAGAAGTTCGACCGAAAGGATTTCGTTGTCTCACACAGTTCTTTTTTGGGTTTTTTTACCAGAAACGCACGTCTCATAAAAATCGACACATACATTAAAACGTGGTATAGCAAGAACAAACTATCAACAAAAATACATGTTGTCAGGTCGATCTGCTCAGCGCTAGCATGTCAGCTAACGTTAATTCATGGTGGCTGCCGCTCTCACACCGCTAGCCCCACTCAGACTAGCTTGACTAACTTATCGGCGCGGCGAGCTAATTTCGCACCCAGTGTAAACCCACATGGTATTTTGCTGGAAGACGAAAATACATCAAAATGTAAAGCCATCATAGAAAAGCAACCAGAGTTTGCTCACTATCTGGTCTGTTCGGCAAGGTTATATGCTACGTTAGCACAACAACCAACCCCCATCAGTACAGGGTATCTGGCTAACAAGCTAACACTGCTTGAACTTACCTCGCAGGACTGCCACCAGCAACAATTTGACACACCGGTGTAGCAGGGCCAACCAGCGAGCTGTTACTTGTGTATTCACCGGGCCGTGACAAAAAAGTGAAGTTCTAAAAAGTGGTCGCAAATAAAATTGACCGTAGTGGCTACGTCGCTAACAACAGTGTATGTATGGAGCGGTGTTCCTTGAACATAGAGGCGTGTCTAACATGAAGGCGGGCTAGTCTCCTCCCAGTCCAAACTAGGATTGGTCAGATCTCCAGAATGAAAACAAATACATCGAGGGCATCGAGCCAGTAACTTTAGTTGGTTACTGTATAGTCATGTCCAGTGCAAGTTTATCTGCACTGCCGTCTCGTTGTTTGCCTGTGGTACATTATGCGTAGCTGCTCATAGAAATGTTGACAGATATGGATTTGCAATCTTCTTTGTCACTATAGGATAACTTTGTAAAATGTTTACATAATGAACTAAAGGATATGACAGGTCTCACACTACAAGTGCAGCAGGATTGTCAATTGAAGCATACATATACTGCAACTTTTCTCTGAATATCATACAGACGTGACAGTAAAACTTTGAACTTTGAGAGTGATTCAGCCATTTAGCAATATCATCTGGGATGTGAGCATGAGAAGTAAATTTGCCAGACCCCAAATAAAATGTATTCAAATCATTCTACACCTCTAAGAATTACAACATTACATTACAATTCACGGCAAGCAGACATCTCGATTAAATAAACCATATACAACCTCTAAAATAAAAACAGAATGCAATGGTTTGCACATCCTTTTCAGCCTGAATTCAATTGAATAAAAATACAAAGGCAAGTCATTTAATGTCCCAGTTGATAAAACTTGAATTGTTGTTTGTGTTATTGTAAATGTACACTGAATTTGATGCCTTCAACTTGTGTCATGTGTTTCCAAACACAAAAGTGATGTTACTCAGCAGTAAACATGCTCACCGTACCAGCTTTTTTGCTATGTGTTGCAGACATCAGAAATCTTGTCTTTCTCAATTGAATATAGGTTAAAAAGAACTTGCAAATCCTTTGCACCCTATTTATTTTTATATTCTACACTGCATTGAAAAGTTTTTGGAATAGGCGTTATACTGCACAGACAGAAAAGATGCTGACAGGTTTTCCATGAGCATGGGGAAAAAGCCGGCAGGTTGTTGGCTCACCAGTTAAGGCCAGCTAAGATATGTAGAAACAGTCTCTCAATCAAATTCATTTGCACTGTTTACCTCACCCACTTGCACTATACTCCACCCTGCACTACCTCACTTTTGGACTACCTCCAGAAACATATTTATTTTACTTATCTTATTTTATTTTGTTTTACCTTATTCTATTTTATTCTTCTATTATATGTTGCGTTCTATATATGCACCAATCACCAAGACAAATTCCTACTAATGTGAAACCTCTTCACTTACAATGGCAATAAAGTCTTTTCTGATTTCTGATTCTGATGCTAATGTATGTATACAACTCAACAAAATATATAGCAAAGGTCCCATGACTTTTAGACATTTTAATCTGGAAATGTTACATATATCTTTAATTTTATATGTATGCATGTATGTATTCTGACCCCAAAAGGGTAGGGGGTTGGGTTGGGGAAGATGGCTTAGAATAGGAGATGCTGCTTATAACTTTGTACCTACTTCTCTAAATTAATAAAGTCAAAAGAAAATTTACAAAAGAAAATAAATTTCAGAAGGAAATCCATCACGGTCCGGGGATTTCCCAGACTGCATTTAAGAAATAGGCTCCATCATGTCTTTCTAGTCTCTGCCCTACTTGTATGAGAATAAAGAGGCAGCATTTAGATTAATAAAGAAGTCTTCTATGACGTCTGGCTCAGAAACAGAGTCAGATTTATACAGATAAGAGAACTCTTTGGTTAATACTGTTGGTCTGAGGGGACCTCCCCACTGTCATGTATCCTGGTAGTGAACTGCTTGGCTCTTGACCCTCCCAGCTAGCTAGCCTGCCTTTTCACCACATTCATAATGGGCACAACGTTTTTTTATGTGATTAGTCGAGAGGAAGTAAACTTCTGCTTGGAGTCTGAAGGTGCTCCTAGAATACATTTAGAGATATTTGAATATTTCTTCTCACGGTTCTCTTTCTTAAAAAGTAGCTGCAATTGAAATGATCTCTGTTCCTTAGCCTTTCAAAGTTTCCCCACTATTCTGCTGTGGACCTCTGAGGAAACACTGATTTCAAGGAGCAGAGATTTGTTCAGACATAAATGTAACACGTCATGCAATTTTTTTCAAGAGTGCACTGCAGCCCAAAATGATAAATCCAACGCAAGTTGATGAGCACATTATTCCATGTTTCGTCTTTGTCCTCACCTCCAGAAGTACCAAGTCTTTCGTTTGGTCGCCAATGGCTTCCCTTGTATGTGGGCTTACTGTATGGTGTGCCCTACCGAACAATCTTCTGTTAGCATCTGGGAGAAGATGGCGCTGGAGCGCAGATATACACTGGACTCAGGAATGCAGATGTTCTGTATCATGCGTTGTCCCTCAAGTTCAGCAATTTTGGCCTTTAGCCAGTTGCTGTGTGGGTGCAGTGAAGAAGATAAGGCCTTAAGGCTTCAATGCATAGAGTTACGCTGCCAACGTTGGATACAAGAGAAGCTGATTTGCGCTCCTTGGCTTGCCACAGCAGCCTGTATCGTGTCAGGCTTTGACTTCAGAGTGCTGAAAGAAAGTGCGGGTCTTGATTGTCCTGACAGAGAAAAAATATCTGATGGAGGTGAATACTATACTTAAGTGAAGGCACTAATTGTGAAAATACTCTGCAACAAGACCTGAAATTGAAACCTTACTTAGTAAAAGTATGTAATTATTATCAGCAACATTTATTCTAAGTATCAAGTTCAAGTCATCAGTCTCTAACAAGTCAACTTTGCATGAGTTCAGAAAAACATCCCTGTTTTCATCTTTGTGACAATGCATTTCCCATCTAATTCAAAATACTTTATTTAGCATAAATACATAAGTTTCTCAACCCATACAGAAGCATCTTTTAACTTGCAAATTTCAGCACCACCACAGAATGTGGTGGTGTAAAAAGTACAATATTTGACTCTAAAATATAGTGGAGTACAAATATAAAGTTAATAAAGTGGAAATACTCAGGTAGAGAACAAGTACTTCAAACTTTGCCAAATTTGACTGGGTTGTTTTCGAACAGCAAACAGCAATTGCCACATATTATGCCTCTATAGTACGGCACTTGAATAAATATACTTAGATACATTCCACCCTGCCACCATACTCATGCTAGCATCATCCTTGTCTTTTCTTTTTTTTTTTTAGCTTGTTTTAGCCAGGCTTGGATGCCATTTTAATTAAGATAAAGATTAAGGGTACATGCATGATGGAAAGAAGAAAGTGGAAGTAGTATAAAGCTGACAGGATGCAAGCAAAAACATCTCAAACAGACAAATGTAGTGCTACGTGTTATTACAGATCATCATCTAGCAGCAGGTTCAGTAAAGGAAGATGTTTTGAAGAAATATGCTGACAGTTGTCAAAATCACTCCTGCTGCCATTGCTGAGGTCTGTTCTGGAGCTGCAGCAGAAAAGAGAGAATTAACGGTATGAATGTATATTTCATTTTTTAAAAAATGACAGGTGATTTAAAATTGTTTAAGACATTAAAGCAGCTACAAGAAACTTTCTTTTTGTTGTTGTTGATTCTGGCGCCCCTGTGGACAAAAGCAGTATGAGCACCACCGCCTCCTATAGTCAAGCTCTCGATCTGTTAGGCCATGTAGCAAAGCTCAGGTGAACTGAACGGCTATCAATAGTTCCTCGTAATGTTATTTCTTCTTAACATAAACCAACAGCAAGACATATTGTAGCTTGGTGAGCAGCTTCTTTTCTGAGGGTGTGAGACTCCTTACTTCACACTGCCATAAAAATAGATTTAATTTTATGACTTATTGCTTGGTGGAAAATTTGAGCTGGAGACAGACATAGCCAGTTTTCTAACTGATGGTCCCATTTGCATTTGTAGTTCATAGAGAGGTATTAGAGTGTTTCATAACCGGTTAAACACCCCTGGTAGTACATTTAAAAGTGGTTAATGTAACTTGAATCATTACTTCAATTTTGAAAACATGAGATAACCCAGACGATTATTTATTATGAATTACAGAAATGACAAAAGTGGACCTTGAAATACATATGTCTATACATACGGGGCCCAGAGCAGTTAACGGTTTTGTTTGTTCCTCTAGCCAGCTAAGCAGTTTGTAACATTAAATGAACACAGGAGTGTGGGACTGAACCGAAGGTGAACGTGGTGAGGCGTAGGATGGGATGCATGGGTTGGGCTGGCTGGTGGGTGTATGGGCTGGAGACTGAATCGGCTTTTGGGATTGACAGAAAAGAAAGGCACATGCATGTCATTACACTCATGAAGTAAAGATTCAGTCTGGCGTGCAAAAATAACAAGGCAGCAATATGCCTGAGACAAATCTTAAGATGGCCATCAGAGTTTCCTTACAATTAACACGAGTTTGTTAACCCAAACTAAAGATGTCCATGCAAAATTGTATATATTCCAATCTACGATATACAATTCAGGGGGTCAATTCCACAGACTATGTTGTACCTTACTGGTTTTATTTGGAGCAGGTTGTGTTGGCATGGGTGTGTTAGTGGTGGTAGTAGTGTGCGGGCCAGCCTGTGGCAGACTCTGGTGCTGGGTGTGGCTTGAAGGCTAGCTGGTTCCTCCACTTGCAGGTGATGCAGTGGATCTGACCTGGCGTGGTCACATTGACTAGATCGTTTGTTTGAACCTCAATCTTATACCTGGGCGGCAAGAAAGTGTTAAAGCCCATAATGAGGTCTGGGTGGCCTTTGAAAAGCTGGGACACGCGGTTGATGACTCCAGGAGTGTCTATGCTGCAGTAACAGAATGAATGACAGCAATTTAGTGTCTGACTCGTCATCAGATTTGTCCATAAATAGTGGTCTGCATGTTACACGTTGAGAAAGATGGCAATAAGATTAGAACTCACCTCTGTGACTTAAACTCCTTCATAATATCAAGGAAATCATTATAAACTTGTGGCTGATTCCCAAACTTCCGCTTCACTTGATCCAGATAAGACAAGGCATCTTCAACCTATGAAATAAAGAGTAAAAAATTATTGTCCATTAAAATAAAAAAATGCATTTTTTTAAAATTTGTTTCATTAGTGATTTCACATTCATATGTTAACACACTTGGCTCACATGGCTGTTTTTAATTCACTCTGGTAAACCCTAACCCTCTTTAAAATTTGTGTTTTTGTCCAAATATGGGTACCTTCAGTCGCTGAAACTGCTGCTGTCCTTGGGTTGAAGTCATGGGTGCAGTTGGATGAACGTGACTTTGGACCACTGTTGAGCCCTGGGTCTGAACTGCTAGGTTGTGCGCATGGGGACCAACATGAGGTGAAATATACACATGTTAAAGAAAATAATACCCAATTCCACAATTTTTCTTCACTGAAACAAATGCTGAGCCTTTTGACTTGATGGTTCACAGCACCTTCCATACACTTATTTAGAGAAAAGTAATTTAGTGATATTCCCTAAGCAAACGTAATTGCAGTTGGTCCGCAGAAAGCAGACATTGCGCCTCGCTACCCCACACCAACATTCGGAAAACACGGTGCCTGAGCGTAATGTCTTGAGTCGCCGAGAACGTTCCAGTCGCATTTCCAGCTTTAAATATACTTTACCGAAACGCGAATCAGACAGCAGAAAATGTAGGAAGTCGAGATTAGTTGACTAGCGCGACAAAAAAGCTATTATTTAGCTGCCAACCAACATTTTACAGGCATGTAGGCGCTGTCTCTGTCGCTCGCTCGCTGTAACCCTGCCTCATCCCCTCCCCCTCTCTGCCAAACACCGAGCTTAACGCCATCCGTTTTCGGTGACTGCTTCCGCTCGTCTAATGGCTGACGTTGGATTTCGTTCGAGCTCGAAGTTTTGTGGCAAACAAGTCAATTTTTCTTATCTGCATACTAAATGGTAGTTAGCAGATAGAATCAGCGACTGACGAGTTGTCACTGTCGGGTCATCGCTGACAGTCAGTCAGTCAACTGGAATCCGCGTACTAAAAAAAAAAATCCAGATGAGCGTGTTGGCTAACTGAAAGTGAAAGAAAGTGACATATTTTTGTCATTGGAGGGAACTCACTCCAACGAAATTTGTTCTCTGCATTTAACCCACCCAAGTGACGTGCACACACACACACAGCAAACCCGGGGCAGTGGGCGACCGCGTGCAGCGCCCGGGGAGCAGTGGGGGTTAGGTACCTTGCTCAAGGGTACCTCAGCCATGGACACCGGGACGGGGAATCGAACCAGCGATCCACCGGTTACGGGTCCGACACCCTAACCGCTGTCGGTAACTGACGTTACCCTTGCTATTAAGTAAAGATGTCGAAGAGAACACAGCCACGCTTCATCGCAGCTGGCAACGCGACAGCACAGTCGGCTGTTTAGTCAGTTAACATGTGGGCTACCGTTACACCAAGTTACTTGGATAAAGTTACATGGTCAGTAATGAATTCTGGCTATGCTAGCTGGTTAGGTCAGGAAGAGCGCTAGGTAGCTAACAAGCTAACAGTGGCTCCTACGTAAGGTTAACCTCGCATTAACGTCAAGTTATGCGAGAAGTTCGACCGAAAGGATTTCGTTGTCTCACACAGTTCTTTTTTTGTTTTTTTTACCAGAAACGCACGTCTCATAAAAATCCACTCAGCCCCACTCAGACTAGCTTGACTAACTTATCGGCGCGGCGAGCTAATTTCGCACCCAGTGTAAACCCACATGGTATTTTGCTGGAAGACGAAAATACATCAAAATGTAAAGCCATCGTAGAAAAGCAACCAGAGTTTGCTCACTATCTGGTCTGTTCGACAAGGTTATATAGCAGCTATATGCTACGTTAGCACAACAACCAACCCCCATCAGTACAGGGTATCTGGCTAACAAGCTAACACTGCTTGAACTTACCTCGCAGGACTGAAACCAACAGCAACTGCCAGCAAGAATTTGACACACCGGTGTAGCAGTAGTGATGGGACGAGCGACACTGGTGCGTCAGCACTGTGCCGACTGCACAAGTGTGAAACCCCGTATCGGTGCGTGGAGAGTTAACTGTTTATTGTGCCTTTTGGAGTTTTTGCATTGCTTCTACTCATGGACCGTTCTAGGAAATTTTCCCAAGTCTGGAATAATTTTGATCTTTTGACGCCGAATAAGGTAAATCTTTTCCTCCTTTGGCCATTGTTTACTGTTAGTTCTTAATTCAGTGTTTCTACTCTTTTCTACTACGAGGCTTGATTTGTTTTCAGATAGATTAACTTTTTGTTTTATTGTAGGTGAAGTGTCGGCTCTGCTCAACTGAATTGTCTTACATCAATAAGAGCACGTCATCAATGCTGAGGCATCATAGAGCTCGGCATGGCAATGAAGAGTCGGCAGACACTCCTGCTGTGAGTACCCCAGGTATGATGAAATTCTCACAAACTTTGAATTTTCAAAAATACTTTATTACACACAAAAGGCTTTGTGTAACTCTGCAATATTATTTGTAAAATTGCAGCCCTTTAACAAGCCTTAAACAAAATATTTCTTTTTGGCTTCCAGTTCCTAACAAGCAAGCGTTGGATGAGGCTGTGGTCAACATGATCATTAAAGACTGTCAGCCATTCACCCTTGTCGAAAATGAGGGATTCAGGGCGCTCATGCAGCTTGTTGCACCCTCATATGTTCTACCAAGCAGGAAGGTATGTGTAATAAATGTATGGTTGAATTAATTAATGAGTACTGTTGATAGAAAGATAGACACACAGACATGTATGTATTCATAAGGTATTACAATATTTGTATGGTTATTTTCAGACCGTCAAGGACTTGGTGGACCAGAAATATGAGGAGGAAAAGGAGAAAACAAAAAAGGACCTCCAGAGTGCCATTGCTGTGACTTTAACAGCTGACATGTGGACCTCGATTAATATGGAGGCTTATCTTGCTGTTACTTGCCACTATGTGGACCAAGACAGCCATGAATTGCATACATCAGTCTTGGGAGTGCAGCATTTCTCACAGAAACACACTGCAGATAACTTGGCCATGGTTAAAAGGAGCCTTATGGAGGAGTGGGGCATAGCAAGCAAGGTCAGGTGTCTTGTCACTGATGCAGCAGCAAATATGATTTCATGTGCTCGCATACTGCAAATACGGCAAACTATTTGTATTGCCCATTCAATCAATTTAATTGTAAAAAAGTCATGTGATCCCATTATAACACTGACAGATATATGCAACAAAACACGGCAAATTGTGACATACTTAAGATCAAGCACCACGGCCAAAGAAAAGCTTGCTCAAATACAGCAACAGCTGGGAACACCAGTGCATAAATTAATAAACGAGGTGCCAACAAGATGGAACAGCACCTACCACATGCTGGAGAGAATGACTGAGCAGAAGGAGGCAGTCTGGGTGTCTTTGGCCTCACTGAGACATGATATTACGCCACTGACTCCTGAAGAATTTGATTTAATTGAAGAGATGCTCAGGGTGCTCTCTCCATTTGAACAAGCGACAAGAGAATTATCTGAGGAAAAAAGAGTCTCGGGGTCCAAGGTTATTCCACTGATCAGAAAGATCCACATTGAGCTTCGACATCAAGCCTCAACGCTAACAAAACCAGCTGCTTAAGAACTGGCAGAAAATCTTAAAAAGAGGCTAACTGAATCCATCTGCAACATGGAATCACTCAGTGTGATGACACTGGCAACACTCTTGGACCCCAAGTTCAAAACAGTCGGGTTCTTTAGTCCACTAAAAGCAACAGAAGCTGTAAAGAGACTGAAATCGGAGTGTGCCGCTGAAATGAGGAGCCATGAGCCTGACCCAGCGGAAGAACTGAGTGCTGCACATGGATCAGAACCCAGTTCAGGTATGAAAACACATTCTTTTGTGCATTTATATGTATATTTCCGTGGTTTATTGTATTATCACATGACATAATATTTTTTCAAAAACATCTGCTAGGGCACAATCTCTGGAGACCTCTTGACATGGAAGTTCAGGAGAATAGGATGAACTGCAATTCTACAGCAGATTCCATTGTTGAAGTACAACGCTACTTGGCGGAAGGAAACACACCCAGAACGCAAGACCCATTACAATACTGGAAGAACAACCGGAAAACATATCCACACTTATATCTACTAGCTCCCAAATATCTGTGCACACCATCTTCATCAGTTCCCTGTGAACGTGTGTTTTCGAAGGCTGGGGAACTGGTGTCTAAGAGGAGAAATCGCCTAGGAGCAAAGACCCTTCAAAAACTTTTATTCCTCAATAACAATGTATGAATTAATCCATTTTCAGTGTGTTATTTCATATGATTGAACACTTTGGTTAACAAAATTCCATACATAAGCTAAACATTATAATTCTCAATTTTATTACAGATACATTTGCTATATTTTACATATTATTATATTATTATTTCAAGGCTAATGTTGGGTTAACAGCATGCAATTTTTTTTTCCACCTTTTCACTTTGTTTACCTGCAATGATTTTTTTTATCTACAGCAGAGGTCACTATTGAGTGACCAACACAGTGTCAATACAGTGTCAACACAGTTTGTGTAATGTGTCAATACACTCCTTGAGGTATCATTATCCCATCACTACAGCGAGCTGTTACTTGTGTGTTCACCGGGCCGTGACAAAAAAGTGAAGTTCTAAAAAGTGGTCGCAAATAAAATTGACCGTAGTGGCTACGTCGCTAACAACAGTGTATGTATGGAGCGGTGTTCCTTGAACATAGAGGCGTGTCTAACATGAAGGCGGGCTAGTCTCCTCCCAGTCCAAACTAGGATTGGTCAGATCTCCAGAATGAAAACAAATACATCGAGGGCATCGAGCCAGTAACTTTAGTTGGTTACTGTATAGTCATGTCCAGTGCAAGTTTATCTGCACTGCCGTCTCGTTGTTTGCCTGTGGTACATTATGTGTAGCTGCTCATAGAAATGTTGACAGATATGGATTTGCAATCTTCTTTGTCACTATAGGATAACTTTGTAAAATGTTTACATAATGAACTAAAGGATATGACAGGTCTCACACTACAAGTGCAGCAGGATTGTCAATTGAAGCATACATATACTGCAACTTTTCTCTGAATATCATACAGACGTGACAGTAAAACTTTGAACTTTGAGAGTGATTCAGCCATTTAGCAATATCATCTGGGATGTGAGCATGAGAAGTAAATTTGCCAGACCCCAAATAAAATGTATTCAAATCATTCTACACCTCTAAGAATTACAACATTACATTACAATTCACGGCAAGCAGACATCTCGATTAAATAAACCATATACAACCTCTAAAATAAAAACAGAATGCAATGGTTTGCACATCCTTTTCATCCTGAATTCAATTGAATAAAAATACAAAGGCAAGTCATTTAATGTCCCAGTTGATAAAACTTGAATTGTTGTTTGTGTTATTGTAAATGTACACTGAATTTGATGCCTTCAACTTGTGTCATGTGTTTCCAAACACAAAAGTGATGTTACTCAGCAGTAAACATGCTCACCGTACCAGCTTTTTTGCTATGTGTCGCAGACATCAGAAATCTTGTCTTTCTCAATTGAATATAGGTTAAAAAGAACTTGCAAATCCTTTGCACCCTATTTATTTTTATATTCTACACTGCATTGAAAAGTTTTTGGAATAGGCGTTATACTGCACAGACAGAAAAGATGCTGACAGGTTTTCCATGAGCATGGGGAAAAAGCCGGCAGGTTGTTGGCTCACCAGTTAAGGCCAGCTAAGATATGTAGAAACAGTCTCTCAATCAAATTCATTTGCACTGTTTACCTCACCCACTTGCACTATACTCCACCCTGCACTACCTCACTTTTGGACTACCTCCAGAAACATATTTATTTTACTTATCTTATTTTATTTTGTTTTACCTTATTCTATTTTATTCTTCTATTATATGTTGCGTTCTATATATGCACCAATCACCAAGACAAATTCCTACTAATGTGAAACCTCTTCACTTACAATGGCAATAAAGTCTTTTCTGATTTCTGATTCTGATGCTAATGTATGTATACAACTCAACAAAATATATAGCAAAGGTCCCATGACTTTTAGACATTTTAATCTGGAAATGTTACATATATCTTTAATTTTATATGTATGCATGTATGTATTCTGACCCCAAAAGGGTAGGGGGTTGGGTTGGGGAAGATGGCTTAGAATAGGAGATGCTGCTTATAACTTTGTACCTACTTCTCTAAATTAATAAAGTCAAAAGAAAATAAATTTCAGAAGGAAATCCATCACGGTCCGGGGATTTCCCAGACTGCATTTAAGAAATAGGCTCCATCATGTCTTTCTAGTCTCTGCCCTACTTGTATGAGAATAAAGAGGCAGCATTTAGATTAATAAAGAAGTCTATGACGTCTGGCTCAGAAACAGAGTCAGATTTATACAGATAAGAGAACTCTTTGGTTAATACTGTTGGTCTGAGGGGACCTCCCCACTGTCACGTATCCTGGTAGTGAACTGCTTGGCTCTTGACCCTCCCAGCTAGCTAGCCTGCCTTTTCACCACATTCATAATGGCCACAACGTTTTTTTATGTGATTAGTCGAGAGGAAGTAAACTTCTGCTTGGAGTCTGAAGGTGCTCCTAGAATACATTTAGAGATATTTGAATATTTCTTCTCACGGTTCTCTTTCTTAAAAAGTAGCTGCAATTGAAATGATCTCTGTTCCTTAGCCTTTCAAAGTTTCCCCACTATTCTGCTGTGGACCTCTGAGGAAACACTGATTTCAAGGAGCAGAGATTTGTTCAGACATAAATGTAACACGTCATGCAATTTTTTTCAAGAGTGCACTGCAGCCCAAAATGATAAATCCAACACAAGTTGATGAGCACATTATTCCATGTTTCGTCTTTGTCCTCACCTCCAGAAGTACCAAGTCTTTCGTTTGGTCGCCAATGGCTTCCCTTGTATGTAGGCTTACTGTATGGTGTGCCCTACCGAACAATCTTCTGTTAGCATCTGGGAGAAGATGGCGCTGGAGCGCAGATATACACTGGACTCAGGAATGCAGATGTTCTGTATCATGCGTTGTCCCTCAAGTTTAGCAATTTTGGCCTTTAGCCAATTGCTGTGTGGGTGCAGTGAAGAAGATGAGGCCTTAAGGCTTCAATGCATAGAGTTACGCTGCCAACGTTGGATACAAGAGAAGCTGATTTGCGCTCCTTGGCTTGCCACAGCAGCCTGTATCGTGTCAGGCTTTGACTTCAGAGTGCTGAAAGAAAGTGCGGGTCTTGATTGTCCCAACAGAGAAAAAATATCTGATGGAGGTGAATACTATACTTAAGTGAAGGCACTAATTGTGAAAATACTCTGCAACAAGACCTGAAATTGAAACCTTACTTAGTAAAAGTATGTAATTATTATCAGCAACATTTATTATAAGTATCAAGTTCAAGTCATCAATCTCTAACAAGTCAACTTTGCATGAGTTCAGAAAAACATCCTTGTTTTCATCTTGTGACAATGCATTTCCCATCTAATTCAAAATACTTTATTTAGCATAAATACATAAGTTTCTCAACCCATACAGAAGCATCTTTTAACTTGCAAATTTCAGCACCACCACAGAATGTGGTGGTGTAAAAAGTACAATATTTGACTCTAAAATATAGTGGAGTACAAATATAAAGTTAATAAAGTGGAAATACTCAGGTAGAGAACAAGTACTTCAAACTTTGCCAAATTTGACTGGGTTGTTTTCGAACAGCAAACAGCAATTGCCACATATTATGCCTCTATAGTACGGCACTTGAATAAATATACTTAGATACATTCCACCCTGCCACCATACTCATGCTTGCATCATCCTTGTCTTTTCTTTCTTTTTTTTTTTAGCTTGTTTTAGCCAGGCTTGGATGCCATTTTAATTAAGATAAAGATTAAGGGTACATGCATGATGGAAAGAAGAAAGTGGAAGTAGTATAAAGCTGACAGGATGCAAGCAAAAACATCTCAAACAGACAAATGTAGTGCTACGTGTTATTACAGATCATCATCTAGCAGCAGGTTCAGTAAAGGAAGATGTTTTGAAGAAATATGCAGACAGTTGTCAAAATCACTCCTGCTGCCATTGCTGAGGTCTGTTCTGGAGCTGCAGCAGAAAAGACAGAATTAACGGTATGTATGTATATTTCATTTTTTAAAAAATGACAGGTGATTTAAAATTGTTTAAGACATTAAAGCAGCTACAAGAAACTTTCTTTTTGTTGTTGTTGATTCTGGCGCCCCTGTGGACAAAAGCAGTATGAGCACCACCGCCTCCTATAGTCAAGGTCTCGATCTGCTAGGCCATGTAGCAAAGCTCAGGTGAACTGAACGGCTATCAATAGTTCCTCGTAATGTTATTTCTTCTTAACATAAACCAACAGCAAGACATATTGTAGCTTGGTGAGCAGCTTCTTTTCTGAGGGTGTGAGACTCCTTACTTCACACTGCCATAAAAATCGATTTAATTTTATGACTTATTGCTTGGTGGAAAATTTGAGCTGGAGACAGACATAGCCAGTTTTCTAACTGATGGTCCCATTTGCATTTGTAGTTCATAGAGAGGTATTAGAGTGTTTCATAACCGGTTAAACACTCCTGGTAGTACATTTAAAAGTGGTCAATGTAACTTGAATCATTACTTCAATTTTGAAAACATGTGATAACCCAGACGATTATTTATTATGAATTACAGAAATGACAAAAGTGGACCTTGAAATACATATGTCTATACATACGGGGCCCAGAGCAGTTAACGGCTTTGTTTGTTCCTCTAGCCAGCTAAGCAGTTTGTAACATTAAATGAATGATGAACATCAAACAGCTCAATAATTCAATGCACAGAATTTTAAAACATATACATTATATAATATATTAAAACACAATACATTTTACTTTGCAAACTGCAATGTAACTCATAGCTCAGTGGATTGATATTTCATGTGATGAACTATCACAAATTCAAAAACACAGACAGACGAAGACATAGAGGCTTGTTTAGAGGATAACATCTTACCATGCGAGGCGGTGCTCTGGGAAGGTGTCACATTTGGAAGGACAGTCGTGACTGCAGCTGGTGCACCTGGTGTAGTTGATGCAGTGGTCGCAGTAGGGGTGACGTTTACTTTCGGTGCAGGAGTTGTGACCACAAGGCTAACTGCTCCTGAGCGTACGGTGTAGGAGCTGGTAAACAGACTGCTGATCACAGCTCTCTGATTAAAGGAGCGAGTGCACAGACTGGGGCACTTCAGAGAGGGTAAGGTGCTGATGCACAGATTGACTGTGCACTGGATATACATCTGAAAAATACAAAATAAATAGCTAAAATTTAGTGATGTGAAGAGACAGCTCAAACAAATTTCACACATGAATCGCTAGTTGTGAGAACATTGTAATAACACTTTTTGTCACTGTTTAAGAACTATGGAAAATGGGAAGGATTTAGTGTGTGGGATCACCAAAGCTATTACAATTCATCATTTGAATTTTAGGGCAACCTTACAGTGGAACAAGAGGAAAGGTCAGGGGATCACCAAAGATGGTAAGATTCATCCTCTGAGGTCATGGATGCCTGTAGAGAATTTCACGGCAATCCTTGTAATTGTTATATGAATCAACATGCCATCCAAACAGCTTATCCAGCTGTTTCAGATGGCTTAATTGGGACTAAATCTCTAAAGCATCATGGAGAGAAAGCTTCTCAGCACTACCATGGCCTACACAAGGGTCTTACTCAAAGACGCAAACAGAACAATCCACCTCAAAGTCTATGTGTAAGTAACCTTGCACACCAGATGGTTTGTTACACAGAGCCATCTGAGAAATCATCATCTGAAAAGCTGCTTGGAAAAAGGTAAACACTTTCAAAACTGTCAGTCTGTCACAGGCTAACTTAAACAAATTCGTTCACCAAACCATATGACTCAGCCGAAGCCACTCGAGAGAAGAGCTAAAACTGCTGCCTGTGAAAGTAAGTATATCGGTACAACAGTGAAAATTAATTTTCTCCTCAGACATGCCTTGGGAGATTTAGAACAGTACCCTGAAGAGGAAAACTGCCCAAATGTTTGTGTGTGTTGCATGAGAATACAGACCGTTGATCCTTGATTGTCCACTTTGCTTAGATCGATGCGGTAAACCTTGGAAGTGCTTTTTGTTGTAGGAATTTCTACTGCGCTTTCGGAAGATGTACACCTGAAAGAAGAAGAAAAGAAAAGGTTATGATTCAAATTCAGAGGTCACCAAAACAGAGTCAATATTTTTTTCATACAATTTTACACAGTATAAGCCCACTTCAAGATGGTAGCCTCAACCTATTAGAGGAAACAAGTCGATTGTCACTGACCCTTGCTCCAGGATAGTCCGGGATACTGCAAAGTCTTCCGTCTGAGACTCAATACAATTGCTCACTATCATCTCAGCTCGATCAATGCTGCAGTTGGACATCACATGGAGATCCAGTTCCTTGATTTTGGACCCGATAGCTGGACTAGAAGAGGAGTTGCTGGCTGCTTCTCTGCGCACTCGATTTAGCAAGCCCTGGGAGGTGCGAAACGTGGGGTTGCGTGTGAATGTTGCAAACGGTCCCTCTCCTGGAAAGTGAACTTCTATCCAGATATCAAGTTCACCAAAGGTCTCCCTCTCTGTGGGCAGGCTGATCTGGTACTGCGGTCCCTTGACCTGAACTGCAGGTATACGGCAGGCCAGAGGGAGGATGAGGGACGGCTGGCGGCTGATGACCGAGTAGGGACGCACACTTTGCAAGGTGTTGGTGTAAACCAGCTCCGAACCAGATTGCTGGAGAAAAAAAGTAGAGAGTGAAGAAAAGTACAAACATAATTCACATTCATCTGAATAATCTGTCAGTGCAAAGGATTTTTGAATTTAATGAATAACTTAACACCAGACTCAGAGGCAGTGTTTTATTGCCCTTTCTGGTTGAAAATTTTCCAGACTGTTTCACCTCAGGTGTGGTCAGAAATGTGCTCTGTTGTACCAGTAACCACACCTGCACAATTAGAAGTTAAATCGCTTGTGGTCAGCAAAGATTTTCAGTTTAGTAAGGTTTGACTGTAAGAAAGGGTATAGGAAAATAAGAAAAACAGAAAAGTGGAGCATGTTACCACAATCTTGGTGCCACAGCCACTCAAGGAGATGGTTGCAGTAAGGTGTGTGTTGTTGTAGGTGACGGGACAGGTGGGGCTGTTGAGCTGCAGTTCGGCCAAGTTGACTTCACTCAGGGAAGTGACAGGGAGCAGCAAAGTCATCTCTGTCCTCCCACATTTCAGCTCTGCAGACAGACGGCAGCAGAAGAATTTAAGATTAATAATAAATTCTGACACAAAAAAACAAAGTTAATGCGACAAAACTTGAATGTTGAAAGTGTGATATTTTCTCCACCTGTTCCAGCAGGGAGCGTCCTCATTTCCCCTGAAAAGATTAAGAAGGCATATTTCAATGGATAATAGCTTATGTAGTCTGGAGGAAACCTGCTGCGAAGTTAGGAGTGGTGTATTGTTCCCTCCAACCACCAACCTCCATGATTGTTATAATTCTTATGATTATTTTAGGAAGCTGAAAGTCTTACTTTGGTACAGCCACACACATCTGGGCTCAGACTGCAAACTGGAAAGACAAAATGTGCAAATCAGTCCACGCCTATACTAAATACACCCTGTCCAAGATAAGAACATTTGACTTGCAGTGTAAGCAGGTGTGCGTGTGAACAATATAGTCCATATATACTGTACTTCCTTGTTTTGATGTTTGTTTCAACCTGCTGGCAACCAGGCTGTAAGTACATTGTGTGCATTTTTTTTGGGGGGGGGGGGGGGGGGGGGGGTGTTGAGTGAGTGCTAAAGGTGAGTGTGACTAAGTATACTGTAACTGAGTACAAACTTTTGGTATACTTACTTGTTTTAAGTACTTTTAAAGTCAACTTACTTTAAATCACCAGTATGTGTACACTGTGGATGTGATAACATTAATTTCCAAATCAGTCTGATGGCTTAAATTCTTGTTTATGGAGGAAATGGAACAATGGCAGTGAAAACTGATTACAGGTCATTTATATCAGTGAGTGACTGGTTTTTCAAATTGAACACACATATATTGATTATCATATCTAATTCCCAAACATAAGGATCTTCTACTGTATATTATTATGTCAACTTTTTTAGAGTTTTGTGAAAAGTTACTAGTAAGTATGAGTAGCACAAATTTGTAGTTAAATTTGTGAAGGCGAGGGGCTTAAGGAGGACTGGGCTAAATCGAAGGGTTTCAGATAGAGGGTCAATACAGTGCTGCCACAATGGATAATAAGAAAAATAATGTGTTTTTTTGAATATTAAAGCATCCAAACTTGCTGTAGAAAACACCTAAAATAAAATATGAACCTGGAAATGAACCGCAGTTCAGTTGAGTTTACTACACCACTGATTTACACCCCACCCCTGCTCATGGGGGGGGGTCACAGTGTGGATCGCACCACCGTGTCTGACAGCATTAGTGCAGTTCAGTTCACACAACAACTTACCTCTTGGTATTCGCAGCAAAGCAGATGGGCAAAACGCTGGCCAGTGTGTTTTCGGAGCGGACCCATCCCATACTCATCATTGCCAGAGGGCCAACTGTTTTGAATCCAACCCTTTGGAGTTCAGGGGGACCAACCACTGCTACCTCCAAAACACTGCAAATGTAGAGAGAAACATTTATTTTCAGCTTTCACAGCTGTATATTTTGTACGAGCCTGTACACCACTGGCCAACCCAAATAGGTGATTTAATTATTACAGCTGCCTCTGAGGTCACTCACTTGTTAAGTGCAATAGACACTCACCAATCTACAGGGTGTAGATGTAATTATTCACAAAGCATGAACCGGATTTAATTTGTGTTTTGACTGACAGGCGTGGAGTGACAGGGCAGTAACAGCTATGAATGTAGCACATTGCGTTCTGTACATGTCACCACTGAAAGTTTTCATTCCACTGTGGGATTTGTGAAGGCACTACAGTCTCACACTCAACATTTGCAGGCCCGAATGTAGTGACGCACCTCTCCTGCTGTGACATAAAGTTGATGTTGAGTTTCACCTCCTGGTATGGCAGGACAAATATTGTGGAGTCTTCTTTGGGGGTCTCATCCATTGCCACAGGTTCATCACTGCAGCTGGAGGTCGACTCCTCCACTGGAAGGAAGGAGAACAAGAGTTGGTTGTATAACTTCAGAAAGTCATGAAAGGAAGGACTTAAATAGGACACGGCACATCCTCTCTTTTGATCAGCACATTAAATTAATTAATCTTGACCGAAATCAGAAAATTTCATCACTTATTTTAGCCTCACTTCTTTGGCTTTTTTTCACATCAGGTCAGACTTGAAGAGTTGCCCCTTCATACCGATTTGACTCTTTAACTTCTGTTGTGTTTTGTTTCCCTCAAGCTGTCTTCCGGGAGCCCGTCTCTCTCCTGGCTGTCAGTGCCTCATTGGATCTGGATTGGTGCCCCATTATGGATCATTGCTCACTTATGTTTTCCAATTTAAAATTCTGTGACTATAATATGTCTATTCCTTGATTTTGATTGTTTGTTTTGTACATGCGACCTACATTGCACATAGGTGTGTCTGCCCAGTGAGAAGGACCCTTCCTCTGTGGCTCTTTCATTTTCCCCCTATTGTTCTTCTTCTCCTTTCGGCTGTTCCCTTCAGGGGTCACCACAGCAAATCATCTGCTTCCATCTCGTCCTATCCTCTGTACCCTCTTCCCTCACACCAACTACCTTCATGTCCTCCTTGACTACATCCATACACCTCCTCTTTGGTTTTCCTCTAGACCTTTTCCTCTAGACCTTTTCCTCTAGAGTTGCCAGGCAGGAGCCTGGCAACTCTAACCTCAGCATCCTTCAACCAGTATATTCACTATCCCTCCTCTGAACATGTCCAAACCCTCTAATGTACTCATTCCTGATCCTATCCATCCTGGTCGTGCCCAAAGAAAATCTCAACATGTTCAGCTCTGCTACCCCCAGCTCTTCCTCATGTTTTTTCCTCAGTTCCATTTCAGTTCCCCTATTAAAAAGGATGTTTTTGGGGAGTTTTTCATCTTTCAAATTGAGGGTCTAAGGACACTGTACAGGCTGTAAAGCCCACCAAGGGACTGTGATTTGTGATTTTGGGTTTTATAAATAAAATTGACCTGACTTGGCTTCTTTCAGGTTTTAACACTGTAGTTATATGCAACATTTATGAACATTATCTGACTGACAGACTCACCTGTAAGAGAGAGGTGCACAGGGACAGAGCTTAGGGGTGTGTTGTCCTTGACCTGGCTTATTTTGGGCACAGGAATCAGGTCCTCCGCCATCAGGTAGATGAAATACTGTCCTGCTGGTGCTTTTCCAGTGAATGTCAACATGCATTTCTCCTGGTAAAAGAGTGTAGCATAACACAATGTAACTACATGTTTTCACTGAGCAGAAATAATTTCAGCAAATGAGCTCCACAATCAGGTGTGTTGGGTCATTGTTTCTTGGCCATCATGTTTTGTTTTGTTTTTTTTTTTAGCCTAAACGGGAATTTGGCAAGGGTTGAGGGTTGAACGGTAAAAAGATGAAAAAAGAGCTGTCACTCTTGTTTGGTTACTGTGAGAAAAGGTGCAATTGCTAAAGAACAATGAATTTCAGTTGCCTGGGGTCAAAAGTTGATGGAGGCTACTTTCCTGCCACTTGGGGACACAACAGTGTCAAAGTATGGGATTAAACAGAACCAGCTTATACAACAGAAATTATTTTAATGATAAAAGTCCACAACAGGCGGCAGTGGGTAAATGGAATATTTTTTCTGGAAATACGGGCTCTTGGTAGTTCAGGGTAACTTAACTTATTCCTTGCAAGGAAGTCAACCTACTAAGTGTCGAACCGCAAACCATGATTTGTTTACTGAGACAGCTGTTGAATACCTCTGGTAGGATGCTATTATAACTTGTTAAACTTCAAACTTTATCGTCAGTATATTTTTACATACAATGAAACACACACACACACACACAGCCAGTCTGGGGGGAAGTGAACCGGCAACCCTCCGGTTACAAGCTGCTTGTGAGCTGCTCTGTCACGGCCATGGCTGCCCTCATAGTAACTGCCTTCTCAGTAATTGCCAATCTTGTTCTCCTTCATTGCTGAAACAGCTTTATACATACCAGTGCCTTGAGGTAAGGGTTTCCGTTGCACTCTGAGACATCATCCGGTGTTTGGGACAATCATTTGAAAAGCTACTTGTCCTATTTAGTTACGCTAATGAAGTAAAATTTTTGAGGTTGAATGTTACTTACATATTCCACTTTATGCTACTTTATACTTCACTGTGTCAAAGGCAAATATTTTACACTTATCCGACAGTTTATCCGATTTTGCAGATCAAGACTTATGAGTGGCCTCTAAAACCTGATGATTTGTTTGAGACCCAGATGTCCCAAAGTCGTAGCAGTTGCTGCTTTGAAGGTCATCCAACCCAGCAATGATGATCCGGCAATGTAAAATATCATCACATTAAGACTTTATGAGTACTTACTTACTTACTAACTCACTTAAGTAAATTTAAAAAATTATACAGAACTAAAATTTTAAACGCAAAACAGAGTTGGTTTGCACTGCAGCATAGATACTTTGAGGATCTCAGTACTACCACCACTGTTTCATCATATCATCATACCCATATCATATACTGTAAATACTTATTGCTCATAGATTTTTGCTCATGACATATGAGACATAAAATTAGTCAGACTCACCTGGTTGAGCTCTATAAAAGAGTGCTGACTGCAGTCGAGACACTCTCCCTGGTCGGGGCGGGCGTAGCGACATTGCACCTTGTCACCATCCAAGTCTTTCACTGATAAATGAAAGTGGTGAGGGCAGTTCACACGGGCCCTGATCCCATCACCCAACAAGAGACAGAAAGAATGAGATAATCAGCCCCTAAAATCTCAAACAGGCTCAGAACAAAGGAAGAAGGAGAATGTGGATATAGTAAAACCTGCACAGATTATCAGGATGTCCCTCTAAGCGCTTGAAACTTCTAAAATCGATTTGATGAGGTTTTCAGTATCCTTGACTTGTTCTTGTTCGTGTGTGTGTGTGTGTGTGAATTACCTTAGTGGAGGAGGGAGAGCAACAAAAGGAGGTTGGTTGAGTCTCCCACTATTAGCCCGCACTTTTGGTCCTGCCTTCATAGATACATAAAATTCTGTGGACCTAAAGATTTAAGACACAAAGTGTGTAACAGAGTAAGTGAAACTGGTCTTGCTGATCTTACTCATGGTAAAATAATCATACTAAATAATCTATAAAATAAAATAAAAATATCTTAGATCAATGAGCCAAGTCAGATATTAAAAAGAACCAGCAGAAGCTTGGACACATTCAGCTCTTGGCACACAGACGGTACACAGCGTATTATACCCAAATTATACTCAAACTATACCTAAATTACCACAGAAATGTTAGAAAGAATTAAGAGCACTGCACACAACACAAAAGTCAAGAGACATTAATCTGAATGAGTGACATTGCAAGAAATGCAATAAGGCCTACACATTTTTCTCATCGCACACAGAAAAAACTAAGCTGCTTACTAATATGAAAAATTACCACGATCTCCATTGTCTTATAATGATAACAAGACTTGAATCAGCAACATAAGCACTTAGACGGAAGATTAAAAGAAGTGTTTGGAAAGGTGTACGTTCTTTATTGTGCATTAATTATGTATTTGAAAAATGTGTAAAAATGTGTGGATGTAAAAGGATAATAAAGTTAAGGTGTGTGAGGTCAAAGGTCCAGACTGTGTAGGTATCGTACCCTAAACTGATGGTGGCGTTGTAATCACTGGGAACAGTTTTCTGCCACTGGCGGACACACCAGCCAGACTCGGGTTTGGTGCCGTTGAAAGGAAACGAGGTGGCGTGGACCTGACAGTCCTCCCCTTCAGCGCACAGTCCTGACAAAGCTGGACAGGGACTGGGAACGATGGCACTGAAATGAGCTCGCACCTGCACGAAGCAAAGGGACAAAACGACTTACTCCTTTCTATCCTGACTCGCTAAAACGAGTCACAGACGTGTGCGGTCATTCGAACGCAGGGCTTAAAAGTCAAAAGTCGGCTCAGATCATTGAACAGGTTCAGCGTATGAAATTTGATTATAAGCTGACATTCAGTTACAACATAGTGGTAATTAACAAAAACAACAACACAAAATCACCTCCTCCAAAAGCTCAACTGGTCTGGGGTGTTCATTAGGTTCCATCACAGGGTCAGTCATTATTTGCACTGTTTTCACATTGTTTTGTCGTCTGATTGCAACATATTGTCAACAATGCCTGTAAAATCATTGTTGTTAAAATACCAAACGTCAAGTCTAACAGGGTGCGTAATGCTTTTTCCTTTCAGGAGACCAGACTGTTAAATATTCTTGATGATCCTGTAGAACTGCTGGGTGCTGATGGTCCCCCTCACCCCCTTCGTCCTTTTTTTTAACCACTGATGGTTCAATTTAATGGCAATGGCTAAACACACTCTTATTTGTTAGTACTATTCACATTCACAATAAAGGAATTCTGATTCTGATCCTGATTGTTTTGTATTTTATCAAGAAAAACGAAGAATTTTTTAAAGCCTTCTGTAAAATTAATAAAAAAGAATATTTTAACATTAATATTAACCTTTCAGTAGGTTTTAGTTTAGGAAAAAATGAATATATGGTTTGCAGAGAAACACGGATTTATTTAGAAACACCTGTAAAGGTCCTAGTATGGATAGTCTCAAAACATAATTTAAAACTATAGATTTGTAGATGGAAACAACATCATGCTAAGGTTACAAAAACATGACTTTGACTTTTAGACAGCAGAAAATGGTTTGAATTAATTCACTGTCACCAGATGGCCTGGGAAAATCACAGAAATGTAAGAACAGATAGGATGTGTAGGGTTACATCTGACAATTTGGACATGAAGACATTGTGACGGTAAGATTGTTTTGTGGAGAGAAAACGTTGCCCACCGTTCTCCCTGCATCGCTTTCCAGGGGCACAACGTGGACTGTCAGCCCCAGAGACGAGGCTTCGTAGGCAGGGCCAAACAGGGACAGAGCCAGGCCCTGCAAGAGGACCATCAGCTTGAATCTGACCATCATCTCAGCTCCTCAGTCAGGCAGGAACGCTGAACCTTAAAGAAGTACAGAGACAGAAAGGACTTTGAAATTGCTTTTTTACAATGCACTGTATATGAAGTTTACGTGTTAGCAGTAAATCATCCAAGGCCTACTCAGTGGGAAGAGTGCCCACACTTAATGAAACAAGTGATGACTGTGGCATGTGAGAGATGCTACAGCAGCTTTCTGTTATTGTCTTCAAAAAGATGAGAGTGAGATGACAGAGGAGTGTTGACTGATGTGAAAATTAAAGCTGACAGGAACTGGTATTGCTACAATTCATGCTATATGTATGTACAGTATGTGGATTGTGACGCCTGTTCTAAAGTTCAGAAACTTATACAATACTTGAGTAAAAGTACTCATACCACACTGTAAATAAAGAACAACTCCTGTCACTGAAATAAAAGTATGTATGTATAATCAGGAAAATCCACTTAATTTTCTATGAATCAACTAACCAATTAATCATTTCAGCTATCCTTTTTTTTACTGTTGAGTCTCATGTTATGTTCTGCATGCAAACATCTCAAAAGCTGTCAAATTACTTAAACAAAAAAGTAAATAATGTACACTATTTCCCTCTGAGGTGTAGTGGAGTATGTTTAGTACAAGTGTCTCCAAACTGTACTTAAGTAGCTACATTGCAACGCTGAAAAAGAGGGCTCGATGGAGGTTCAATAGAGTGAACAGCAGCAGGTTGTGCAGGAATGTTGAGGAGCGTTATGAAGCCTGCACAATAATGTGACAGCCACCCCGATGTGACCACCGCCTTACTAAATGACACCAGGCGCATCATGATTGGATGACACGGGGAAGACGTGACTGTAAAATTACGTCTATGGCAGCCTGATGACGCACAATGTCATACCATACGTTGTTATTATTTTTTTAAAGTTTGTTTGAAGTCAGGTGTAGCTCAGCAAATGATCAAACTGCAGTAAACTCAAGTGAAGAAAATACATTAATATTTACATCGTGCACAATACAAGTAGTAGAGAGACACACTTTGGGAGATGTTTAATGCCTACAAGATGACTGCTTCATTTGTTTTTCCATTTCTAAGACATCTTCCTCGCTGTTTTCTAGAATTTTGTTACAAATTTGTCAAATTTACAAGTAATCAGATTTAGATTTGAGAGGTTAATCTTTTAAAATTTTAAACACAAGTCCCAGGCCCTCTTTCATTAACCAGCTTCCCTCTGAGCTGATCAGTGACTGTTTGTTCCCCACAGGAACCAATGATTTTCGGTAAACCTCTTCTCTCTTGTCGCATCCTCTTCAATCAGAAGTTGTTTGCCGATTGAAGACGCGGGTTTGAAACAAGGTGAGGAGCTGCTCGGTGTTTAAACCACTCGTTGCAAACACATTTTAATTGTTTTGCTTTAATATTGTTCCCTCCTGTTGCTGTTCAAACTCCATCCATGTTCCTGCTTATCCTCTCCTTGGGCGCTTTATTTCATAATCCCCCAACAAATATTATTTATCTAATAATATTAACTGGTAAGATAATGTTAAATTGCATTGCTTAATCACATAGTTAAGGTGCTTGACCAAAGAGTTTCAAGTGAAGCACGCAGGTAAAATTAAATTAAGATCAAACTTGAAAGCCTCAAGCAAACATTTCCATTCATCCTTTTTCCACATCTACAACAATGAGCCCAGTTCAAGTTCCACACTGGAGTTGTTGCATCGCGGTTCTTAATCTTTGTTTACATTACACAAGGATGATAACAGACCCATTAGCAGCAAACGGTATATTACTGGGAGAAGTATTAAAACGTGGAAATTTTATGACACTTCAAAGCAACTTGAAAGCAATTTCAATTAGAAGCTGAACAGTCCCAGTCTTTTACTTCTGTACGGTTATGTTAAAAGATAAAACATCATTTACAAAGCAGATTCAGAGCCACAACAGACACATTTCAGCATCACATTCTGGTAGTTCGTGTATTCAGCAAAACTTGTCAAAAGGGACAGTATTCACCTTCAGCTGCAAGACCCCGGCTTAAATTTGAACAGCATGTGATGCTTGGATTATTAATTATTTGAAACACTTATTTTCACTGTGTGATGCAATGTTGGTCTGAGATTCTTATTCAAACTCGCTCACTAAAACAACAAAAATCCTCTCCGCTCTGGTTTTTCTGTCATACTCGTTCGTAATCATTCCTTGTTACAGGACTTTCAATTTTGTTTCATTATGTTTGGTGGATCAGGACAGGAAGTTTATTTTACTTAAAGCTCTGTGCAATATTACAGTCAAGTTTGTGCATGACCATTAATCACATGCTCAAAATGTAAATTAGTTTGTTACCAGAATTTCACCTGTACAAGCTTTTAAACAACACGATTTTTTCCCACACTGGAAAAAACACACTGAAATACTGCTCACAAAAAGGAAAGTTTAAAAAAATGTCATTACCTTAAGCCACCTGCCAGACTCGGTTTCAAAAGTTTCAAAGTCCCACTTAGTATTTAGGTTTTGTCCCGTATCAAACAAGTATAAAGACGTTTTCAAGAAATGTGTTCTGCCTTTAAAGGCCCGACAGTCTTAAAGGTGGAGTTAAACTAAAATTGGGTAAAGAGATGGAATGGAGGTAAACCGGCTCGACGAGAGATCGTAAAGGAGGCATGACAAAAGTTGCACGTCGAGAGGCTGGCCTTACAAAACTCACTCAAATAATTATCTCAGTTCACCTGAACTGATGCAGCTCTCATTTGAAATGTTTAAAATGACTGCTGATGAATCAGAGGCGCAAGTGGTGTAAAAACAACCAAAACACATCCATAACGACTGAGATTTTTATTTAAAGAGCAAAATGTTAAATTCTGAGGAATGATACAACAGTCTCTCAACCTCATACAAACGATGTTAATAGCAAAATTGTGGTCTTTTCTCACCAAAAAGTGCTCATGGTCCTTTGTAGTAGTGACATAATATGATTTACAAGACTCAATAAGACAGTTTTTTTTTTCTGTAATGTCTTTCCTTTCTGGTCAAATTCCCATTAAATATTAGACTAATACACAACCACCCCACACCAACATTAGCATTAAGCATGTATGTTTGATCAGAAAACAAACAGAGTCAGTCCCAGCCAAAGATAGGAAAAGGAGTCCATTCAGGAGGGAGGAACTTGAAGTTTGGTCAGATGAGAGGGAAGGCCTCCTGGTGCTCTCGACCTTCTCTCTGGTGAAAAGTAAAGCAGCCTCCTAACTCACACTCCTGTCAATGGAGCAGGAGACGCCAAATCTGTCCATTACTGGCCGTTTTTCACGTTCAGCATTTTCTCCTGTAATTTAAAAAAAAACAATCAAACAAAAGCTGAAAAGCCAGCATACAAAGCGAAGAAATACAAACACTTTGCATAAGTGAAGTAATCTCCACAGCTTCTACTGGCAAACAGTGTGTGAAAAAACGCTCTTACTTTAATCATGGCCTCCAGCTTGATGGCGTCGGCAGCAAACTTGCGGATGCCGTCAGACAGTTTCTCCACAGCCATGCGGTCCTCGTTGTGCTCCCAGCGGAAAGCCTTCTCATCGAGGTGGATCTTCTCCAGATCACAGATCTTGGCTACAAAAACAGACCATCAAAGCTTTAAGTGATTTTCAGGATGTTTTAGGGTTTTAGGAATATAATAATCAGTATTTCCTGTAGGGTGAGACCTTTGGCCTGGGTTGACACTAATTTCTAAGCAGAAAAGAGTCTTTACAACAGACATCACAACAGTAAAATAAATACATGTGGTACCACACTGACAGTGCAAGATCATGAAATACAGAGAGAATCAATTTATTGTGCTGCATGCATCTTGCCACAGTCACTTCTGCAGCACTAACAACAGCAGAAACAAACAGAGAGGATGCATGGAAAGAGAAGTAAGTGGAAACAAACTGGGGATTTCAAAATAAAATTTCAAAATGAATGGATATTTTGCATGGGGCAGGGGTTCCTGTCAGGCCTGTACAATTATATGGGAAACACTGCCAATGAACCATTTATTTGCAGGATTGCTGTCTCATAGAACTTTTGCTCACTTTAACAAACATCCCTCCTATCCATCATTCTTGCCTTCGTCTCTCTGTGCCCCACAATTAGCAAAACAACAGAACAACACGCAGGCGTTTGAGGACAAGCAACGCCTTTATCAGTACAACCATCCATAATCAGAAGTGTCAGAGATACTTTCTTTGTGTCAACACAATTGGCATGAGGTTTCAAAACCATAATAGGCCTGCACCCAGCTTAGATTGGTCTGCTTCAACACACAATCAAATGCCTACCATTAGCACACTTTGAAAACCACGATAAGCACATTGTGTTTGTGTGTGTGTTTGTCCTGGCTTATGATAAACGTAGTGAAGATTTTAAAGAAATTCAATCAAAGGTATAAAGGGTATTTTTGGCAAAATGTAAGTTATCACAATAGGCGCTTTGTTTTTTGGGAAACCCCTTTGGCCTGCACTGCCTCAGCTTAAACCCAACACCTGGTTTGGTCCGAATGAGGCCTTGCTTTGCTAAGAGACCAGAGGCGAAAAAGAGAACTGAACAGAAAACTAAAGCGGGCAGATTGAAGTACCGTAACACTAAAAAGTGTTGCAACTTTCAGTAATAACATGAACAAAGCTTAGGCTTTAACAACCAGGTCATGCTTTTCAGAAAGAGATGTAGCTTTTGAGCTTTTCAAATGCGTTTTTTGGTGCTGTGAGCACAACAAGCAAAGGACCATCTAGTTCCATTATATTGGAGAGAAGGCAGATGTCTTGCAAGTCTGCAACTCACACCTAAACAACTGACATGGACAAACAGCACTACAGGTAAGAGGAAAAACATGTATTTCTGATAATAACATGAACTGTCCGTTTAATGAGGGCAGCAGCATTTTGCAGTTAGATAAGATAAGATGAAATTCACTTGTCGTGGCAGCTCACAAGAACAGAAGAAGAGTGCAAAAAGCAAAAAGTGTGCAAAAACAGTTCCAAAAAAAACTAGAGGTAAAATAAATTAACAATTTACAAGGTACAGTAAACACAGTACTAGACCATAGGATTATATATTCTGACAGCAGTGGGAATGAAGGACCTGCGGTAGCGCTCCTTCCTACACCGAGGGTGTAGTAGTCTGCTGAATCATAGAACGGTACCTTTCTCTGCACTGAGCATCTCTGTGACAGTGCTGTGGTCCTGGCTGAGCTCGGCGAGCAGCCCAGGGGAGATGGTGAGCAGATCGCAGCCTGCCAGCGCTTTCACTTGACCCGTGTTCCTGAAGGAGGCGCCCATCACCACAGTGCTGTAGCCATACTTCTTGTAGTAGTTATAAATCTTGGTGACACTCAAGACACCTAGAGATGGAGAGGAGGAGAAAGCAACAAGCCAAAATGGATTAGATGCCAAAACATTTGTGATATATTAGGATGCACACCTAGCAAGCGATGCACCGAGATGATGGCGGCACATGCAGACCCGTCGGCCAGCGTCTTCTTACAATGCACTACATTTTTGTTTTAATTTGCTTTAATTCTGCCTTTATTACTGAAGGATACTTTACTCGTGAGACAAACAAACTCGCGTTGGAAAGTTTCGTCTGCGTGTTTTCTTGAGTACTGCAGGGAGGAAGAGTACGAGACAAATGGCCCAGCGAGATGTTCGATTAGGAGCTGAAGACATCAGGCTCTTACTGCACAGCACACAAGCTGTTTGACCTGCTGGGCTGCATGAGGGGGAAAAAAACTCTCACAGCAAAAGCAACAGGGATAATTCAACAGTGATTATCCATTCATTTCCAACCCCTCTTTTTAAACAATGTCGAGTCAAGACAAGTGCGTCATCAGTTGAAAGGCACACCTGCAAGCAGGTGGCCATGTTGAAATGGAGATTCAAACCCCTGACGTGCCGAGTCGAACCAAGCCAATCCAGCACATAAAAAGTAAGCACATGAATGCAAGGGGTGAGATAGCCACCATGTTTATATACATATATTACTAAAATACATATTTCACTTTGAATTTCAGCCCTTGGGTTGACTAGCTTACGAATGAACTGTCACTCGCTGCGCCACACCTCAAAGTCTCAACCTGTGGGAAACACTGACTGACTCATGTCATCGGCAAGTACGCATCCCATCTGCAGCGTTCTGATTTGAGTTATGCATACTGTCACCTGGCAGATGCTATGGTTCAATCTAGCAGAACCAGAAACAAGCTGCTGAAAGATGTCGGCATTCTCACGTTACTAGTTATGCTTGGAGTGACAAAAGTGAGAAAAGTGAAAAGCAAAACTGTGACCTTCCACAGTATCCCTTGCAGTATCTTATAAAAAAACAAACAAACCGGGTATCCAAGTCATTCGTGACACAAGTCTGCTTCAGCTTTTCTTCAGGACAAAATCAGCAGATTACAGTACAGTACAGTTACATCTGCAACTGTGAGAACCAATATGATGGGCCTTTTCTCTTCTTTTGTCCCCATGAGAATCAGGACAGTTCATTTAATTCAACAAAGAATTTAAATGGATCTTCATTTATTTTGCAGACCGTAAACTTCTCACTGGAGTAACTCCAAGCTTGGGCAGCGAAGTATAGGATGAAAAAGGCCAGTACTTGATTTTGGATTATGAGTGACCACGTTGCTCTTAAAGAAGATTGATGGAGCGGATATGATTGGCCACGGCTGTCACCAGCCCATAACACTCCAGCACATACCCGAAAGCAAACAGCTCAGATTTCAGGTGGCTGCAGGAAGGAAGTGAAACATCTTTGTATTAAGCATCACAACATGACCAAATCTGACACTGGTGCCACTATGCTGATAATGTGATGGAAGAACACAATTTTCTAACACTAAGGATGGCCTTTAGTACCTGGGTCTTCGTGCGGCTCAAAGCTTTTGCGGTCTGTATTCTCCTTGTACCAGTCCAGGATGCGTCCGACGAAGGGCGAGATGAGTGTTACCTTTGCTTCTGCACAGGCCACAGCCTGAGCAAAGGAGAACAGCAGGGTCATGTTGCAGTGGATGCCGTGCTTTTCCTCCAGCTCCCTGTAAAAAAATAAATAAAATAGAAGCATTCATGTACAGTTTGATAATTTTGGTAATCGGCCATCCTAAAGATACAAGCAAGTAATCAGATAGCAATAGTCTTGCATTATTAAAGAGCAACTGTAAAAACAAAAATAATAATAAAAAAAACAATAACTAATTGTTCATTAATTGCAGTGAGAAGAATTAGCAGGTTTAAGACAACCCTTCAGCATAGTAAATAAATTTACATTAATCAAAATGACTGAAGCTCAGGTTTTCTCAAACTGACTGCAGCTTTTTTCTTTGGTTATATTCTTGAGCAAATGTTAGCTAACTTACAGACATCATAACCAGAACAACAGCAAGGCATCAAATTAATCTGGCAGAACAAATTTTAGTTGAACCAAGTGAGTATTTGGTCAGTCAGTCAGCGGAAGAGGGATGCTTCAAGACTGTCAATGTCTGCTGACAATCTTCTGGAGCTTAACGGACACAACTGCTGCGTCAATTTTAAAGCTAAACTGCTTCATCTGAACTTTAAGACGCAAGGTGCAACGACAATGAACTTGGGGTGGACTTCAATGATTCAAATGTCTTCAACTAATGCTCATAATGAAAGACCAGATAAACCTAATAAAATATGGTTTCAGAGCCTGTATGAATAAATCGTTAATTGACTGCAAATATTACAAAACATAGCATGCAGGATTTGTCAGTTGCTGTTTGTAAACGCAGCATTCAAACCTGCTGTGAGCCAGAGGCATTATTGGTTGCTGAGTGACATTCCCAGGTTATTGGATTTTAGCAACCTGGAATCGAGGCTTAATCGACCATCATTCTCTAGGACTGGTGATGCCTAGAAATGTCCCAAACACAACAAAATAAGGAGCAACTACTTCAGATTCAAATCTCTGCTATGACTTGCTGCCCCATTTAGTCCAATGAAAATTGCTTGCTGAGCATTTTAAAGTTCTCCAGCCTTGAGGTTTAAATATTTCTGGGTCCATGGAGCATCTGCCTAACATTTTACAGGTGTGCCTTTTATAATGATTGCGTGCGGGAGAAGTATTTTCGGGTCAGCGTTCTATATATGATCCTGCATTACAAGTCTAGCCACTGTTGAAACTGCCTCACAGTTTAGTGCTCGCTTCATATCCATGTCCAAGCAATGATGTATTACTGTTAGAATAATTTAAAGTACTGTTTGGGTGTTTTTTTATGCCTGTATTACAGATAGCAAAGAAATGACATAAAGCGAGGGAGAGAAACATGAAACAAATATCTCCACCCTGACGTATTCTTGTTAGCTGATGAACTAGTTGTTTCAGTCAAGCCAGCAGACTTCAACTGTAAGGATGCCGGTAGGAATCACGTACATCTGCTCAGTCAAGAGAAGATCAAAAATAGAAGCTTCAAGCAGTGATTCCGGGTTCAAAGCCTCATGTGCTCAACAGACAAAGAGCCAAGACCAAACACACACCCGTTTCATCATCATAAAGCCCACAACGTTTTAATAACCACGCAATCAAAGTGCCACCGATTCCCTTATATGTCTAATTTAAAGTTAGTCTACTCACAGTTTGAGGGGCATTTTTGAGCCCTTAAAAAGATGATACTTAATCATCACAAACCGGTTTTCCCCTGTGGGGCTTGAACTCTGATTTACTGACTGACAAAAGAAATGAGAGACCTATACATTACACACAATGCACACTCACTTGCCAGCCTGGATTCCTTCCCATGTTGAAGACAACTTGATGAGCACACGATCCTTGCTGATGCCTGCTTCTTTGTAAAGAGCGATGAGCCTCAAGGCCTTGGCGACCATTTCATCTTTATCGAAAGACAGTCTGACAGGAGAAGAGAAACAACACAGCCATGGAATAATAATGACAAATTTGACAACCACATTACACTGCATGCCGAGACACAAATATTTGGTTTAATGTAAGACAACTTTCAAAACTGTCCACATATCCTTGAACGTTGAACTGGTCCTGATGGTTAGCTTTGTTTGAGTGTGTATGTGCATTGTGAAATGCCTCAGATAAAAGCACTGAATAAACAAAGTTAGTGCATGTATTCATTATCACTTCTTTTACAACAGATTAAAACAGATGTTTAAACACAACATGAATCACAACTAAACTTAATCTAGTTGTTTTTCAGAGACGAGTGATGACACAACAATTAATTTGGTCTCTGACGACCAATCGTTTTGTTCACTCGGAGTCTAATCTCATGAGCAAGACTTCACGCAAGGGAAGTTTTGTTTTCATCTACACACGTCATTTCGATACATTCAGGACAGAGAACATACAGTAACAAGATTCCTGTCTATAATTAGCACCTTGTGACGTGTTGTTTGCACCCACCTGGCATCCACCTCAGTAGAGACTCTGCCTGGGACTTTCTTGAGGATCTCCAGTCCAAAACTCACAAACAGCTTGTCCATGGTGTTGGCTACCTGCTCCTCTTCAGTTCTGGACAGACAAGGAAACATTACGAAGCTTGTTAACTAACTAAAAGGGAAAATTATGAAAATGGACTTTGTGTAGTTGTTATATTATTCTTAAACGGTGCAATCCTTGAATACTGCACATTCAAATTACAGCAAGTTTGAGATGACTTTGGGCTGAATTCATTTGACTGAAGTGAATTTTGATACAAGTTTGTAAGACTTTCTAAAACACTCAGTAGTTTTTAAATATAAACTGATTACATGAGTCAAATTATTACTAATTAAAAAGGTTTCAAAAGTAAAAAAGGAGTGAAACATCACAATTAACCAACTGCAGTAAATTAAGGACATTTATCAACACCTTGCAAAGAGGAATCAAGTACTGCGACCTCTAATGTGATCGACAGCCTAAGAATGGATTAATTTTTGGGTGGTTTGCATAAGTCTCATTTGAACACAACCTCTTACCCGCCTTTTGCGATGCCATATTTAATGGCCTGATCCAACAGCTGCTGGTACGCTGGCATCTTAGCAGCGGCCAGGATAAGAGATGGGTTTGTGGTGGCATCTTGAGGCTTGTACTCATCAATTGCTGAAGGATGGGAAGACAGATCAAAGTCATTAGAAGTCACATCCAAACCTGTTTTATCACAGATATTCCTATAAAGATATCAAATATCTTGTACATGGAATCATCTATGGATAAGACTTCACAAGCCCATGATAGTATTGAGGTAAACATACTATAACTTCACAACCAATTTTAAAATGCATTCATTTTCTTATTTTTGCATCCTTCCAGACTTGCTAAGTTACCACTAAATAGTTAACTGAACTCCTTATTCTGTGCTGGTGCAGGAGATGTTAAGGACATTGACCTGTCAAGGTCATACAGAAAAATATCCAATTGTTGTAACTTGTCATTTCAAATGCATGTAAAGTCCAACAGTAAAGAGTAAAGAAACCTACAATATGCTGCTGCCTTGAGGAAGAAAATGGCGCCATCTACTGCATAAATGTACTGCTGCACCATCCCGTAAAAACCAATCGATGTAAAGGCTACAGTTTAACACCACCTTAGAACCCTTAGACTCATCCTTAACAAAGTCAGACCTGCTCATGCTGCTGATCTTTCAGTTAATGGAAAACAGGAAAAAAACATGCTGATTAACTAGGGCAAACCACATTAATAAGTTTTTAATTAACACAAAATATTATAATCATGTGAAAAAACATAATAAATTAATTAAGAGATAAATAATCTTTATGATGTCCACAAAAAAGCAAACAAACTAAAAATCCCCAAAAAACAAAAACACATGGTCTCTATCAATGTATTCCATAACACAAATTTACAGAACTGCCATTAAAAACGTCCTCTTGCAGTTTGCAGGCCTGAACTGCAAACCTGAATTTGATATGAATGAGCAGCAGGGCCTTTTCATGAAGCACAGCAGCTTGTGTGTCACCACTCGATTGTAGCAGTTGAGTCGATGCTGCCAGCCCTTCAGCCTAAGAACAAAGCCTGTCTGTGTTCTGGAACCAGTTTTTTCTCTCTGGATCAGAGATCAAACTGGATCATTCTGCAGGTCAGACCAGATACTCATGATTAAGGAGACACTACACAGTTGATGTGCTCATTATAGCAGAGCCACAAAATAAAACATTGATGAATGTGCTGGTCATGTCATGTTTGTACACAGAAGGGCAGTCTTCTACCCAAATCATTCTGCGAGCGTCAGCAAAATTTATATTCCCAATAACATTAAATGACTAAACAAAAATTCACAGCATACTGCATATCAAGTCTATCACCTTCCCAAAGCAGTAGTGAACAATTCTTCATCTCACGAGGAACCTGAAACCATCTCGAAACATGCAGGCTAATCAGTTACCAAGTGCCCTTGTGCAAGATTTCACATGTGGGTACTAAATTTACTTTAAAGCTATTCCTAACGTTTTTTGTTTTTTCCCCCCCTGCTTACATAGGTGAAGCAATAGTATGGTATTACACTAACCGTGTGGTGTTGCACTATGTTTTACCAAGTTCTTGCATTTCTTGTGTGAAACAGAAGTGATTTGAACAGGTCCAAATATTCATGAAACACCTAAATTACATAAACCAGACGGATATGTGCAATTTTAAAAAAAAAGAGAAGTCAACGGCTTTGTAAATCTTGAGGAACCAGTCCTCTTATCACTATCACAGAACAGGTTTTTTTTTGTTTCTCAACTGTAATACTGACAGAGGCATTACGGTTGTGAGATATTTTGATTTATTGATGGATCAGTGATACACACAATTTGACCTGTGGGACACAAAAAGTATCACTCTGCTCAGTTTATAGTGTTGTATTGTTGTATTAGACAAGCTGACAATTATTTGCATAAATTTGCACAAATGACAGCTGTCAGTGTCTATAGCTTTTTAAGCTTCCCAAGAAACAAAAGCCCAGCTGACCAGAAGGTGTAGCTGTAATTAAGGACTGAAAGATTCCATTTTGGAAAGGCTACTGCAAGCCAGACTGACTTGAAATTTTAAAGTGACCTCAGCTCACTGTGTTCTACAAAATAAAAAAAGCCTTTTCAACTACAAGAGTCTGCAGTGATGGAATTTCTGCCAGTTAGCATAAATTTAAAAAAGGTAAAGTAAAATCTACTTCTTGAATTTTGACCATATAACCAAAACTACTGTACTGAGAAAATTACATACACACTAAGTGATAAAAAAATGGGTGCAGTCAACCAAACAAAAACTTGGCAGGGCTTAGCAGGGAAGTGACCATAGCTTGTTATCCATTTGTCCAATCATTTTAATTTTTGGTACATATCTTACCGCCATGTTTAGACGGGTCCTACATTACAACATTATGAGCAGGTTCACTTACTAATAACATGTACCCTTAAGCACGGTGGACACAATGTCACCAGTTCAGGCGTGGATGCTTTTGGGACAAGTATAAAATCTGAGATGCAAGATTGATTCGTTAGTGCAAGTGGCCTGTCACGCAGTTGCTCATAAATTAAATATACCTATGTGCAATCCTAATTTAACTCTCTTTTAATCCTGATGTAACACTCCTGGACATACTGGGATTCATCAAAGTCTGATGAAAGGTGGAGAACTGGCAACACTTTGAGTGAGCAGGTACTGAACTGTTGCAAGCTTTGCTGTTATGCAAGGATGTGATTTGTGCGAGTCCTCTTCATTGCAAAGAGCTTTGAGTTACACTAACCTGTTAAGTAAAATTTAAAAGTCTACGCAAAAATGCACCATCCAAGCTATCCAAGCTGTGTAACGAGTATCTGCTTCCCGGTGTAACGGCTGACTGCCGACTCACAAAGCAGTTCTGTCATGTCATCCTGAGTCTGCAAACCCTGACCGAGAAGCTATCTGGTTTGCATCACAGAGTAACACCAAGATTACACAAAGTTCCTCATTCAGACCCATTGTGAAACATGACCCGTTCCCCTGTGGCCTGAACGCGACAAATGAGGAAGAAATGGAAAAATAAAATCAACATTATACGCCTTGTTGCGTGTTTTGCGTGTTTACTCTGGACGTACAACAATCTACAACCTCGTTTTGCCAAAACTTCATCTGTACTTTCACTACGTACAAATGCTTAACAGGTGTAACTTTTAACTAGTTTCAAGTTTTGACATGTGTGAGGTTAATAAGAGGCTGATGTCAACAAAATACCTGCATTACAACTGAATAAGTAAAGAGACGAAGGTAGTTTGCTAGCATAATCTGCTAGTGCGGCTAACGTAAAGTAGCTAACGTTACTGCTGCCAAGTTAGGCAACCTTAATAACTAGCTACTATAATTGGATTACAAGATTATCAACTTTAGTAGTTACCATAAAACCACCTATGACTTGGACAGCTAAGCTGGCTGACCTTAGCAGGTTGGTGAAAATGAAATGAGACTGATGCTAACATTTATCACACTCTTGACTACGTGATATTGACACAGCGGTCAGTCACATTAAACTTCGATCCTTCCTGCTCAGTTAGTTAGCATGCTAACCGGCTAACATTAGCATGTGCTAAAGCAGATTTTTTTTACCGTTAAAATCCCCAGTGTCTGCAACCACCACAGTGTGTTTCTTTAGCTGGTTGAGCGCCGACTCCATTTTTCGTCGCTTGTCTGGTGACACACTGGACATGATGAGCCGAGAACTAGACCCTTTTATACACAGAAAACACGTGAGAGAGAGCAGGCGGACTGTCAGAGAGAGAGACGGGAGCGCGCAAGCACAAGAAGGAAGGAGTCACCGGGAACGCGCTTCGTACAGACGAGACCATCAGGGCGAAAAGTTTTATTAATTTGAAAAAGATTTGACCTTGAAGGTTGATAATTCGATCTTGAATTTTGAAAACAAACAACATTGTACTCGAACTAGATAATAGTGCAGGAAAAGTGGGTTTTTTCCAGTTTAAATCTAATTTTTATTCAGTTCTGCAATTCTTTTGAACAAATTATTTATTTTCAGTTTTCATTTTTTTCAGTTTTTTTTTTGAAGTCTTAATTTTTTTCAGTTGCAGATTTCGTGTTTTCAGATTCACCTATTTTTAATTTTTTTTTTTTTTTTTTTTACAATTTCAAATCTTATTTCAGGTTTCAGATCTTTTGTTCACTGCGGGGTCTCATCTTTTCAGTACAAACTTTTGGCGTGGATGTGGCGTGGGGGGGGGCGTGGCATCAGCTTAGAAGGGCGTGCAATCACGAGTGACAGCATAACAAAGAAGGCTGAGAACCTTCCTCTATCACGTTGCCTTCAGGGAACATAGGCACCGTGAGAAGTATGACTCCACACTTTCTATACACCATATTCCCATTATAGAAATTATAACAATTGTTATAATTATGGGTAATTGTTGTAACATAGGGACACACCTTAAGGGGAATTGGCTAAGGCTTGAAGTTAAATGTGTTACTTAAAAATATATGAATATGACAATAAAAAATTTGTAGGAGTAAGAATAAAAATACATTAATGTGAGAGGAGAATGCATGCGCATATGAGTGTGAGAGGGCCAGAATGAAATATGGCTTATACGACCCTTCATAAGATTTGGTTCCCTTTTGCTTATTATCATCACTGATGAGACTTAAGTGTGCCCACATAATGCTCAAAGTCAACTTCATTGTCAATTCTGCCATATGTGCAGCACATACAGAGGATTGAAACTGCGTTACTCTAAGACCCATGGTGCAGTAAGTAGAATACTAAGTAAAGAAAATGTAAACATGTAAAATGTATATTTAAAAAAAAACGCTAAGGACATGCAAAATAAGCTAAGTAAGATACAAATCATCAATATATATAAGACTTAAGGCACATAACACGTTAAAGTGACATGCAGTGCGAAGAAAGCAGTCCACTGCTGCGTTAAGTGACTGGTGCAGCTCCAGGACGAGGTGCAGGCGCCGCACCACACAGCTGGTCAGGATGCTCTCGATGCTGCCTCTGTAGAAGGCGCATACGATGGGGGCCGGGGCTCTGACTCTTCTCAGTTTGCGGCGAAAGAAGAGATGTTGAGCTTTCTTGGCCGGTGATGCGGTGTTGTTGGTCCAAGGGAGGTCCTCTGTGACATGCACACCCAGGAACTTGGTGCTGCTCACCCTCTCCACAGCAACTCTGTTGAAAGTCATGTTGGGTGTTATCAAATGAAAATATGTGGCATCATGAACATTGGAAAACTGCTTCAAGAATACAAACATTTTAAACCTGTTAAGAGTACTCTCTGAGAGTCTCATATCCTGTCACTTTGAGCTTAGACATTCTGTCGTCTGCGGTTTTCATTTGTATCTGCTGGACTAAAGGTAAAATGAAAAGGCTATCACTTCAATTCGTCCCTCTCAAGGTTAGTTTCTGCTCATTGCGCAGCATAAACGAAAGTAGTAAAAGGTGTCTGATGCCTATCATTTTTCTCTTGACGCTGTATCTAATATCTAAAAGGAGTGACAGCGGGATGACCCCGCAACCACAGCATACTGAATGCTTCAGTCTTACAAAACAGATCCAAGTGGATGAGAATCCTTACAAAAAGACATCTCCTCTTGAATTAGGATTGACAGCATTTTTACATAAATGTCCTTTTTCTAAATTTATTTTTACAATGGATCTGTGCTTTTAGCGATCCTTCTTATCATATGTATCTGCAGTCAGACATTCTGAAAGGTTTTCTTTTCATGAGGGTCTTTTGCACGGGAGCCATTCTTCCTTATGTAAGAAACTGATGGAAAATTCTGTAATACAGAAACAGGAAGTAACTTTAAGGGATATGTGGTTTTCAGAATCTCATTATCTAAACATAGAAAATATGTCTGCGATGCTGCTGTGCAGCTTATGTGAAACAAGTTGTATAAAGCCCCCAGCAGCTTTTTTTAATTGTTTTAAATATAATTAAGACAATGCAACACTTTCACTAACTTTACTTGAGGCCTGTATGACAAAAGCCCTCTCATGCATTACTGAATTATCCTAAACCCTCTGACTTGCAATGTTTTTCTGCCTTTTTGCATCGCTCTCCTGTTGCTCCTGTGACAGACTTCTTGGTCTTTCCTGGTCGTCCAGGCCTATTGGTATTGTTCAGCTTGCCAGTTAATTCCTCCTTCTAGGATGTGAAAACTGTTGTTTTGGCTGCTTCTAATGTTTTTCCGATCTCTCTGGTGGCTTTATTTTGTGTTTTTCACCATAATGATGACCTCTTTCACTTGCATAGACACCCATTTGGACTCAGAACCAACTGCAGTCCTTCATCTGCCTGATTTGTCACAGAGTAACACGGGAAGAGGTCATACCTGGCCACGAAACTGCTCGTCAGCCATTTGTTCCATCATTTATGAGCCACCGAAGATGAGGGAGGGTGTATAGAAATGGCTGTAATTCCTAAGTGGTTAATGCCACACTTTTGTCAAAGCCCTCAAATTAAAGCTGAAAGTCTTCATTTTGTTCACAGCTTGAGTGTTTCATTTCAAACTCAAGACAGTGTTGTACAGGAATCAAATGCCAAAAAACGTAAACTTGTTCCAATATGTCGACCTAACTGTATAATTTCAAAACATTGTGCCTCGCCATTTGTTGACAAAAGGGACAAATCCCTCTGCTGCCTTGTAATTAAGTAGGTCGCTTCTTTGCTAACTTACATTATCTTTACGATGTTAGTCGTATTGTGTGCTATTACTTTTGTTTTTGTTTTGTTTTGTTTTTTTTTTGAATTCAGAACTTGTACTTGTAGTGGAGTGTTTTTAGACCAGCTATTTCTAGTTGCTGAAGTAAAGAGTTTGAGCACAGCAGTTGTACTTTACTCTCTGAAGCTGTGGTCAAGGCTGGTGGTTCAGGCTGAGATGCAGACTGGTGTCACATCCAGGGACTTGTTCCATGAAGAGGTGTTCACCAGAAAAACCTGTGTTATTCTGGTTCGTGTGACTCATTTTCCAGTTGATTGTGTTGTTTATGGTAACCGTAATTGTGGTTTTGATAATTAGCTGAAACAAACATCAGAAAATGTTTGTAATAATAAGCTGTGCTTGGTGGCTGTGAAGATCACTGCTCTTTTTAGCACTGCTGTTTGCTCTGGTGGGTCAGTTGAACAGGGGTTTGACCTATCACAACTGTTAACTAGTGTCAGTGCAATGCCTGAGTTTGACCATTTTTGATTTTGGGAAGAACAATCACTTAAAGCCATCATTTCATTTATGCCAATTGCAAATGTTTATTGCTGGTGGATTTATGTTGTTGTTCCCAGCCTGTTAAATTTCTCTATTAAGTTTACCCCCATGCTGATGGAAACCTGAGTGAAGTTTCTTAGTCCACTAAACAGTTTTGGTGCTTCACGCCAAAACAGTGTTGTAACGTTCTCCTACAAAGCTTGAGGAAATTTGGACTTGTTCAAAATAAAGAAACAACCCGAGCTTGAATATAATGGTAGTGTTTTGTACTTTACCAGGAAATGGTTTGCTGAGCACAATGGGACTTCGACAATAACTCGAAATTCCAAGCAACTTGGTGTGAAAGCAGTTTTGACTTTGACGGATGTTGATGGACTATAATGATGAGGCATTTCCGTCCCAAATAAACAAATGTGACAAATATTGCTAATGACAGGAAACTTACAACACTCTCAGTGGGAAGTAAGATTGTGAACATGTTTTTGTTCCCTTCTCGTTTTTCTTCTTTTTATCTGTTGACAGCATCTCATCAGATACCTGCAGTGTCAAGTCAACCTTGTTGAAGTCTGTCTCTTCTTGTGAGGGAAGTCAGGACACTTTCCATAGTATCAGAAATTCTAGTGGAGAAAAGCTGAGATCCCTTTAATTTGTGACAGTTTATGTTCTTAAATGGTCAAATGTAAGAGTATTGACTAAGAGAATTACAATTCCTGTGCACCTGAAGTAAATTAAAATCTAAATTCCTGAAAATAGTGTTGACCGTTTTCTTTGTGCCCTCGATGCCCACTAAGGCTCTGCTTACTGTTTTTTGAAGTTTGGTTCAGTACTGGAGGAATTAAGCTGCCGACCTGAACTTTGATCTGCTATGGAACAACATTTGAATAACAGTGTGAGTTACAGAATAAAACATAACGAGTATCATATGTGGAAAAATAATCACACAAAGATGGCAGGCTCTGCTCAACATATTAACTACGTTCCATTGCATTTTGGGATTCTGATCACTTGATTATCTCTAAAACTGTACTGAGGCATCTGTTCCTGATATATTATTGCCCTCCAGTAACAGTTTGGCCTACTTGAACTTGACTCTGACAATATGGCAGCAACTTAATTTAAGAAACTAGAAAACTATTTGGTGTGATGGATTTCTGGGCCTGTATTCAATGGCAACACTTCACCCCTCAGGCTTAAGTCAGTAACCAACCTTGCAGGTCTGCTTGACTGACATGTTAATATTCTAGAACATCTCATAGCTGACATTGTGCCAGATAAGAGTCAACAGCAAGCAGATCTTAAAACATTAGTGACTAGAATTACTGCCCTGTGGTTGAACGCCTCTGTTGCAGCGAGCTCCGGTTTATACCCATGTCTGTCGAGACTCAAATATGCAGTGAAGACTTGTGAGGAATTTAATAAAAGGTGGTAAGACAGAAGTTATACCGACACTGACATGTATGATTCCAGACTGCGTGATCTCCTCCACTGTTTGACACAAATACTTTTGCTGTTCTTGTTTATTTTACCAGAATATCAGGTTTGTTAAGTTTGGATTGCAGACCTTTGCTTATTCTCAGTTTTATGTTTTGCATGCGTGACACAATTTGCTGCATTTTGGAGGACTGAATAAATAAACAAAACTTTGAAATTCACCCTTATTGACTTACTCAATGCAGTATATGGCAAATGCAAGAACAGCTTTCTTTCACACTCATGAACAGTTAAATCAGAGATCAACGAGCAGTTTATGTGATATATCTGCATTACAGAATCATCTTACCATACATACAGAGGTATATTGCTGTAATACAAATATTGTGCAATAACATGCCTGTATTATTCGTTCGTTGTCATGTGTAAGTCATATTATCCGCACACTGTGACAGCTGCAGGATCTCCGTCATTGCCGGTGTGTGTTGTGTTGTGTTTCTGGGTTGCAGGTTCCCAGCTGGGTGAAGCTGAAGGCAGGCTGGCTGCTGTGTCCAGGTTACATACCACCATCTGCCTCTGATTCAGAGGCTCCCCTGACACCACACCACCTTGTGAAATGCTGACTTTCCCTGCGAGTCCCAGCTGAACAGAAGCCCCTTCTGGAATTTTCTCTTATGTGTGTTTCCCATATTTGGAAAGACTTTGAAACATAATTAACCCATTTCTGTAAATACAATAAGTTATTATGCATTCATTCCAGCATTCCTTGCAGTAGCGTGTGTTTGGCTGAGTCTACCACCACCTTTCAGATACTCTACATTGTAACAATCTGAACGTATGTTGTTTGCTGCTCATTTACTTACATGTATGTTTGTTTGTCTGTGTCTTTATTGCCCTGTAAATTTGTCCCTGGCACTCAGGATGAGGATGGGGGGGTCTTATTCCTGATATAATTGGTCAATAACTTTGACTTTGATTCTGGACCGATCCTCATCATGCAAGCAATCAAACATTTGAATTCCAGTAGTTTTAACGGCCCATTAATGGCAAGCTCAGTGCAGACTTGGTTTTGGAATTTGCATGTTGATAAGAATAAAAATTATGACTGTTACCGAATATCTGGCACTAATACGCTCTTTATTTCAGTATGGGGCTCCATTAAACCCACAAGCGCTGAGCCATGTCATGCAGCTTGTGTGCTAGTGAGCAAAAGAGTGAAACCATCACTCATTTACTTATCTCTATCTTTGTTTAAACAGGAAAAACAATTGTGTATTTTTTTTTTTTTTTGCAGCACTAGTGGCATAGCCTCAGGGATGTCAGTCAACTCTGACTTTGGTGATCCACAACTTCTACTTATGAAGTATCTGCTAAATGTGTCCCTGATGAAGTGTCGTAAAGACTTAGATCCATGAGGTTCACATTTGTAGGTTTGAGTTAATTATCCTGCATCATTTGCTCTTTAGATTGTAAAGCTCCTTGAGGATTATTGTTATTATTTTGTGATATTGGGTTTTACAAGTAAAAATGACTAGACTTACTGTCATGCAAAAAAAAAAGGCCCCGTCACAGTCCTGTTTGTTTCTTATAATTTATATTAGGTTGAATCTTACTGACAAAGGCAGGTTCAAAATCCTCTTTCATTTAAAGGCACACACTGGCAGGGCCTGTGCACGGCCCAGGACAGGAAGTCTCTGCAGCAGGTGATTAAAACCACCCAGAACAACATCAGTACCCGTCCACCACGCACCCATGACATCGGTGAGGTGAGATTGCTGCACAGAGGATACAAAAAGACAACAGCCACCCCCTGCTGCAGTCTAGCAAAAGATGCAGAAGTGTCTGCTGCTGCTGCTGCACCACCAGACTACGGAGAAGCTTCTTTCCCTCAGGCTACATGTGACACTCCTGAACTCATCCTCCACACTCCACATTTGAAAAGTTTATTTTTGTGATATCCTTACATACTTTTTTTTAAAATGTGTAGCTCAATGTGTAGCCCTATAACGTGAGTTTCACTGTACAGTCTTGTACAGTATACTGACAATTAAATTAATCCTGAATAATGGAAATGAAACTTAATGAAAGTGAATTTACTTACAAATCCACAAAAGTGTTTGTAGATGTATTCATTATATTTAGCCATTTGTTTTCATCAGACACTGCTTTTAAATATCCTCCCTGAATCAGAACAGATTAGCTAATGAATTATTTTTAGGAAATTCTCGGTGAGCTACACCGTGAGCTCGATCAAAGAAAAAGCTTGTCGCTTGTAAATGCTGTAGCTTCGCTCACCACTAGATGTCGCAATTTCGCCGTTCAGACGAGCCAGTGTCCGTCACATGTGCGCGCATGTTGAGGGAGGCAGAAGGAGAGAGAGGGAGTCTGCGGAAAAGGAACAACTTGGGAAGTTTTGTCATATTCTGAGGGAAGAAGAGGGACAGCCAGGAGAGAGTGTACAGCGTGAGATAAGTGAGTGGTAAGTCATTTTCTCTTTCAACCGACTTTCTCTTAATTCTAAACCTTTCACTTTAATAAAAAAAAAACCCAAAAAACAAAAAACTACTACGCAACGCAGACGTCATTGACCTTGTTTAAGAGATTCAGCCAACTTTGATAGATAGGAAGCTTCTGCAGACTGAATCTAATCTAATTAGATGGTTCCGTTTATTTTGTGTGAATTGGTTAATGAACGCTACATTTGGCTTACTTAAGGGTGTGATTACATTCATCATATTTGATCTCACTTCTCGCCAGCAGTACGATTTGCTCATAAAACCCCCCCTCTCTAATGCGTGTTTTTTTAATGCTTGTGAGTTGTTGTTTGCATAATGAGCTGTTTATCAGTGTGTTATGGTTGTGGGTATGAGATGATGTGTTTGTGTGAGGCTCTCCCATTGGCTGAGGAATGTTTCTTTGGACCTCGATGAAAGACAGAAATAAACTTGTGGAGAAGAACAACATTTCAGAATACCAACCATTCCTCAAGCTATTCCCTCCCATCATTTTCTCCTTTTTTTTCCCCTGGAGGGGTTAAAAGAGCTTAAGGCCTCACTGACTTTGCAAAGCCATGACTGGCTGGCAAAGCACAGAGGAATTCACTGCCGTACAATGTGCCCTTATGTTATGTTAGCAAAGGTGCTCCACCTTATGTGTAGTGCATTAAAAATTAATTTCAACTTCAATGAAGGCAGTAAGGCTGCATTAAAGGGAAATCTGTCCTAAAAACACCAAAGAGATGTTCCTTGTATTCCTTGACCCATGTTGTTGTTTTGTGATGTATTTTTTCCTTGTTGTTGCATCAGTGGGATTTGAAAGCAGTGCAGAAATTCTCGGCTGTCCAAAAACATCATTGCTAAATGACATGTTTTTTGTTACCAGTCTCAAAGAATAAAAGAGAATGATTTATTTTTTTTTCCCACCGACTTTCAAATGTTGTGCTGATTTCCAGCAGTCAAAGATGGAGAAACCACAACAGATCACAATGCGATGCAGAGAGAAGCCGTTTGAATGAGAAACACTATTCTGCCGCCAATATAAAAAGTCTCTATATATGGAGCTACAGAACTATCCATTATATGACTACTAAGTATTCACATAGTGGATTTGAATACCAGAAGTTTACTCTCTGCCTTCAGGAGTTGCTGGGTAGGGTTAGCCACTTTCCACACCGCATCTCCTGCCTCTTCAACAACTGAAACGTCGACAAATAATCATCATCATGTGTCTCCGAACTGTTTTAGAGCAGTTTTGATTCAACTGTTTTGCCATTTGGAGACCATAGGTCAAAGAAATGTACTGCTTTGTATTGAGGTTTTTTTTTTCCTGTTAAATGTGATGAACAAAATGTTAGAAGCAGCGGTTAAAGACAGCACAGTTCAACAGCACGACAAAATAGAACCTCAAAAATGACCATAAAGGCTCAAAAACTGAACAGCGATGTACGTTTTTCTGTGTAGACACCCACCTGTGTGCACTCGTCTATGTACCACAGGTGTTATTGGTGAGAACCACTAGAGGGCACAGCAGAGAACTCAGACCATAGAGAATTTTTGGATTTGCGTGACGTAAAACAATGAACATCAGCAGTACTTTTAAATGTCAGCCACACAACACACATGCCAGTCAGTTCAGTGTGCCGGCTTGCTGTCACCGTTCACTTTCTCATAATGTGCATCTGCTGCCATCCCCATACTGCCCCCGGTGGTCACGTGTGTATTACAGCTTATGTGCTTGTAGCATTAATTTCCAGTAGCATTAAGTAATTTTCCACATCTCCAGCCTATCTTGACTGTAGTTCTTGTGTTTAGCGTTTCTTATTGTTTTTGACATTTTCAGCCTCAGGGGTTAATTGATAATCGGTCATCAGTGATGGAAGCAACTGTTAACAGCGGCTTTGGAAATCCGTGAGGCCTACAAAGATAGACGGGGGAAACTTTAGGGTAAACATGCGCACATCAAAGAAGTACATTCTCGCTGAAAAACTCTTGAGCCGTCCTGAACATCACGCACTGATGAACTGAACTATATAAAACTGTTTAAGGGGACATCTTTTCCTTCATAAATAAACTCGGCTTATATTCTATATATAACCTGGTGACTGCTGCTCGTGACATGCTCACACTGACAGTCACTGCCTTGACACATTCCAGGATGTGCTCAGAGACAGTAAAGAGAAGGAGGCAGCTTCCTTTTCCCATGTCTGCCCACATTTCATCAGCTCCAGCCCGGCTGAACTGATGAGCTGATGAGTCTGGACAGTTGGCAGCTGCCCACTGTTTGCATTTATCCCGCAAACGCTGGCCAAAACCAAAACTGCAGCTGATAGACAGTTTTCAACCTGACTCTGTTTTCTTTCCTCGCTGCTTCACTGTGCATGTGGCATCCAGCTGTTTTGATGGGAGCAGTGAAAATATGTTTTGCAGGAGGAGGTGTTGAATGTTTTCTTTAATCATCACAGCTGGTCTTTGTTCAGCTGGAGCTCTGTGGCCAGCTTGTGGGCTTCTTTAGGTGTGGCGACTCTTTGGATAATTGCCCTGAACACTGGCTCTACTGAAGGTGGATATAACAAGGCTGCATTGTACTGCCGCCTGCAGGGGTGTGTGTGTGTGCATGTGCATGTGCATGTGCACGTCTCTCTGTGTGTGTGTATGTGCCTTGCTTTGCTCTAAATTCACTCACCCAATTTTCCCTCAGTTCAGTACAATTTTATTTTTTTTACCAGATTTCAGCCAGTCCCCTCTCACTTTGTTCCCTCAGTATATTTTATGCCTGCAGTGTTCAGCCTTATGGTCTTGTAACCTTCAGCTCTTCCAGAAGAAGAGAAGGCTGAGAAGCCTCCAGATGTATGTGACGTTGAATATAGGTGACATATGTATGGTATTTCTTTAGCTTCTTTCTCTGATCTGTAGTTCTGTCTTGGTAGAAGGACTTGCTTGAGAGTAGGGATAGAAAATGTGTTGCTTCTTAAGGGAAATTTGGATTGACATAAAATAAGATGATAGAGGAAGGATGTCCAGTGTGAGATTTTTCTCACAGTGAGACACGAGTTTCACATTTTGTTTTTGCAACGCTACCGACCATTAATTACAAGTCCAGATACTGCAGCAGATATAAGACACTGCAAAGTATGATAAGACGAGTATAAATTAATTATTGGGCCAGCAAGCACAGTATTAGATAAGATGCAGAGAGATTAAACTTTAAATGTTCTGCTGGATCGAATGAGGTAGGAAACAACAATAAAACACAGTCTGAGATGTTAGGATACGATATCAACTACCGGTTTACACCAGTCTGCTTACATGTGTTGATAATTTGTAGAGATAGCTCTTGAAAAGCAGGAACAGTTGACTCTGGGTTTTATTTGTTAGTGTGAACCTTTAAAACAAAGTTATCATACACTGTATCGTACACAGTCAAAATCATTTTTGTGGACACAAATTAGTATTCAAAGCAGAGTATTTTTATATGCCTTAAACATGCCTGGAGGGGATCTTTACATTAAAACACTGTAAGTTGATATAGGCAGTAATTAATATCCTGCACACTGAGAAGATGGGAAGATGCGATTTTATATTGCTCCATTAAGAATTAAGCTACAGCCAGCAGCCTCTTAGCTTATTCAACACAGAGACTGGAAACAGTGGGAAACAGCTAGCCTGGATCTGTCCAAAGGCAACATAATCTGCCTACCAGCACCTTTAAAGCTCACTAATTAACACATTGTAAAAAAAAAAGAAGAAGAAGAAGAAGAATTCAGATGAAAAACATACTGTAATAAAAATAATTTATGGTTTCATGGGGGTTGTGTAGGAATCTATGCAAACATACATGTGAAATGTACTTTTTCCTTACAGGTCATGAAGCAGACAGATTTGTTTAAGCAGCCTACCTCCAGCAATGAGAAAAGTTCTGAAGGCGGAGTGTGTTTGACATCCATAGTCACATCGACAATAATTTGCTCTTAACTGCACATACTTGATGTCACACACAGCGGTTGTTTTATTTTTCCGCCTGTCCTCCCAGGATGTGAGACATCAGCGTGGCCTCTGATGTTTTGAAGGGTCTATTTTGTCCCCTCTCTTTCTCCCTGTTGAGAGCTCTGCTGAGATGTTAGTGCCGAGTGGAAACCACAAGCCATAACCACACTCTTTCACTGCTGCTGACTCCAAGTCTCACGCCCAGTTTAACACGGAAAAAAGTACAAGGCTGAAGGCAGAAGGCAGAAGGTCCCCCCCCATCACCACCACTACATTTCTTGATGTCCCCTCCCTTCCTCACAGCCTATATCTCACTTGGTCCACCCAAATTGACTCCTCCTGGCTGACATTCCCGACTATATATTCTAGTCAGTCTTTGTGTTTAGGCGCCTTAGACTTCTTTGGAGGTGGTAAAAATAGCAGCAAACATTTACATTCTGTATATAGTAGCTTCTTTTTAGTCTTTTTGGTGGTGCAACTGCAGACTAATCTTTACCTAACATGTCATTTTGCATTGCATGGGGACCTCTTTAATCAAGCAAGCATCCCACAGTCAAAATACTTCCTGTACACGTCCTGATTGTATGGTCTGTCTCTCCTTTCTCACACAACTTTCTCTCTACATGGCTCTGTTTCTTGATATGACACATTTTCATTGTGTCCGAGGAGCCCGTAGTGAATGAAACAGCCCTGAATGAGATCTTGACTCTCATTTAGTGTACTTCATTTACTTTACTTTACTTTGTATTTTATATTTTTATGTTTTTTCTTAAGTGTGCATTTTTAATTTTTCTGCTGCTATTTATTCGTGTGCTTTTAAGCCGAGAATCTGTACAAAATTTCGTTATGCTTGCATAATGACAATAAAGACTCTTGATCTTGATTTCCATTCATTTCTGGCAGCCAGTCATGGCCAGTCTTTGCTGATCTTAGTAGATTTAGTCTGACTTTATAGAGGTTGGCTCCCTGGATGCGGATCATGCTACAGCCTCAGAGTGAAAATCAATTTTCATGACTTTAAAATGGAGAGTGTCTGTCTGCTAGATTTGAAGGACGGTGCCTTCAGAAACTTTCCAAACTCTGGGACTTCTTGAAGTGTGTCATTTTTAATACAAAGTAAACGGGGCTTTGTTGTCAACAATTGACACAGAACATGTGTAATAAAAAATTTATCACAGCCCTATTTCAGTCATTTATTTCTTTATTTTGTTTTTCCCAGTGTTTTTTTTTTAACCATTATTCCATTTAAATTGTAGCAATTTGTGGCTGAAATCACAGCTTCTCTTCTTGGACGTGTCTTTGTTTGCTTGTCCCAACTGGATTTGGGGATTTATTTTTTTTTAATTGTTCAAGATGTGCAGTTTTCTCCATCTCAATAGGGAGTCTCTGTGAATAGCTATCTTAAAATTGCTGAGAGACTCATTGTGAAGCATTCAAGACTTTTTTTTTTCTTTTTTAAAGCTCAGCCACACAAGCGCTTACACATTCTAGTACTGAAGCTACCCCATTTTGTGTTATGACTGGTTCTCGTGCACCTTTTCAAAGAGAAAGCTGTAATGCACCACCAGTTGTAGCTCCTTATTCTAGCATGAGAATTTGCTGTCAGATATCTGTCCTCCTTTGAATGAATAGGCAACCGATTAGAATAATTTCATGTAGCGCTGGATAAGAGATGCCTGCCAAATTTTACAGAAAACGTCTGTTGAGGAGTAAATTGGCACTTGGCCTATCATAGTCTGTAGTAAACATGGATGTTTACACAGTGATACCACCAAGTTTCCTGAGGGGACATTTTAAAGTATGGGTTCCCTGTTTACTATTGTTGTGACATTTACTGGAGCTATGCACGTTTGGTCAGACCACTGACTCTATATAAAGCCAAAATAACTTGATTGCCCCCTGGTGGCTGTCAGTGGTACACTCCTCCCATAGCATGTTAGCAGATTTATCCCAAAGACATTTTCTGTCATTTTGTTCATGTTGATTTATGTTCAGCATAATAAACTGAACTACAACATAGATTATTGGAGCTACTGGGACAAAATAAACGGCCCTTAATACAATTCATTTTCCTCAACAGGTGGTAGGGACCAAAACCAGAGCTGAAATTTAGTAAAATAAATTTAGTAAAATTTTAGGGTCCACGATGTTTGCTTACTTAGAGCAAATTAATTTAGTAACTGTTACTTGACCCTAATAAGTGAAGTGACCCTAATATCCTGTGGCAAAACATTAAGGAGCATGTCCCTGAAAGAATTAAGGACTTTTTGGCGCCAGCATCTCAGGGCTAATTTTTTTTTTTTTTAGCAATTTCCCAATTCATTTGTCACAGTGTCACAGCCTGACAGAAGAGGAATGAATGTATTGTTTATTACAAGAAGCACAAAGGGATGATCTTACATGTTCCCCGTCTCTATGTAGCTGTTACATTACAGCTGTTATTTCATGGCTACTTTCCATCTTAGACTTAAGAAATGAAATAATTTTTTCATGATTTTCTACTGCATCAAAAGGAGTCTGTACATCTATTTTTGATATGTTCTGACCTATACTGACCCTTCTTGGTCATTCAGTTTGTTTGGAAGACTTGCACTAATAAGCAGCTGTGAAGTTGGAGTTTTGTGTTTCTTAATGATGCCACCTGCTGTGCTCTTTGAAACTTTTCACCCTGATGTTCAGCTCTCTCTGTACTTACTGGACAATGAGTGAGATTTTCATACCTCTGCCCTGTCACTGTATTTTATTGCACTGTCATTCACGGGACTGTGTTTGCTGTGTTTTGTTTTAAACCGTGTCCGATGTAATTCAAGTTGCAGAGAAATCTAAAACGGCTTTCACATTAATGGGACGCACCCTAATCTGATGTGAAGAGTTGCTACAAGTCTTGGAATAATTATTGCCTGAAAACATTTCAACTTTCATTTTTAATTAATTTGTAAACTATAAATGAAAGAAAAAGTGGGCAAGTGGATGTAGATCACATCCTAATTCAATCAATTCCAGATGAAGCTAAAGGGGTTTTATCTTTCAGAAGATGTCAGAGAAGAAAACTGAAATCATAAACTGAACTTTTACCTTCAGAAGTGCTTTATATTTCCCTGACTGTCAAGAAAATCCTTATTGTGACAAAGCCCTGAGAGTATTCATTCTGGCATCATTTTAACTTATAAATATCACATCTGCTGTGAGCAATACCATCCTTTTTTCCTCTTCAGTCGTACTCATTATTGGATTTTCTTGGTTTGCCATATCTTCTTGTTTATCAGCAGTGCCACATCAGTAAAGTTAAATAATAGAATATGTTGTTTTATGCCATTTTCAGATGATTCATCTCATTATATGTGCAATCAGCTCACAGTGGTCAATGTCACACATCATTAGCCCCTGTTAACAATAATTTTCTCAGCTCTGTAATTAACCCTCATGTAGTGGCCTTTGTTGTCTTGATTACTGTGCCCTTTGTAAAGCTTTCTCTATTGTGGCCAGACCTACACACACACACACACACACACACACACACACACATTTAAGCTGTGTTTATCATCATATAGACATGGATTAGTCACATGACATGCTTCCTGGGCACAGGTGTGGGGCCCATTTAACTCCCTTGGGCCCAAGCGTTTACAAAAAGACATAAAGCAACTACAGAACGACTGCAAAGAGATGCAAAACTGCCAAAATAAAAAAAAGGATACAAAATGACCACAAAGAGACTTATATTGAATACTTGAATTACTGCAAAGAGATGAAATGACTACAAAGGGACAGAAAACAGCTACAAAAATGCCTGCAAATAGATAAAAAATGACCCCAGTGAGACTTAGGCAGCTTTCCACGTCTGTGTCCAGGGGCTCTTCCATCCTTGTAGATGTAGTTAATATCGTTTTAGTAAGATAACAGAAGTTAAATTTTGTCCTTTTGAAATGCTTTCAGACAGAGGCACTTACAGGAGTGAGGTGATGAAGGACAAAATGCCCCACTTTGCCCTTATTTGTTGTGTTCCTATGTAGGTCCGTGATATAATTAACATTCACAGGCTGCCATTCCTTAGTCCACAGTGACTTGTTCTCATTGAGAAGTTCACAAGGTACTTCTTTACCGCCACAGTCTGCGGATTAGTTTCCATGGAAACAAAGCTGTCGGAAGTCGGGAGGAATACGTTGCCCAATACTTGTGTTTGCTTCTTCCAGTGGAGGATACGTTACAGGAAAGTTTGAAGAGTGTTGTTGACAGGTTTGGGAGCTCTCAGGGGCTGAAAGTGTTGGAAAAACCTTGAGATTCTTTCTCTTCTTCCTGCACATCCAGTTCTCATTCTCTGGACTCATTAACTTTTTGTGTTGCTAGAGATTTTGACTATTCACACCAAATTTGTGGTGATTTATTCATCAAAAGCCAAATGGAGAGCTTAAAAACAAACAGCAGCGTTTTAAACAGATTGGAAAATCACAGACCTTGCATTAATAACCTGATAATTCCCCCATGAATTATTCAGTAAAAGGAGCTCCGCTATGTTTGCTTTATCTGTCCACGCTGTGTTCTTCCTGTCTTAACCTTGACTTGTTTGCATATTACTAACTCTTACCAGAATGTTATGATTGTAGTCTCCTGCTTGTATTAATTTGTGCTTCAAAAGAATAACTAATAGTACTGACGATCACGTGTGATATTCAGAACAACAGGAACAGGTAATAACACCCTGTTGTGTCTTAAGCAAAGTGAATGTGAATGTCATTTTCTTTGAGTGCCTTTTAGTTTGTCATTGAGGTTTTATTAAAGGGACAGCTAGGCGTGTTAGGCTTGTTTTGACTACTCTGATCTGAACTGACACCAAGGAGCCTTTTTTCTCCCTATTGGTAACGTTGTTAGGGGAGTCACTGTAGCAGATCACAGTTTGGAAGTTGGCCACTGGGGGCTAAATGAGCCATTCAGTGAGTCTGAGGTGAAAAGATGGAGCCGGATGACTTCATTGTGTTCATGCTCAGGGAGGACTGAAAATCTAATCTAAACTGGCCAAAGAGACAAGTCTGAATGGGAACATGTAGACATGTGTAACATCTATTGTAGTATCTGGAGATTAGTATGCTTGATGTCCTTCAGGGATCTGAAGATTAGTATGGTTAATGTTTTCCTGGGGGCCCTCAGTACATATGTCTCAAGTTCAGGGGTATACGGCATATAGGAAGAGGGTCTTTTCTCCCCCTCTTTCTGCTGCAAAATAGAACTGAGGTCCTTTGATGATTGACTGACGTCTTATTTCGTAACCAGCAACCGATCTAAATAAGGAACTGATCAAAGATGTTTCAGCAGTGCGATCTTCATTTGGCCTGGATCCACTCACATGCATGTAATGGATCCAATATACAACACTATCTATCTATCTATCTATCTATGGTATATATCAATATTTTCAACAAGTTGTGGGGTTTATTTTAGGCATTTTTTGTAAGAGAAAATAAATCAGCCTCTCTATCAGTTTTCAATTTGGCCCTGAAAGAAGGAGGACAACTTTGCTGACAACAAATCCTTTGAAAATGCTAGAAGCAATGATGAACTGATCCAAATACAAGCACTGCCTGTGTAGCCAAAGCTTCAGTATATTCCTGTGCCACAGCCCGGTCATGATGATTCACAGAGGAGGACAGAAGAAAAAAATATTTCTGCTTCAGAAAGTTATGGTTAGTTTTACAGACTCTCTTTTTTTTCTTTGAAAAAACGGCAATCTTGTACTTTTTCAGTATCAAAAGAGAAAAAGTATTTTTTGCAGCAGCAGTATAAGAGCACACAAGTCAAAAAGGCTGGGAACTACAACCAAAGACCTCCGTTGTTGTCCAAAAACTATTAGGAATCCATCACATTCACATACGCTGTACTGCTGGTGTAAATACTCACTCGAGCACTAAGTGTATAATGTTACGCTGTTTGTGAAAAGTGGTCTCCATGTACCATTCAGTCCTGTTTGAGTGCTGTTTGCTAAAAACCACAGTGTCCTGCTGCTTTAGAAAATCACTTAGCCTTTTCTAAAAAATCTCATTATACAGTTTATTTGTGATTAAGATTTATGTCTTTAGTAGGAACAAACACAGGCTTTTTCAGTTTCAGATTTTGATTTTATTTGTTGGATTTTGCACAATGAAGGTTTGTTCTGTCGACAGAATAAATGTTGTGCGGTGGATGGCAAACTGTATTAGTCAAAGAGGCTGAATAATTTCAGTAGCCTACAAATGTTAAGGATAATTTGAAAGGTTCTGTCTGCAATGTAAACAACTGAATTCTTTAAAGCAATAATGAAACTCTTGTAACTCTTGGGTAATTGATTTAAATATTATTGGTCTGAAAGGGAAAGGCCTAACAATCAAGACTGGGTTTAGTTTATTATTATCATTATTATTATCATTAAGAGAGAAAGACTTAAATCCAGTGAAGTGTTGGGACACCACCTCATTAGAGGTATCTGCCTTTTCCACCGATGTATTCAGATTTTTCCTTTAATCTGGAATCTGGGTCAGAAAAGAGACACATGCAGGGTCCATTGATGTCTCTTCACAAAGCAGTCCTGTTAAGTCACTATTTTGTTAATTCATTTAACGCATCGTGTGCTCACGATGCATCTCGCCTCAACAGATTAACGATCACAATGAGACATTCCTCTCTCGCCACATAACAAATGTTCAGCTGAGAGACGTGTTGATAATTGGCTACGGAGGCGTCCTGTGCACTTGAAAGAAAGCCGAAGAATATCCATTGTGTTGCATGCCGTGCCAGATAGCAGCAGCTATTACAATAGCTTCTGATTACTTGTTATCAAAGTGAAACAACATGTCTGAATGTTTTACAATAGGAGGTAGATATGAAAGCCAGATTGGTGGTTTTGGGGTTTTTTTTGTTGTTGCTGAAAGAGCACAGAAAGCACACAATCAGTCAGCTGCTTTATATTTTGATAACAAACTTCTTTAAAGAAAATAATCCAGTTTGGTGAAACATACATCACCGAGTCCAAAAAAGTTGGCAAGTTGTGTTAAACACGAAAACAGTACAAAGACAGTCTATTTAATGCGCTTATTCTGAATTTGACGCCGGCAACACGTTTCAAACAAGGCGGGGCAGGAGTAAGAAAAGGCTGGGAAAGTTGTGTACAGTTCAACATGTTTACCTGTCGGAACATTCAACAGGTAAACATGCTGATTGGTGATTTGTCTGAAAACGATGCGTTCAGAAAGTCTGGACAAAGATGGCATATTATTAGGTGCACTTTTGTGTTTGTGGCCAGTGTTTGAGGCCTTCCTGCCACAAAGCCTTTTCAAAATAATGTGTTTAAAATGAAACGGCACCTAAGATTAGACATAAAAATCAGTTTGGTTAAATTTAGGGGAAAGATCGATGATGCTTGGTTCCACATGGGACACGAACACTGGTCTCCTGTTTGAAGGCAGTGTGTGTGTGTGTGAGGGCTTTCTCCCTGTATTGTGCAGTCTGTCCTCTGTCCTCGTGCAGTCAGACTGCAACTACATCTGCATCACCACTTGTTGGCTAAGAAGTGAACTCAAACTCCCCTTACTAGGATATCCATAGAACTTTCAACGGCATCTCACATCAGCAAGCCTGCTCAGCGGTCACGAAAGCTGACCTCAGGATAAGAATGTTTTGTTCAGCTATTTTCAAGGTGAAGAATGAATTACTCCTTCTATTGGATTTGCTTTAATAATTTCTTTATCTGAATACAAAACATTTCTTTTGTCAGGTTTGTACATCTCTGTATGTACAACTGTTATTTCTCCTTCACTTTGCAAACTGTGTTTTTTATAATTTTCTTTTTGCTGTCTTCACTCCACTCTGAGGCTAAGACATCATCATCGTTTGGCTGGTTGTGTAATGTCACCATAGAAACACAATTTTAAAAAATGACCAAAGGATTACACAATTATGGACAGCCCTAAAAAAATCTTATCTTCCATTGGAATTATTTATATTAAAAGGTTTTTTTGAGGTTTTTTTTTTGCATGGCAGTTTTTGATCTTTATTTTAGGAGCCCTGCAAAACCACCAGAGAGATGCATTAAAAACCGGTTTGTCATCATTTTGCAGCCACTGAGTCGCAGCTGTCCTGACTGTGCCGAATCCAGGAGAGATTTTAGCCTCGTCAGTTTCATTCGCATACGTCGCAGAGGGTAACCACATCCTCCACCTCAGACCAGAATGAGTCTGCTGCTTGACAGCCCTCCTGAAACGTGCATTTTAATACCTTTAATAACAAAAATTCACGCATGATACGTGATGTGAGTTTAACATTGACAGACATAACCAGCTCTGCTCCCCGCAGCCTGTCAGGTTGAATAAGGCAGCGTTGGATGCCCTTGGACTCAGAGTGCAGCAAGCTGTATTGGATCTGTGCATTAAACACTATTGACAGCCTCAGGAGAACAGAATGGTCCAAGGCCCTTGAGGAAAGATGGTGCTCACACACACGCACACGCGCTGACAAATACACACTTGGACAAAGACACCCTTGTGCATCAATTGATGTAGTTTGATCTGAGTTGTTTCATGTCTGCTCCAGGGACTTTATCACAGGTTATCTCTCTGGTGCTCTCTGTCTTCTGGATCAAGCAGGTTTGCCTACACGGGGCCACCTGTCTGAACACTCCTCTGATGAGATTACTCACACTGGGATTTTGGCTGTGTTTTCATGCATGCATTTCGATGCGATACTCTCTTAATGCTGTGAATGGTTAGCGCTGTCGCCTCATAACAAGAGGGTCCCAGGTTCGAATCCCAGTCTGGGCCCTTCTATGTGGAGTTTGCATGTTCTCCCTGTGCCTGCATGGGTTTTCTCCGGGTTCTCCGGCTTCCTCCCACAACGCCAAAAACATGCACATTAGGTTAATTGGCTACTCTATATTGCCTTTAAGTGTGAGTGTGAGAGTGTGTGGTTGTTTGTCTTTGTGTGTCAGCCCTGCGATTGACTGGCGACCAGTCCAGGGTGAACCCCGCCTCCCGCCCGCAGTCAGCTGGGATAGGCTGCAGCCTCCCGCGACCCTGACGGATAAGCGGTATAGAAAATGGATGGATGCTATGCCTGTTTATTACAATATACTGAATTCAAGAAAATGGAACTACAGTGACTGGAGCGAATGCAAATTATTAGACTGAGTGAATTATGCACACATTCAGTTAAAATGTTAAATCTCCACACAAAGAAACTCACTGTACCTCATTATGCTTCAAAACCATTTGTCAAACACTCAGACACAGAGATAAGAGCATGTCTTTTAATCAGCGATACTCATTAGTAAAATACTTTTTGAATACCCTGTGATTGGACATCCACCCACATGCATTGTGGTTTTAAGCAACTAAGAGTCCATATATTCACTTGATCTAGCTATATATTATATATATTCTGTGTAATGAGCAGCACCACTGGGACAATCAAAGACTCAGTTGGCAGTCCGCCTTACATTTCAGACATTTCAGACTTTTCAGACTGGAAAGCAAGACACACGCACACACATGCACGCACGGAAATTGTTTTTCACAAATCAGATTTAATCCACCCGTTTGTTATTCGACTCAGATTTAAAGACGTGTGTCTGTCTCAGTCTGCCTGCGAAAATCAGATTTCAGACTGTCTTGTATGTGTGGGCATGTACGGTGTTGAAATGAGACAATCTTATTTGCTTTTCACTCAGCACCACTGGATACACAGTTTAAAATGGAAAAAAAGGACTTGTGAAATGAACCTTTAAAGTCACACGGCTCAATAAAGTTTATCTGCAAAAAGTATTAGTTGGATAATTTCCGCTTAAGAGGATTTTTGGAAAACCAGTACGACGTGAATGCATTCTTTGGAGGGAACGTGGACGTCTCCACGTCCACACAGCGGGGCGATCGTTCATGCATGTGTATCACTGTAATTTTTTCCATGCGTGAGGTCTGTGTTTGTGTCTGTAAAACGGATGGATGAATTTACAGCAAACCTATGCTGCTTCTCGCCTCCCGGGTTGATTCCCCACCCCCTTTTCTTCATGTCCATAAATACATGTCCACGCAGAAAACATATTTGTCTGTTCTCAGGCTGCGCTTGACTGGCAAGCAGGGTAATAACCTTCCCGCTGGAAGGGATTAGCAGCAGAATTCAAATGGCAGATATGACACATATGAATACATCATGTTAGCAGGTGCGGAGGTTCTCGCACTGCCTTTTGGGGGGGGGGCAGAATCAGTCATGATGCTTCTGACATCACATACAGCAAAAGATTTTTGATGAAAACGAATGGATGTAGATATTTATAGCTTTAAATCAGGTTTGAAAGATTTACTGCATTTGTCACACGCTGACTAATTCTGCATCTGGCTGTCATTTCCTTGTCGATTTGTCAAGTGAAAGAAATTGTAACATGATTAAACCAGAGATGGCGGTTGTTCACTTTTGTGTCATCATCAGCCGTGACTAATTATATGACATGACCCGGACTAATGAGAGAGTGACAAGGTGTAAATAGTGAGAGCCAGTCATCAACAGTTCTGTCTTAGCTTGCTGGATACGTTAATCACCAGCCTGCAATTACTTAACGTACACTCATGAAAATAACCATAAATCTGGTACACCGTAAATCGGCACAGCATGTGTTGTAATGTGTTAATTAGCTGCTTACCTAGCACTGCGTTTTACCACTGGAGTAAAACATTTTGGTGTCTTAGCATTAACATTTTATTTTGTATTTTAGGGCCCGGTCCTACATTTCAAAATCAGTGAGCCTTTCTATTAGCCTGTGTCATCAGGGGGCTTTACAGTGAACAGTTTTCTGTTATGACTTCAAAGAACACAGCAGGGAGCACTTCGGTGTCGTGCTTTGGTTGCTATGATACGAAATATTGTAATATCGTAACAGATGTAACAGACAATTATGTGTTTCAAGTACCAAATTTTGCAATTTTGAGGACCCACCAGCCTGAGTGGGTTTATGAGAGGGTGAGGAAACATCACACATGGACACTCAATGTGTGCTGACGGAGCAACCGTGACACTCCGACGCTCACGCTGCTGGGATTTGTAACGTTGTGCATAGCTGTTTTCATCTGTTTGAAGTCTTTGTGCTAAGCTAAGCTAACCAGTTATTTACCCATGTAGCTGTTAGCTGACAGCTACATGGGTCATGTTGTATAACTCTAGGCAAAAAAGCAAACGCTAGTATGCATATTTCACAAAATGTCCAACTATTATCATTAACAATTGTCCAACTATTAACATTAACAATCATATATGACAATAAAAATGACAAAATGTCATAGCAGTAGTAGCCATCGGGTGCACGGAAGAGAAAACAAAAATTTGTGAGCGCAAAGTAAAAGAAATGATTTTAAAATTAGCTTCAGAGTCTGTCACGTTTTCGTGATGCAAAGTTCGGTCAGTTTTCACTTTCTAGCGTGCTCTCCTTGACAAACTGACAGATCTTGCACTTTACTTTGACTGATGCACCTGCAGTTTGGTCACAGGTGATTTGCTCTTTGGAGCTCATTTATAAATCAGCGTGCTGATTACCACACCTTGTTCACAGCTCCTAAATGCTGCTGATTAGCTCTAATCCTGGCATATCTATTTAGCTACAATTTTAATAGTGATTAAATTACTTTGAAATTAAAGTCACAGTCCCTTTATGTTATTTGTCTGCCTCCTGTAGTCTTCTTTTTATTATACCGTCTGACTGTGACTAATAAACACATAATGCAGCTTGGACTTTGAAAAGCAAGAGACAGATCTGCATGCAGCAACTAAAACATATGAATATTTTAAGACTCTGTTCACTACAAACATTCTTTGAGTTTGTGTTTGTAGTGTAATCACAAGTTGACAGAACCTCTTTAAATATACATGGGAATTATGCACATTTCTATTATTAGCACCTTTATTAAGACTAGATCTATCCATTTTCACTCGAGTTGTCTCATTTGAGAACATGAGGAGGCACATACTTGCTGATAACAACTTTAAACCTAATTAGTTTTCTGTTTTCTGTGGAGGCAGCCCGTCCTATAAACACTCCATAAATAATTAAAGTTCAATTTCCTCAGTTCACCCTCCCTGATGATAGGTAATTTACCTTCAGGTTGTCTGAAACAGCACCAAAACAAACAGTAAAAGATGTTCATCTGTTCCTACCCAGACTGGGCGTCTGGTTGATCTCATCGCCAGCTGCCGCTAAACACTCCAACAGTAACACACAAAGGACCAAAAATTCAGTTGATGGTTTCTGTTGTCAATAATCCCATCGAAAGACCAAATGCATTCATTATACTTTCACATATATCTATCTTATTCGTGGTGGAATTTAACTAAGACACTTTTATGCTAATTTGTACTTCTACTCCACATTTCAGAAGGGAGTTTTTTATTTTCTGCCACGTTACATTTATTTCACAGCTATACTTACGGGTTACATACCAGAACAAGATTCTACAGAGAAAACGTGTTAGTGAGGTAGTTATTGCCTCGTTAATGATATCGCAGCAATACACAAAGAACAAATATGATGCTGTGAATGGACATTTTGCGTGTGTGCTTTTACTTATGATACATTCAGCACTTTTTTGCTTCCGAAAAGTCTGTACTTTTAAAATTTTTAAAATATTTTAGCATTGTTTGTCTGTGACACTCTCCCCACTGGAGGCATAAATCTGTTAAGCACACATACATAAGTTCATTTCTAGATGTCCTGCAAAGACTCAGAAATATTGTTTTCTGGCTGATTAGAGCCAATTAAATCTGTTCAGATTCAAGTCAGGTCGAACTGTGGCGGGAACGATGGCCGTGTCAGTTGTCCCAGCTCTAAACCGGAGAGAGAAATGAATCTGTACTCACCTACAAAGTCTTGAGAAGAGATCAAAAAATTATGCCATGAGAGCAGTGAGACCGAACCAAAAACAGAAAAGTTAAGGGCTTGAAAATACAGTTAGCTGGAAGACGCTGTCGAGATGGGGGATCTGCATGATGGTTCCCTTAGGGGTTGTCCCTGTGAGCGACCCCTTTCACATCACACACATTTCATTTGATAAGCACAGCTTTAAGGCCCTTTTGGCTGGAGGCTCTGTAAATATGTGGACTGCTCTCTCCGTGGTTAAGAGTGCATGCCTTTGCTTAAGAACAGTGTAGAATCTCACCAGCCTTATCCTTTAAACAGTGCCATGGCCCATTGTGTTGGTCTGTGGACGAGGGGTCCAAAGACAGGAAATTCTAAAACTAACCAGCCAACATCAGGGATCTTTTTAATATTTATTTGTGTTGATGCACAGGAATACAAAGCATTGTCTTTATTTCTGTGCTCTCCTTTGCAAAATGAACGTAGGTAGGCGTATAAAGCCAATCTTTTCTGCTGCCCACATACAAACTCTTTGCATAAGCGGTCTATCTGTTTGGCTCCAAGTGTGTCGTACAGCGTAATTACATTTTACCGTGTCGGGTTGCACAACTGCAGACATCAATGGACTGATCCAAAAACACATCTCGCCTGATGAACAATTGGTCGGCTCACATGCTTTTCATGGGTACTTAATTGTTTTGTGTCCTCCTCCTGTAAAATTCCCTTGTTGAATTAACGCATTAATTAAATCTCGTAGTTAACAGCAATAATTAATGCTAAATCATATTGAACAAAGGTATTAAGTCACCACATTCAGCTGATGGTGAACAAAGTGACTCATTCATTTTTCACTCTTGGTCTTTGTGGGTTTATATTATTCATTCATGATGGTTAATGGTGTGTGTGCTCATTTTTTTTTTAAAATTTGTGTTTAATTTACAGGATGTTTTTGTTTTTTCAGCACCACAGCTCTGCACCTGTTGTTACCCTGTGATCTTTATTGGTGCACACTAACCTAAACTGTCAGTCTGTATGTCACTTCATTGGCCAACAGCCAAATCGCTTTCCAAACACTGAATAAAGTCCCTTGAAATTTGGCACAGAAATTTCTGCTCCTCTGTGGTGGAAAAGTATTCATTCATGTGTAAAAATACTCCACTTAGAGTTAAAGTTCTGCATTTAAAAAAAAAAAAAAGTTTAATTTGTGCAAAAGAAGCCAACAAAACCTAAGAGGAAATATAAAGGTTCCTTCAATGAGTCACTATGTGTAATGCATGAGTTTGAACAGACATTGATGTAAACTGCAACATGACTGGTGCACTGGGGCTTCACAACAACAAGGTGGTAATTCCACTTAACGCTTTGTCATATCTTGATGCCTCTGTTTTAGTTTTATTGTTCATAAATCTCTATGTTGTCAGTGGAGCGAATCTAAGATGCCCCATGAGTCAGCACGGTTGGGTAAAACGTGCTTATTTTCCATCAGAGCCATTGTTATTAATCTTTATGGCCCTGATTACTCAATGCCGTTTTCTGTCAGGCTATTGTGGAAATGTGCTTTCGTTCGGCTCATCTGCCTCACACACAGCTGTGTTTTCAGAGAGCAACATCTTGACAACACCTGAGCCTGGCAAATTCTCAGGTTCTAATGATTAAATACAATGTGATATCCTCATCCGCACAATATTCACAGCTAAAGAAATGGCAGCAGCTGTTTGGTAGACTTGCAGGGGAGCAACGTGTGAAGGTGTCTCGTAAGGAATTTTAAGGTCCCCCGAGGACATTTATTCTACATGTGATTTAATACATGATGAAACGTTACTCAGGAAGCTTTGTAATAACTGAATGATGCTGAAGGCAGCGTGTTTGTCGGTGAGCCACGGAGCCAAAGTATTATTTGCAGATCAATGATTTACACAAGTTTTTTTAGAATTCAGTGCTTTATAAGCTGCGCAAAATTTCCTAAATACCTGAAGTACTTGAATACCAGAGGTCCTGGAAAGTCTGCCCCTTTGCAAACCTTTATGAAATGATAAATAATTGAATCATTTTAAAATAATCACATCGTGTCACTTCGCTGTCATTTCAGAACTGTCGTTTTCTTAACAATTTATTTTTACTGACTTATTCAACAGGTATTTTCACAAGATGCTTTGTCAAAAAAATCTTTTTCAGACACCCAGATATTTATTTTTTCTTGCATGTCCACAGACATCCAGGGCGAGTCCTTGTGTGAGACATTCACACACTGAATCTGTTTTGCATGTCCACTGACGTTCAGAAGGGGCCCCAGCCAGAAATTAAATTATTAAACCTGATTTGCATGTCCAAGAGTATCCCTAGGCAGACGTTCAGTTATTAAACCAGTGTTACACGTCCACAGACGTCCAAACGGGGTCCTAGTCAGCTGTTCATATATTGAACCTGTAGTTGGTCTGGACTGACAGATGTTAAACAGTCATGATGTCGCATGTTTGCTGGGTTGAAAGAGGTGTGTCCATCCATCCATCCATTTTCTATACCGCTTATCCGTCAGGGTCGCAGGGGAGCTGCAGCCTATCCCAGCTGACTACGGGCGAGAGGCGGGGTTCACCCTGGACTGGTCGCCAGTCAATCGCAGGGCCGACACACAAAGACAGACAAGCACACACTCTCACACTCACAGGTAGGGGCAATTTAGAGTAGCCAATTAACCTAATGTGCATGTTTTTGGTATTGTGGGAGGAAGCCGGAGTACCCGGAGAAAACCCACGCAGGCACAGGGAGAACATGCAAACTCCACATAGAAGGGCCCAGACCGGGATTCGAACCTGGAACCCTCTTGCTATGAGGCGACAGTGCTAACCACTGCACCACCGTGTGAAAGAGGCGTGTAAAGTTTGAAAATGTTGCTTTCGCCAAGTGGAATCATGTTAAACCTATGAACTGAAATGACTTTTTGCGAATGCAGGAGCTAAAATTCTACCAGGCAAACAGCTCTAAATAATTTGCCCGTCTTGTGGAGAGCCATTCTCATTTCATATGCTCATTTTGCTGCTGCACTGCAGTTATCCTTGTAGCCTGTTTTGTCATTTAGTGGAGATATTCAAAGGAGACTCATATTCCAGCTTTAAAGAAGGGAAAGCAAACAGACTCCTACCCCCTTTATTGCTGCATTGAGACCAGAGTGCAGCACAGGCACTTTGTGTATCTGACTGAGCATGTCAGTCCATTTATGTCTTTTTTTTCCACATTGTAGCTATTCATAAAGGGATTTAATGTGCGGCCGTATTTATAAACCTTCAGTCTTAACGGAGCAGAATTTCATCATTTTGTGTTATGTGTTTCCTTGCTGCAGTCAAAACCTTTTTCCCATCTGTGTGTTTGTACATGCTGAGGACATCAAAGCCGTCACCACCCCGGGGGTGCGACTGCACATTTACTTTGTTTGTGTGCCGGTTTGCGTGTGTGTGTGTATGTGTGTGTAAGAATGCACTGTAGAGCCGTGTTCGTCTGGCGGTGGATGTGTTAGGTTAGTCAAGTCAGTCTAAGAGGCAGTCGACGCCTGTAGCAGCATAACTAGAGGGCAGCCTAAGCCAGCCCCAACTATAAGGTTTATCAGAAAGGAAAGTTTGAAGCCTACTCTTAAGCACAGAGAGGGTGTCCACCTCCCGGCTGACCATGGAGGATGGCTTCACAGGAGAGCAGCTAGATAACAAAACACTGTGGCTCCCATTGTACTTTCAGAGACTCTAGGAACTACAAGTAACCCTGCATCCTGGGGGGGGGCATAATGTAGTACTATGTGCTCTTTAAGATATGATATATAATAATAATAACTTAATTAACATAGCACCTTCAAAGAACCAGGTTCCCAAAGTGTTTAACAACCAGTTAAAAACAACAGAAGAGCAAAGTAAAGTGATTTAAAAGAGCAAAGTGAAGTCATATATATTTTTGGTGTTGCCAGAAATTTCTGGATCTTACAGGGAGCCAAAGTCAAGAAGCCTGCGCAGGAGAAATATGATCTCTTACACTAGTTTTGTCAATACATGCGCTGTAGCATTCTGGTTGAGCTGGAGAGCCTTCAGAGATTTAGTGTGGTAGCCTGATAATCAGAATTACAGTAATCCAGCCTGGAAGCAACAAACACATGGGCGATTTTTTCTGCATCTTAGGGCAGTGGTTCTTAAATGGGGGTGAGGTCCGGGGGTGAGGTCTGGGAGGGGGGACACATCACCACTGCAGGGAGAGCGTAGATGACCAGGGGGAAAAGATGGAGTAAAACCATGTTGAATGAACCTGATTTATGTTGTGGAAATAATGGCAGAATATAAATGTCACTTGAATATTGCAGATGTATAATGAGCTTCCTGTTGCATTCATTCCAGTATGTATTTTTCATAAAAGTGACAACAGATTGTGGCATTTATGAACCACATGCTGTTTAACTCAGACATATTTTCCTCGGCTATTGTGGTTCATCCACATGGACATGTAATGATGAGCACGCTCAGTGTGAGGGACAGATCTGTGTTTTCCACTGTAGAGACCAAGACTTGGATTGATCCTTTACTTTTATTGATAAACTTCTGCTGTTCAAACTTGTTTTTATTATTATTATTCTTGAAATGTACGCTTGGCTGAGGTGGAAAAGCTGGTGTATCACTAAAAGCAAAATGCGACAAAATGCAATGGAAGCAACGTGAAGAGATCGAGACAAACTTGACACATACTTAAACGTTAGCTGAAATTTTGCTTCACTGAAGAAACCAAAAACAGTGAAGCACATGAAACAAAGATAAATGCCATTTCTCCCTCATGTCTGCCACTTTGTTTTCCGGCCTCTTCTTCTGCAGTGGTTTAATGGCACCTGACTGGAGAATTAGCTTCACCAACTGATTGTGTTGATGGCCCAATCTGTTATAGTTGAACCAATGTTAACATTTTGTTAAAATTTGTGCTATATTTGGATGAAAACCTGACTAATGAAAACCAAGCTTTTTGCAGGCAGATGGTGCTGTTAATTTACAGGCTACAAGTCAAAGCACAAAGCACATTAAAGGTTAACCACATTCAGATCCACTGGAAATCACAACAGACCACCAGCTTCTCAAACCAAAACAAATGCGAGTTTTTTCGTTAACATTCCAATGCTTCACCGTCATAGCTCGACTCTACGTGCTGCGTGCCTTTCTTTTTTTGTTGTTGTTGTTGTTTTTGCCATTGCTAGTCAGTCCTGTGTCACCTGTAAATACTGTTGCTTAACATTAAAATCGCGAGGGACTGAAATTCAAATATCAAATGCTTAACATACAAATGGTGTTGGGACCTTAAGTCTCTATTTGTGAATATCATATTGCTACATCCGTGCTGTTGTCTATAAATTTTTACATCTTTGGATAAAGACCTAAAGCCCGAATTCATATCTTTGCAAAACTGCTTTATGCCAAGGAATGTTTTTGGGAGAAAACACCACCCTGCTCTTAATCATAAAGTCAGTCAGTCCCATCCACTCTCCTAGGTTGCTGCCTCCGCGGTCTGACAGAAATATACACAGGAGACAAAACAGAAATCCATTAAATAGTTTATGCTGCCATGAATAAAGTCAGTACCTCTGCTGCTTTGAAAGGTCCCTGTGGATTCATCAAGCCGCTGACCCAGTTGACTACAAAGGTCGCGGAGAGCATGCAGTTACTTTGTGTGAATATCAGCAGCAGGGTGAGTTTCCCAGTGTGTTTGTGCAGAGACACACTTTAGATGAATTGTTTTTGGTGCAGAAATCTGTGCTAAGAGTGGCCACACGGCTACTGTATGACCCAAGTCCAGTTCCGGAGGGAGAGAGGTACATGAATGAAGCCAAGCATGCAGAGAGCAGCCTAGCTTGAGCGCTAGAACAGCCTCTGCATGTGGAATGAGTTCCAGGCAGGAGGCAGAGAGGAGGAGGAGGAGGAGGAGGAGGAGGAGGAGGAGGAGGATGCACTAGCGTAAGTACAGCAGGCTTCTCAGCACTGGTATGTTAACAATATACCAGGTTTTCAGTGTGTGCTGTGTGCCTGTGCGTGTGCGTACGTCGTGTGTGTGTGTGTGTATGTGCGTGCACGTTATCTGGAAGATGGAAGGGAATGATAAGCGTGTGCACGAGGGAGGACTGAGCTGCGAGACACTGATTGGTTGTGCTGCCTCGTAGGGTGTGGCCAGAATATGAATGACTGCTCCTGGCTTTCGCGCTGCCAGGTTTTGGGGACAGTTACTGAGGAGGGATGGGGTGTTTGAGATTGTGCGTGCGGAGGGGAGAGCATCGGCGCTTGTGAGAGGAGGCAGGAAAGAAGAAGGGGAGGGAGAGAGAGAACAGGAGGCTTGTGAAAAAGAGAAAGAGGGAGGGAGCTTCAGGCAGCAAGACTGGACTACCGCTCAAACACTGCAGTCTTTCTTTTGCTTCTCTGAGGAAACTGTCTTTCTCTTCTCCCTGCCCGTCTCTCCTTCTTGCTCCATCTTCTCTCGGTGCTTGGCCATGACACCCGTGGACACCTTAATCTCCTTGCCCACCTAGAGAAGAGGAGAGAAATGCAGTAGCGGAGGAGGGAGAGACGAGAAGAGGGGACACCGCACACTTTGCCTCACTGATGAGAGTCTGGAAATTAATTAGCCGCCGTCAGCACAGAAGGGGGAGCGCAGCGAGGGGCTTAGAGTGAAGTGCAGGAAGAGAATCAGAAGGAGTTGAGAGGGCGAATTGCTAGATGTGTGAAGAGCAGGCTGTGGGGACAGGCAGAGTAATCCCTGGACACTTTTCAGAGACAAAGGGGACAAGTTAGGGCAGAGGAAAAAGAAGCAAGGCAGCAATTCAAAAGGAGATACTAATTCAAGAAGGCAAAGCATGGTCCACTCACATGCATTATTCATCCTCACACGCTTCTGTTCAGCCTTATTTTAATATCTGTAACACCATCCTTCCCTCTCATCTCCTTATTTATTTATGTTATTTATTTATTTATTTTTTTGCATGTCAGCAAAAGCACATCGACAACCACAATCACATGCTGAACACTCGGCCACGACTTAGTAGCCAGCGTAGCATTTCATTCTCAGTGGATGTGTGATCTGTTACTGAGGTAAAAGAAGTTGATTGGCTGAAGCAGGGGTGCCATTACCTCCCAGCCGAGAGCACCTGCTCGGGAATTTCTCATGAGACCAGGTAGGAGGTTTCTGGATCATTTTGCCAGCGCGAAGCAGCTGGAGCGGTCGAGTCGAAGCCCTCCAGTCGTTTCCCTGATTGAACTGTTACAAGATGAAACTGCAAACCAGCTTATCTCTCAGAGCATGACACCTGTGTTTGAGTGATTACACAGAGGAGAACAGGGGTGTGCAGATGTGTGTGTGTGTGTGTTGAGATTATGTCCTAAATACACAGAATTACACAGGTGTTGCAGCAGGATTATGCAAAGTCTCCTGCTGAATGTAGTGGCTCTATAGGATTAAAGAGAGGAACTTAAGTCAAGTGAATGGCAGCACATTATCTTCCACAGATTAACTCAGATCAAGAGTGATCGCACGTGGGGCATAATTAAATCAGCCTTTCCAGGGTTTGATAGAGGTCATAATTATTTTGAGCTTAACTGGGGTACGTTGAAACATTGCTGAAATCCGTTTCTCAGCCCTCGGTGGAATAACTTCTGGTCCTCCACTGTGGACTTTGCTCAGACCCGAAGTGCACAGACTTGAATATTAAAGGTGCTCAAAAGCTCATTCGGCTTCCATAATGAGACGCTCGAGCACAGATGAGACTCCATACCGGCGCAGTCCATCTCTGGACAGCAAGCCTGACACGCCGCCGTTCACTTCTGGGTTTCACCGCTTCAGTGGGGAGTTTGAGTATAAGCGGCCACCGTTTGCGTTTGGCTTCCACACGACAAAGGGGCCGCAGACGTCCAAGGGGCGCTACGCCCAGGGGAAGAAGTATGTGGTGTTTTACCTGGACCTCTCCTTCATATTCCTCCTAGAACTGCGGCGCTGCAGGATGGCCGAAGGTTGCATGATGGCCCTGCGATATGGAATGGTCTTCTTCAACCTCCTTTTCTGGGTGAGTCCCTTACCTTAAATCTTTCTATCTCTGAGTGTGTGTGAGTTTCGGGGATGTTTGTTTAACAGAAAGCGATGTTTTGCTTTCTCGACTTTTGATGTTTCTTCCTTGTGCAATTACTCGCTTGCTATTATCTAAATGAGAAGGAGCTCTGTCATGTGTGTCTGTGCAGCCAGAGGGATGTGAGAGGAGTGAGGAGGGGGTGAGTGTGAGAGACAGATCATGCATTTAGATCATGTGTACAAAGCCCACTGTGTGGGTGAGCCGAGCTTTTTCTGTTGCCTATACAGTACTGTAAGTGTGGGTGTACACTGCATTGTTTGCTGTGTAAAGCTTTGCCATATTTGGAGCTTGCATTGTGTGTACACTAGTTAATCAGAGTGTTACTCCGATGCTGTAATTCTTCTCCTACCTCTCTGCTTCCCCCTCCTCCCAGCACAACACCGATGCTCAGCCCATCAAAGCATCTGCTGTCAATCTGCTTTATCTGGCCGATCGTATCTGTTTGCCGCGGGGATGTTTGAGTTTCTGTGTCTGCCTGCCTCTGTCAATCCCACTTCGATAGCCCCACAACAGATCACTTTCACTCACACTGCGAAGCCTGTCATGTTCCACAGCTGTGATTCACATTTAAAGATTTGATCTCTGCTTCATCTGTTTTTTTGCCACACAGATGCCATTGAAACTTGTCCCAGAATTTTGAAGGGATTCAGGCCTCTGTGGTTACCTTGCTGGGATTACTCAGATTTTTCATACTTCTGGTCTTATTGGTATTGGAATGAGATCAAGCCTTGAACTATGAAATGCAATCTAGCTGCCAAGATGCAATCTCCCTCGGGAAATGAATGACCTCTTCACCTCCACTTCTTCTGTCAGCTATAAACTGCTGTCAAAGAGGGGTTGCAGTGTTTGTTATTAGCGCACTGTGTGTGTGTGTGTGTGTGTGTGTGCGCGCGCACACATGTTTTGCCCCTGAGCAAATAACGACGACGACAAGCCTTCTCCACCTGAGGAGCCAATCATGTTATGACCCTACAGGTAAGAACACAGGAGCTCCTCCAATTTAAAGCCTGTCTTTGAAAATTACGCGTCTGAGTCTTTGTGAAGCAGCTGATGGCTCATGTCAGACCTCACTGTCAGCACCATTTCAATAGCAATTTGCAAACTGTTACTGCTTCATCCAGACCCAGTTTTTGCGCAAAATGTAAACTTTCAAGCGGGTGGCTTTGCACGTGTTGAATGTGACCCCAATAGTCTGTAGACGGTTGAGTGGACTGGATGGCGTCTCTCCGGCAGTCAGCAACAATTTATTACGCACGCTGATCCAGTCGAAAAATGTCTCATTTCAACTGCTCTCATAAACAGCTCTCGCATGTTATTGTATTATAGATTATTAGTTCATCAGACAGATTATAGCAAAGATTATTATTTATATTCATATCAGTTCCCGACACCACAAGTTAAGCCGTCAGTTAGGAGGATATGAAACATACACGTAGAATATCAAGTGCAAATAGATTCATTTAAACAGCAATTTTGGCACCATGCAGCGCAGTCAGCAGGTTTTTTGATGGGACCATTAAATGGAAAGTGTGCGCTCAGTGCATAAACCATGCAAGGAAATAATTTTCTATTTTGAAAACTTCTCACAGGATTATGAGGAATGTCTGCAGTCTGCTGAGAGTAATTTTCTGCTCGCGTTGTAATGAAGTGAGCGTGAGTGTGTTGTACTGATTCCATGTTAAAGGTGCTGCCACTTATTTAACCCATTTCCCAAAAAGATTTGTATGAGAAGATGCAAAACAACAGACAACGATAAAATGAGGATACATAGGCTGGGAAGAAAAAGGTCCAAAAGTTGTTGGTCTTGAGTTCTGGGCTCTTGTGATTGGCGTTTCTCACAGTTTCCAGATGTTTAACAGACAAAATGATGCATGGCTGAACTGAAAACATAACAGATCAGCCAACAGTGACAACAACTTGGCCTTAATATATGCTGCATGGCTGTATAATAGTTGATCAGTGGTGTTTAAAAACCCAAAAGGTTCAGTTTATGGCCCTTAGAGCAGTTTAACCCTCCACTAACTCGACTGAGGATAGAACGGCACTTGACTTCTTCCTTGCATATTGACTGGAGTTCAGCTCAGCATCACTATACTCACTGCTGTCCCAAGTGGCCAAAAGTAGTGTTGCAACAATAATAATATATTTATTAGTATTGTAGCATTTTATAAATGCATTTGATACAGAGCTTTATGAGCGTTACATGTCAGAAGCCTTTGGTAAGCCCCTCAACTGCCACTGAGAGAAAACTCAAGTATAAGGATAAAGAAAGCACAGTACAGGCCTGACTGTCAAACTGACTGATCTCTGCGGGATTGCAGAGCAAAAATAAATATACCATAGCAACATCCACTTAGCACTCAGATTAAATATATCAAAAGAAAATCTTACCAGTTATCAGTTCTACTGCTGACTTAACTGACTGAAAACCCACTCACTTGTACCACATGTAAAATACCAACCGAACTAGCAGAGCAGCATCTGAAAAATGGTGAACAAATATAATCAAGAGCAGAATCTGCTGCTGTTTGCCGCAGATACGCAGTGACACTAGATTTCAGCATCGCAAACTGCACACACACGCACAAACAGAAAGTGATAATATGCTGAATATACAGTATATTTTAAAATAAGCTTTGACGGTGTCAACTCAATATATTTTAATTTACATATTTTTTTTGTGCGGGTAGTTGGAAGACATAACTCCACGTGCTGTGCGAGGAGACATGTATGTGCGAGTCTGTAAATGTACAGCACAACTTGTGTTGAATTATTTAATGCCTATAGGCTTAAAATCTGGCTCTGAAAAGTTTGTATCTGAGCTGACAGCTTGGATTCACAGCAGCTGGATTACACTGGCAAGAAATGGATCTTGGCAAATGAAAATATCTGCCATTACGTCAAGTCAAGTCAAGTCAAAGTGTTTATTGTCATATGCACTGAAAGAAACATGTTTCCCTGTACAAAGAAATTCTTTCTTTGCTGCCCACGCTGAATGCCAAGATAAATAAAAATAATACAGTAAAAACAAAAAAAGACAGTTCTAAAAGATATATAAACCTCTAACTAGCTGCTAATAAACTGTACATGTACATTACATTACATCCATCTTTATCCTCAAAGTGCTCCAAACATCCATATTTTCACCAAAATACAACAAAAAAATTCCTTCCACCACTCCGTAGACTAATCATATGTATCTTTAGAACTAAGTTTACATAAATTGTATTGTGAACAATGTCTTTGATGGAGTTACATCAGACTGGATAAAGTGAAACGGATAAGTAATGGGCCTCGTGGAGGATGAAGCGCCTCCCAGTAGAATGTTTTTAGGTCGGATGAGTACTCGGGTGTTTGGGACTGAAGACAGGCCTCCTTGCTCTGTTTTTCCCTCAGCTTGGCATCATGCAGTTCCCTTGAGGTGGGCAGCAAACTGCCAATCACCCGTGCTGGGCCCCTCTGAGAGCAGCGGGGGGTGGAGGGGAACCAAACTGTCATAGAGGAGGTCAAGATGCTTTTTGTTGTTATTGCTGTGACCACAAGATGTAAAACTCTTTCTAGAAAAAAAAAAATTTTTATTCTTTAATCTTTATCTGATATGATTTCTTAATTTAACAGGTGATATTTTTATTTCCTTTCGACATTGGTGCTGATGGTGGAAACACCAGTGACTGCTTTCATAATTGATCAGTTCTGCTGAATGAACAGGAAGACAGTTTGACACTAGTTTTCATCTGTTTGTCAGCAGCAGCAGTTGCAGCTATGGTAACGCCTCTAGGTGGGAAAATGGCAATTATCTGCTGCCTCCAGATCCCCCAGAGTTAGATACTGTCAAACTAATAGGTACAAAGTAATTAAACTAATCTACTGAAGAGTCATACTCAGACAAACAAAATGGATCCTTCAAAGTACAATTTTTTATTTTTTTCAAAAGATGCAATTGACTCAGTCCATTAATCATCTGCCCAGTGTCACATATAAAGCATCTTGTTCTCATATAAAAGTTTGTGCAGAGGGAAGTGAACGACACGGTTGTAGCTGACGATAAGAAGCTGTGGAAACTGGATTTAAGCTGCTGCACAAATGGATGACGGTCAGGCTCTTGTCATAGCAGTCAGAAGTGTGAAGGATTTCTGAGGCAAGCTGTCTGCTCATGCTGATGTCACCGACTAATTTGCTCCCAGGGCAACTGCAGGGGGTCAAGGGGTCAAACTGTGACGGGTTATTGAGAGTGGTCATTATGATTGAGGTCATAGCTGCTGACCTGCAGCTACTGAAGGACGCAAGGTGATGGGAACGAGTGCGGATGACAGCGTCCACCTGTCCAGAGGGGACAATGATTCAGCAGCTTTACCGATATCTTTCTGTAGGTTGACTCCACAGCAAAACTTTAATACAACTTTCCTAAACTTGGCAAAATGTTTAGCTTGAAATCATTTCTCAAAACTAACATATTTTATGTCTGGCTTTTCCAGTTAAATGTTTCATTTTGTTTCCCTGCTCATATATGTCATTTTCACTACAAGCAGTGACCTTTATTTTTGATGACATTTGATACACTTTGAGGAAAGGCGCATTGTTCCATTTATTTTGTTTTCTTTTTTTCAAGCATTTTTTTTCCCTTAAGAGCAGCCAGTTTAGGTTCTCAAGCATCCAGGCTATGCTCCTTGTGCAGAGACTTATCGTCTCTGTTTACATTTAACAAGGTGCTCTTGCAGCGTTCACAACTCTGTCAATGCGTCTGGTAGTGGAAAGAGAAAAGTGCTAATTATGCATCCGAGAACCTCTAACTAAGCAGTATGTTTATGCTAATCTGTTTTTTGGATTTTTAATTCAGTTCATTCATTTTTAAACAGCATCTTAAACACCAAAAACAACAACAACTCCTAGATTAGATGTTATTAGAGTTTATAATGATATGTTTTTTGAAATATTTGTCTTTCTCTGGACAAAAATGTGGAACAAAACCTTTTGCTGAGTCTGGATACGAGTTAATGCTTCTACGTCATTAAAAGGTGCATCGAGTTGCAGATTGTCATGGAAACAAGTCTTTTTAGAAGCACTACATGAAAAGCAACCACAAGGTCTACATTTGTGTGTGAGAGAGACAGCGCTTACAGACTATATGTCACACACACTTTGGTGGGAATAAAGTCAACAACAGCTAACACCACATTCAGATTGGAATCCAATGACTCCTCACTCACTCGGTGTTGCAGTCAGATACTCTTGTGTTAAGTCCAATTACTGGTAAGTGTGTGAAATAAGCTCAGCGCTCTGACCTCACACATCAGCGTCTGTGCTGGTGAGAGAAGCCGGAGTATCACTTCCTCTCAGACAAGCTTTAATAAGTAAATACATAAATAAGAAAATAAATAAATAAATGAGAAATGAAAAGGCAGAGACGTATTTCTGCACTCCAGGACAAATTCTGATTATCCCCTAAATGTAGCAGCAATGACTCCACCATAAAATTGCAACAGTGGGCAACATAAAAATACATGACCGTGCACAACGCTAATCGTCTTCAATGGAAAGCACCACAGAGCTGGAACAAGCGCCCCACAGCTACAAAATACCAAAATAAGACTTCTCATTTACAGCCACTTTTTAATTAATCTTGTTTGCACAAATGTGGCTTTTCCACACTGCAAGGGTGGTGGTGCTGGTGGTGGTGGTGGTGGGGGACCCATGCAGCCGCAGGGACAGCTGGGACAGAGAGGAAAACACAGGAAGACAGCAGGAGGAAGAGACCGAAGAGGTGTCGTCTGAAGTTGTGTTTACTTGTCATGGTAATGTAGGTCAGAGCCCAGCGGAGGATCCATAGCTTGCCACAGTTGTGAATGGGTTGCATCTGTTTGCGCTGATTTAGCCAGATCAATAGAAATTGTCTTTCTACTGATTTGAGATCTGTCAGCCCTGCCCTGCCCAGCCCAGCCCAGCCCCTGCCGCCACACAGTTCATCGATTCGCAGCAGGACCGCGGAGACGTGCACAGCATGAGCGGTCCAGACAATAGGTCTGCAGTTTGCATTTGCTGAGTTTGGCATGTTTGTGCACAGCACAGCTCACAGGCAGCACTGTCACACCCTCATCGGACTGTGGGGAAAAGAAAGGATGCTGGGGATGTCTTCATTTGTCTCCTTTCTATAAACAATTACCGTATTATGTTTTGAGATGAAGACATTTGGTTACATTATGGCTCTAAACATTATCAGTGATGTTCTCCGGTCTGGCAGGTTAGTGGGGTATCTAGTTAGTGCTGAATAAATTAGAATATTTGCAATTAAATGTAACCTAAATACTCTTACAAGTTTTATTTCCTGACAGATTTTGTTGAAACTATTCGTTATTAAACCTCTCCAGGGTTTTTATTGGCTGAGAAAAAGGCTTAGGTGGTGCCTCAGTGAAGATGCTCTGGCTTTATCATCTGCCAGTTTAAAACTCGAACCTCTTTGATTCCCCACTTCAGCTTTCATAGCCACCAGATTTTGGCATTGCCACGACTCTGACCTACTTGAAGCATTCTTTAGCTTTCTGAAATCCATTTTTTCTCAAGTTTCCATGGTTATGAAAAGCAACAGCCACATGAATTTGTCAGCATGAAGTCATGACTTCATTTGTTCTCGCTAGTGATATCAGTAAGGGAGCAGTGTGAACAGTTTTATCTCTCACGTTGTGAAAGGACACAATTAGTTACTGTTTTTAAGTGTTTATAGACAGACAGCATGAAGCAGTGCTAAATTATACTTGCTTGTCCTCTATAGCTTATACATACATCTCAAACATATATTGAAAATTACTGAAATTTCAGATAATATTAAATTGATTTCATCTTTTGACGCAGCTGTAAGCAGTTCGAGGCTATATGGGTTTTCATTCTGTGATGTTAAAGTTGTTTAAAATATTCATGTCAAGACATCCAGGGAAGCCCCTTGATAGCATAAAGTATGTCACTAACCGGATTCCATTCGGTTACTAAATCTGACACACAGCTGATCTCAGGTCTGTTTTGGGCTGGTTGTTTTCTCCCTGCCTGTTTTCCTCAGACGCTTCTACATGCGTCGACTAGCTTTCCAAGAACTCAGCAACGTTGCAAACTGTATTCATGTAACTGATAACATGACTTGCGGCCTTTGTGAGCAGCCAACCAGCCTCACATCACACGTCCATCCTAACTGCCCTCTCAAAAGGCTTTTTTAAAAACACATTTCAGTTCATGAAAGTCACTGTAATGACGCAAATTCAAAATGATAAAACCCCACGAGCTTCTGTCATCATTACTGCAAACATAAGAGTGCAAATCATTGATCGAGTCTGTGTTTTGTGAATGGAAAACAGCAACAAACCTGACAGACGGATGCCTGTAAATTAACATGTAGGATTTTGATTACGAATTAGCATGTCTTTGATTGGTGTAAAAAAAACACAAGTTTAACTACTTCTAGCAGCGGTTACTGCCGCCATCATGTCAACTGGAACTGAATGGCGGGACAAGGTCGTGACATGGAATTCCAACACGAACAAATTGTCAGAAAACTACAATTTAGTGTCATTAATTAAACTAATTGGAATTAATTAAGCAAACAACACATAATGTGTTAATTAGTGAGATTCGGAGGTGCAGGGCGGTGGATTTTGTTTCCTTCAGGCAGAGTCAGTCTAGCTGTTGCTGTTGCTTCCTGTCTTTATGCCAATGTTGTAGAACGACCAGGGTGTTTAATTTATTTGTAATATCAGTGTCAAAAATGCCAAGAAACTCCACCCAAACTGGTCCGTGTCATGAGGGCAACAGTCTCAGCAGGGAAGCCCAGACTGTCCTCTCACTGCCTACTTTCCTTCTTCAGTTTGACAACCACTGACACTCATGGTGTCCATCAGCAGGTTTGGGCATTGCTGCCAAAAGTGACCTTCTGACCACAGCTCTGAACAGTCGCCTAAGCAAAAGTGATGATCCATTTCTCGGCCTGAAGGCTCAGGGGAGCAACCCTTTCGTTCACCGGGGTAAGCTCCAACATGCAGGCAGAGTGAGTTGGGGGGCTATAAGGAACCCTACACCTGCCCTCTGCCTCTTGCCTGGAGCAAGTCCAGAAAAGAGAAGAGTTCAACCCCTCTCAAGGAGGTTGGTTTCAGAGCCCAGCTGTGCATAAATCTATCTATCTATCTATCTATCTATCTATCTGTCTATATCTAGCCGGTATCTCTCAACCTCACGCACAAGCTCAGGCTCCTTCCCCACCAGCGAGGTGACATTCCACGTCTCGCTACCTTCAAGGTCTCACTTCTCTACAGCTCTTTTCCAGATTAGTCCGGAAACTAAGTGGAAGAATAGTGAGCACATCCCTCATCATTTCCTCCACTGCATGCAAATGTATACATTTTTTGAATTTATAATATTTTTTAAGAGAAAAGCTAAGCCTATATTTTAGAAAATACTCTCTGCTCTTCCAAAGATCTCTGCAAGTGTGCTGATATTAATACATATTGAGTAATCACGGCTGAAAGATCTGAATCATGAACATATTTAAATATTCATAAAGGACACTTGAGGGCAGGATGTGTCAAAGCGATGTGCAGCGCAGTGTCAAAACAGCATGTGGCTGCAACTTCGTGATAGGTTCTTCTTACACTGCAAAGGTGGGTCTTTTCTTGTTTTTAGAACCCAGTGAATGGATCAAGATGTCACATGGCAGCTGTGGTGTCTACATAATCGCCCCCTTTAAGAGATTTACCTCAAGTCAAGTGCCCATCAGTATAATCCCACCAATTCCACTTTGTTTTACTTAACTGGTCATGTGTAGCCACTCGAGGCAGTGATGAAAGGTAGAGGGGGTTGCACTGAAAAGCTGGCTTTGAAATTGGGAGTGCGGATGATGTGTAAGACAAGGACACATCTAAGATGTGCGTATGTGGAGAGATTCTCTGTATTAGTATACAGCAGTGGGCTTTTAACCCTCGCTTGAGCAAGAGACCTCTGTCGGTCTAGCTCATTACAGATGGAGACCAGATGGAGACCAGATGGAGGCATGGAGCTCTTAACACTCCACCAACTCATCTCATGTAGGGAGGAGAAAAAAGCAGCTCGATACACCTAATTGACAGCATGGTGTCATGAAAGGAGCTTTAGTTTAGGGTGCAGTGGAGTCCCAAGTGGAATGCATAAACAGCAGCATGACACTAATCAGAGCCCAGCGGATCCTGCAGCGGCTGCTGATGAGATGCGAAAGGAGCCGAGCAGGAACAAAACTTCTGGTTCTGTGATGCAGATTAAATGTTAATTATCAATAGCTCTCAGGACATAGTGGAAAAAAGACAAAGCCCTGGGATCCTCTCCAGTTTCGAAGAACAACCAATCAGAAGCTCCTTTTACTGTTTCAGTGATGAGTGGTTTGTTTCTAAGGACTGTATTCTCAGTGACCTGTTCTCTGAAGACGTCAGGATGGAGAGGGCACACACAAATCTTTAGTGACCACTTATTTTAGTATATCAGTCGGAGGAGAGACAGAATTTCTTTCTGATGAGCGTTTATGATGTTCTCTGGAAGTATCTCTGCAAAAGTGCCTTTCCACTGATGGTCTCCTTCCTCTCCAAGGTCTCTATTAAATCTGTGGAGAAGCTGTGCTCTCAGTACTGTCAGGAAATATTTCTGGCTATAGCGCCTCTTCAGTGTAGGATAGGTGAAGGCAAGTCAAACTTTTCTATAGTACATTCCATGCATGAGGAAAACACAATATGCTTCACATAAAACTTTTAAAATGAATTGGAAATGGCAGAGATAAGTTTAAGAAGAAGAAAAGAAGAAAAATGCACAGATGGGCTTGAAATGATTGAAAGGAGAAAATAGTTTTTCCTTTCAGTTTCACAGTAAGTCCCTTCAAAATCCGGCTTTGCCGCACACACCCATCTATACGTATGTATATTTTATTTATATGCTCTGCATGCACTTGATCCGGCACTTCATTGAAGTAATACCAAATATACATTAAGTGAAATATTGGATTGCAGGAAAGGTTTTTTATGGCTGCACCTTTCCATCAAAAGGAAAAATTACAGCACACAGTACAGCACCCTGCTGTGGTTATGGAGGGATAAGATTCAATATACTCAATATTACTTTTATAGTGATGATTGTCAATGATTAGGGGACACTGATTCAACACTGCACTGCACTTCAACACTAAACCTGCCAACCCTGTTCTCCCCAAAATTATTTTATTTATTGCTTGTTTGCAGCAGTTACATTTTTGGAGAAGAATATTGTCATGAGATTTGAGGTTTCTATCAACATGACTAAGAAATAACAGCTAAATCTACTTAGGGAAAGTTGGTGGTCTGAGTTACGTACTGAAAAAGTTCAAAGTGACTTGAATCACGAAAAAAGACGCATGTCTATTAATATTTAACCACAGCTATGATCTAACACTAATTAAATCAAACCAGACACTGGATTCAGGATGCAAACCCCAGTCTGTGGGCTGCTGGGGTGCGGGTTCTGGCACACAAATGTAGCACTTCCTTCATTAGGAAAAAACCCACTGAACATTCACCACTGAGTGAGTCCATTTCTCTCAAAATGTGGCAGTACAAATTAGATGTACAAAAATGTGATGTCTAGGAGGCAGCAGAGGCAGAGATACCCTCACTTTTAGTCCCTCATGTGGCCACTGCTGACGCAACAAATCACGTCATTTCTTTAAACTCACATCTTTCAAGCTCCACATCTCCACAGGCGTTATGTCACATACACTCTTTAGACAAAAGTATCCAGACATGCCTCTTTATGGGGCTGTTTTTCAGGGTTTAGGCTCGGCCCCTGACTTCCAGTGAAGGGAAATCTTAATGCTTCAGCATACCAAGACATTTTGGACAATGCTATGCTTCCAACTTTGTGGCAACAGTTTGTTGAAGGCCCTTTTCTATTCCAGCATGACTGTGGCCCAGTGCACAAAGCAAAGCTCCATAAAGACATGGTTGGATGAGTTTGGTGTGGCCCACACAGAGCCCTGACCTCAACCCCATTCAACACCTTTGGGATGAACTGGAACGGAGATTGTGAGCCAGGCCTTTTGGTCCAACATCAGTGTGTGACCTCACAAATGCTCTACTGCATGAATGAATAAATGAATGTCTCCTCAGAGAAGTAATTTCTCTATCTCGCCTGAGTGCATTGTTGGAATGCAATGTCATTTAAATTAAATTAATTTATGTACCTTCACATAGTCACGTGCATGATGTAGATTAACATACATAACTGAACTTACATAATGAGCATATTTATTTTCATCTGCAGCAAGCTATTTTCCTAAACCTACTCGAGTAGTTTTGTTGCCTGAACCCAATCAAAATGCCACCGTTTCTCGACGTTAACCACATGTTTGTCGGCTATGCCGGTTGCTGGCACTCTCTGTGTGTGACAACGACCTATTCTGCCGTTTAGATATGACAACCTGTTGAAATTAACACCTGGTGACACTGCCAGGGTTATTTTCTCAGATGTGACAAAACTACTTCAGAGCCACAGAGAAGATATATTACTCAACTGTTCTGCAGTATATTCCCAGTGTCAGTTAAACTAAACTTTAAGTGTGAAATCCACATTCAAATATAGCCAGCATAGAAACGATCAACAGCACACACAAACCTCTGAATCTACTGAAAGACATTAAACAATGCTATTGTGGAATATAAAAATCTCCTCAATAGCAGAAAATGGAACAGGACAACAAAGTGTCAGCAAAGTTGTTTACTCATTTTACCGACAACACTGACTCAACCAACTCCTTCCTCATATAGAGAAAGTTTGGCACCGACACAGCACGCGCTCCCACACCAACTACAGCACAAACACTGGAAATCAGAAACATGGCTCTTCTCACTACACTCTCACACATGCAGCCTCCCCATCACTCAGTGGAGTCCATGTTACTGTAATCTGGCATGTCATGGCTAATCACACAGCCATAAGACAGCCTTCTGAAGCCGGTTTCACCTCCGTCAAGAGCATGCCTCAGTTTAATGAGATTATGCCAGCAATGTTTGCTTTCTAATTACGCTCTCAACACCTGCTTGCCTCTATCGTGCTCCTTTAAATTCAGTCAGAGTGCAAAGAAAAGCTGATACATTCCCATTTGCATGCATCCATTACTTTATTTCCTGGTCAAAATCAGTTGCATTGTGTACCAACCGACAGCATTGCTTATTGTTCAGCATTAAGTGTTGTGTGTAATTCTGCCTTTTCAATTAAGGGAAATAACAGCATGTCAAAGAAAGACTCTTTCAAATGAGACATTTTGGACCTTGAGGTGTTCAGAATTGCTTTCCACTGTGCCTTAAAGTTTTAGTCAGTACAGAGGCTGACACATTTTAATGTGAAATTGTTTCTTTTGTCTACTATGTAAGTTCTTTCTTTCAAATGGTGACTATCTAGTGAGATTCACTGCAGATGTTTGCCATGTTTTAATCATAGAATTTTTAAACTTCCTTCCTTTCCAAGTCCTTCCAAGTGCAAGACTTAGCCAACCTACAAGCACTCATGTTGTTGGTTTTCATCCCAGCTTTACGCCACCAAGCTGTCAATTAACCAGTTAAAAGAAGAAAAAAAAATGACTTGATGGGACTCAAAATTTTAGTTGTAACTCACAAAGAGCAACTTCACAGACTCTGTCCACATATGTTCTCCTTTGCTTGCCCCTTTTGGCCTCCATTATCGTACAAACTCACTTGCATTCGCTTTCACTCATGACTTCTCTATACAGCAGGCGCATACATTTTTTCTCACACCCTCACAGTTTAACAGTGAATGCATGCACACAGGAGGCCCTGTTCCTTTCAGCAAGCTATAAAAATAGAGCTTTTTATTAACACTGATAAAAAAAATTCCATCTTCTTATCGACAGGGGAAACGGAAAAGGGCGGGAGAGTTTTGCTGCACCGCTGCTCAGAAAAGGGAGGATGCTGGGCAGACAGAGAAAGAAAGAAAGAGAGAGAGAGAGACACAGTCAGGAAAGATGGGAGAGCGTATCTGTATTATGGTGAAGCCAAACAGAAGCAAAATGGCTCTGGACAATGAGACGACCAGATGGCGGCTGAGGGAAAAGGACTGGGCACGTGATGGAGAGTGGGGGAAGAACGCTAACTACCACAGAGAGTTAGGGAAGGAGGGAAAGACAGATGAAGGGAGAGGAGGGAGACGAGGGAGTGGGGGAGGTGGGTATGTCTTTACTGCCCTTGTTCGCGTAATCGAGGTTTGGTTGTAGCAGTATGGAAAAAACAACCGCAGTGTGGTGCAGCAGAGAGTCCGAACAGTATGGATGTACAAACCAGAGGATGCCGGTGCACCTTGGGACCGGTGTTGATTGCAGGTGGAGTGGTGCAGAGCTCGAAGAGCTGGTTGTGGAGGATGAGGGGGAGGGGGAGTCAGGGATGAAGGAGGTTGCAGGAACAGGTGGGAACACAGCAGGTGGTGAGCGGGTAAAAAAAAACACAGTCCCGGTAACAGCCCAGGCAGGCTGCCTCATAAAGTACCTTGATGATGCTTTAATGACCCAAACGTGCTTCTTTGTTTAAAATGACTGCACTGAAAACCTCAATCATATATTGAGAATGAAATTTCAGTTGATTCCCTAATGAGCGCTGTATGCTGTATATACTTATCTTTCCACAAGGGCGTCACCATGAAAGACTCTATGAAAGTTTTTGGGATGGAGACAGAGGCTAATTTTTATATTTCACTTTTTTTTAAAAAAAAAACAACTAAAAAAAAAAACAAGATGCTCCCCAGTGATTTTAATATTTTCTTTGGATGCTCAGATGCCTGTAGACTGTTCCTCGTCTCTGCTTGAGGCTTGCGGCTCAAGGCTATATTAGCTGCTACTTCCATAACACACCCGAACTTGTGATAGAACTGTCAGCAGTCAGCAGTGCAGATGCATTGTGGGTAAAGTAAAATAAAACAAAGATTAATTTTATGGGACACATTGAACTTTTTCTTGATATTCTGTCAGGATGCAGACTAAAACGTTGACTATGATTCAGATGGTAGAGATGACATTTTTCTTTTACAAGGTAATGTCTCTGTATGCATCAAGTGCTACAACATGATTTCATTGGATCGTGTCTAAACAGCGCATAACTTGAAAGAACATTTTGCATTTCATTTAACGCATTCTGCAAAGAAAGATCTCACCTGATGAAAGTCTTTGGACCTTTGGTTGCAGTTTTGGTTTAGCCATAAAAACTACTTGGTTAGATTCAGGAGAAATCACAGTTAGGTAAATAACGTTACATATGTGGCATAACTTAAATATGTCACATTCGTAAATTAAACATGGTGATTGTTAACTTTTAGTTTCTCATGGGACACTAACAGTGGCCTCCTGGGTGTCCTGTGTTTGTTTGACCCGTCCACCACCACAAACCTCCTCCATGTGGAGACTTGATAGGAAAAGGAAATTTTCCTAAAGCCCCTCCTGCAGTTTCAGTGTGGCTGTGACATGTTGTACTTCAGTTACTTTGTGGGTTCTGCAGGAACAATTTCTCTTGAACTTAATTCAGTTTACCTTACCCCACAGGGAGCCAGTATTTAAAAGAAAACACTTAATAACGCTTTTCTTTTTTCCCATAAAGTGTCCTTTTATCACTCCCTTGTTCTCTGTTTTACTGTGCCTTCATTTAAGTACCAGTAAGAACTGGTAAGTATTTAATTGGTGTGACTCGTAAAACAAATTACACTGTACTGTAAAGTATCATCTATTTAATCATAATATCAACATTATGATTAAATATAACTGACATATCAGTTATATTAGCTTGTTGACTGTGGTGGGCAAAAACAAGCCCTGAAACAGTAGCATGATTGTTGTCCTCTGTGTTTGAGAAAGCACCTTTTTAAATTATTCACTTAAAGGAAAGCTGGAATATAACTTTCTCCCACTGGCCAAAAAAAAATCCCCCCACCCTCTGCTTTTTTTCATAAAGTCTCTAATTACATTGAAAACAGCTTAATATTGTTGTCACATCCGTCAGGTTTGTGCCATCTGTCTCTCGACACCATGATGAACACATGCCAAAGGGTTCAGCTCGACCTTGCTGCACCTGACACATACTGATGACTTAGTATTCAAGTGTCTTCCCAAGGTATCTGAGTTATCGCCAACCCCATCGTTTTTGCGCACTCTTGTCTGGCGTGGCAAAAAAAATTGAGCAGAGCGACTCAGCCTAAGACACAATAATGCACTCAGGCGAGATAGAGAAATTGCTTCTCTAAGGAGACAAACGCTCGTCCAATCAATCTCGCGGCAAAGCAGGGTTCCGCCTGAATATTTCCAAGAGGCGCTCCTGCCTTGTCCTCCTTTGTACATGCCACAATGAAATCCTCAGTGGAGGCTTGTACTGTTCAAAGGCCATTCCCTCCATCTTTTAAAGAAAAATGAAGGACGTCCATTTTTCTATTAAACCCTTTGTTGCCTTTCTTTGAGACAAGTCCGAGTGTTTCGGGCAGGCGTTGCGTGGCCACACAATGGGATGTGAAGTGATACCGCGGGGCGCAGCAGCCTTTAAGACAGCTTTGTTAACTGTTGACAAGATAAACATGAAGCCCAAACTCAAACGTCCTCATGAAATATGCATATTTCCAAAGGGATATGGGGAATGTTTATCTAAAAGGCTGTGTGCTGTGAGTGATAAAACATGAAAATCCACCAGTGGCCTTATTTTCTATAATATGAGCAAAGGCTGAAAGTTCTGGTTTGTTCTTCAGCAGTTTCAACTGATGCTGCATGCTGCCTTCAGGCGTTCCTGTGGTTTGGCACTTTGTGTACATTTCCTGTAGATATTTTGAAGTACCACAGTTTTGTTTTATGACGCAAACAAGACAAAGTGTGATGAGGGGACTAAAACCTTGATGATGACTTTGTTTGATGAAATCAGAGTTGCAGTTAACGTTTTTATCATTGAAAATAATAATTATCCATTGCTTGTTTTGTCTCATCAACAGTTTGGGGTTCTGGAGACCTCAGGCCCTTTAAACTGCTTTAAAAAAAAAAAAAAAAAAAATTCAAATACATTTTGTATTATCAACTTGATTCTTGAATTTTCTGATTTTGTGAGAAAGTCTTGTAAACATGAACTGATGACACGTTTCAGAGGTCTGCTACAGAAAATGTCCTGTTATTTTTGACTGAGGTCTGATGTGTGATTTTCATGTATTTGTGATTCGTGTTCACATTACTTTTGACGGACAACTGCACCTCCCTTAAGCCGGATGCTTAATCGACTTAAAGTTATTAATTTCCTGTCAATTAGCTAATGAATCGACTAATTGTTTGAGCTTTAGATGAAATAAGCTTAATTGGATATGATGTGGTTTCTCCATCCTTGCCATGTGAAGAAGGGGAGAACTTTTATTTTTCCTTCAGATCATTCAGTTCAGATAATACATCAGACTGAAGGCTAAAAGCATGCAATAAACAATCAAAAAACAAAACAAAACAGTGCCTTAACTAGTGTACCATCTGTCACATTGATCAGACTCCCATGTGCTTAACTGATACACACAGCAGCTGGAGATCACCAGTTTTAATTATAGATCTGTTTTTTCCCTCCAAAGCCTGAGAAACCAATTAAAGCATGCAGTGCACACCCGTCACGCTGATGTTCTGATACAAGCTGGTGCATGTGATTTCTCAGCAATCTCGCACTGACCAGAAATTACGAGACGTTGCCCTCATAACAAGATTTCTAATTTGAGTTGAGACATTGCCACTGCTACAGTAAGTGATGTGAGTAAATATCTCCTGTCAGGATTCTGCATGAAGTTAATGTCTGGTTAAATTATGTGTATGTGCCAAAGATTAATAGCAGACTGTTTTCTGTAGAGATGAGATGGAGATAGAAAATTGATGGTTTTCTTTGCCTGATGAATATGTAATTTGGAGAATTATGAAAAGCAAATGTTTGCAGTTACGAAGGCTTCAGGTGGCCAATAGAGTTGGGATTCTTGTCAATCATTAGCGACTGTTCAATCGAGCAGTTACATTAAAGGGAAATTCCGGTATTTTTTTAAAACATTTTGGTTAGGATAATGGAAAGATCATGGTTTGAGTTAAAGGGGGATTCTGGTATTTTAAAACCTGGGTCCAATTTTAGCATATTTTGGTGTGTACATGTGTGTCTCACTTGCCAAAAGATTACAATAGCTGCAACATAATCTTTTGGGGTAACTTTGACCGGCAAATTCACGTCCACAGTTGAAATGCTTTGTTTTTTGCCACTCGCAGTTTGACTGTCTAACAGTATGCAGAAATACAACAGAGGAAACATGAGTCAGAGTTGGAGAGAGAAGTTTGTAGTTTAATGTGAGGAACTGCCGGCAAGAATTTATTTTCAAAGTCATGCCTGAATATTTAGCTGGTTTTGACAATCTAAATGAGGCAGCAAATGCAACAGCTCACCTCGAGATTTCAGAGTGAGATTTCTCCTCACAATCTCATCTTGTGAATGACAAAAACAAGCACTTTAAGTGAATGTAACTTTGCCCCAAAGGATTCAGCTCTGTGTCCTACATTACAACCAGTCCAGTCCTGTTTGCCATCTTTGAAGCAAACAGAAATCAGTTTTTTGGCGGATGATCGCGGTTTGCACCTTTTTTGCTGCCTTCTTTACTTTTCCTACCTCTTCCTCAGCACACAGTCCTCCTTCCTCCTCCACAGCACCAGAGAGGTCTCCTTCACACTTGTAGTCTCTTTTGGCATGATGGTACCGCTACCTGATTTGTGATTTGACAAAGTGTGGATGTATTTTCTTCCACACTACAGTGTCACGATCATAGTTATACACAGTAAACCTCTATGACTTCCTTGGACCAGTCTTGTTCATGGCAGCGGTTCAAATATATATAATGATTTATAGCATATATTTAAGCATTGGGCCCTGGGACTTTCGGATCTTCAATAAAGGCTGTGTATTAATTAACATATTATATCTCATTTGTTTAATCCGTACAAAAAAAATGTAAAAATGTGGTTGTTCATGGGGAGGTTTATGGTATTTCCTGGAGTTGCAGGGACTCCAGGAAGTCACTGCTGCTGGCCCCAGAAAAACCCCCCAAAACAACAAATTGCTTGTTTTGCACTTTGTTCTGATTGTAGATTAATCTAAAGAGATATAACATGAAAGTCAGTGAGCTTTTGAGGTGCTGGAAAGCGGTTTCTGACCAAACCTTAATATTTTATATACAGACATGCGAGTGGCATCATCTCTTTAACTTTGCAAGAAAGCAAATAATTGTACTTTCCATTGTGTCAAAATATTCTTTCAAGGTTTGGTTAGGCTTTGGGACCAAAACAGCTTGGTTAGGATTAGGCAAATCATCACGGTTTTTGGTGAAAATAACAGCAACGCATCTGACAACCGCAGTGTCACACATGGAAAACAGATGATTTTGTTTTTTCCAGCAGTGATTTGAAACACTTTGGAAAGGCTCAGTCAAATGACGCAGCCGGGCTGATAGAGTTCTCAGATCTTTCCAGAGGGAAATCACAAGTGACAAACTTTGTCATTTAATAAACGTGACAGCAATTTGGAGTCTTATTAAGTTCAGGAGCTAAAAAAGCAAAAAGTTAAAAGTGAGAAACAATGTACATGTTTCTGTTCCCCTGTCTATAAATTAGTCTGAGCTGTATAAAGGTAAGCGTGAGAGTGTTTTTGCATAATCACACGTTGTGTGGTGAAACTCTTGGCTGCCAGGTGAAAAGACGTGGCTGGTGACACCACATGATCAGAAGAGGAACGCGACAGTTTGCGCTCGTCCTCAGGGATCGAAAGCAGCGGGGTCTTGGTATGAATGTGGCCATTGGCAATGACTAGCTTGGCAAGTAAATGAAAGAAACAAAAATTACATTCAATAAGGTGACACTGTTTTCCATCTCCATCCAGCTCTTGGGCACAGGTGGAAGTGTAAGAGCTGCATCATACGTCTAATTGAAATCACTGTGAAATTCTCTCATTTCTTTTGCGAACTCACATCCCTGAGCTTTTATTCTACCTGTGGTGCGCATTTCTGATTGCAGTCACCAGTTTCTAAAAGTGAAAATACAGAAGGTTGCAAACTGAGGTGTTGCAAGCAAGAAAAAGTCATTTCTGAGTATTGATCAGGCACACTGTGAATCCCCCATAGAGGGATCATTTGTGCCATAAGATAAGATAATAAGATAAGATAAGATAATCCTTTATTAGTCCCATTACTGGGAAATTACTGGGAAAGCAATGAAAGTCTAACTTAAAATAAATAAATAAATAAATCTAACAGAAAAGTAGAATTAGCCGACACACAGTTGAGACATCATCAACATGTAGAGATTTCAGGGGTGTATTTGCGGTAGTTAAATTCACTTGAGGCTAAAGAGGTTTCCTAATCAGCATAATTACTGAAGTAGTCAGAATGATTGGGCAGTCAGGTGGGGGCTCTTTAATTAGACAACATGGACCACCATTTTTTTGGAGGCTGATTGGCCCCTTGACATTCATTTACCCGCAATGATGACACCGAGAATAATTCAGCTTAATATGTGATATCGCACTTAACTGTGGATTTTTAATTTGTAAGAGCTCAAAATTATTCCTTTTCTCTGGCAAGTTATGAGCCGTTATTGGTTTGCATGATTTCTCCTGAGTTCCACAAGCCGCCATCTCAGGGTTTTCAAGAAAAATTTCTGCTACTGAGTCAAATTAGCCTCAGCCCAGACGCAATTAAACCAAGTGTGAAACCACTTTCACTTTTTATGCCCGAATCGACGCCTTAAACAAACATAGTCTGCACCTGGACTGCAGACACGGATTGGATTTATAACTCAACAGTGTTAAAACTGTGCGCTGTAAAAGTCCTTCCTCCTGACTCTTCAGGAACTGGGCTGCGTTTGATCACTCCTCTCTTTTGCTGCGCACCGCTTTACTTCCTTACCACATTCAAAAACCGTTTGATTCTGCAAAGTGCAACACAACCCCATTTTTTTTACCTCCGTGTTTCTCGGTCGGCTCCATTATATTTCATGCACAGGCCTTCTGAAATATTCATCGCTAACCCTTCCATCTTATTACCTGCATATCCAGTGGTGGGGGAGCTACTTTGAAGGCATAGCTTTGCAAGCTACAAATTATTTCACACAGGAAGAAGTAAAACTACAGCAAAGTTACCTTAGGGAGAAATCTAGTTTGGTTAACCAAAGCTACTGAGAGAAAGTAGTTCAAACAGCTTTGCTAAAACATATATTATATATATATCCTAAAACACACACACACACACACACACACATATATCTGCTGCCAAGTACAATCACAGTCTGATCTGAGCAGCTGGCTGGTTGGGGTCTTGCTTTGTCCTGCTGGTTTGAGGAATTGAACGAAAATCACAGCCCTGCCTCTCTGTAACCTTTAGACTGACCCTTCCCCAGTGGTGCCAATCAATACTTATGACTGATTACTAAAGCAGAATATCAGTCAATCAAAGAAAAGTGAAGATATCCTCCAGGACAGCTGTACTGAACAGCAGTACAGTATGTATAGTTTAGAACATTAAAAACTACAGCCAGATATTTTTCACAGATTCCTGGAATACCTCTGAAGCCTAAACAAAACAATCCCATCCACCCTTTGTCTCACAAAGCCAAAATTGCAACAAATGTTCTGCATGTTAAACAACTAAAATAAGAATAAAGTGGAAAAAAATGTAACTTTGACCGACTTGAGCTCCAGTCTAAAAAATGGGTCTTATTCCTTTCCTTTCATGGCCCAAAATAGTTTGTAGCTTTTGTAGCTAACTACACAAACAAATTGCAAAATAAAAATAAATGTAATGCAATTGTACTACCAGCAAGCTACTGCAGAACGTAATTCACTACTCTCCAACGCTGTGCGTATCCAACTGGATACGGAGCAGCAGAAGGCTCCCTGCCATGTAACTGTAGTGTGGGTGTACATGTGAGCAGGAAGAGCTCAGAACCCGTCTTTTATTTGATTAATCCTCTTCTTAACACAGCCTTCTATGTCCGCTCTTCAGGGCAGCGTTGGGCTGCCTGAGCCTGCTCAAGTCTAAGCCCTGCTCACCCCTGGTGGATTTGCCATATTGAGGAGGCTGGTGGACACGGTGGTGATTTGAACTGGTTGATTGTCGGTGAGAGATGAGGGAGAGCGGAAGGGAGGTGAGGATGAGATGAAAGGGGAGGTGGATAAAGGGAGGGCTGATAGGGTAAAGGATGACAAGGTAAGGATACAAAAGGGAGGCAAAGAAAATGGGAAAGACAGCGGCTGACTGAGAGAGAAAGGAATGTGTGAGTCGGTGGTGAAGAGCTAATGATGAGAAGGGAGGAAGAAGGATGAGGAGGGGGAGAGGCTGAGGTGTGACAGAACGGGTGGGGGGAGGCTTGAGGGAATGAGGTGTTAATGATCGGAGTGGGGGGAGGAGAAGAGGTAAGGATGTGAAAAGAAGGGAAAGAGCAGCACAATTAAGAAACAAGGAATTAAAATGTCAGAGGAGCCGGCTGGGACAACAAGAGAGAGAGAGAGACAGACTGAAGGAGTGCTAGGGGGTTTATAGATGGCCTCGCTCAGCTGAAGCGTGAACACACACACACACACACACACACAGGTCAGGGCAGTGAGGCTGAGCAACATGAAAGATAACAAACACTCATAAGCACATACATGATGGAGGGAAGAGAGCTGTTGATAGCCAACAAGTGGAGCAGCATCAGTCGAGCTGTCAAGAAAAATTTAATAATGTGAGCTGGGTTACCTGTGCACTAGAAAGACTGCATATCAGTTTGATCTCGTTTTCACGAGCCTCCATTTTATGGCAGGAAACAATATGGTGGCTCTCTGGTCACAAACTCCCTCGTATTACAGCTAAACAGCACACTGAAATATGGTATGTTTCTGAAAACAAGAAGCTGGCAATGCAACTTCAGAATCTCAATTCACATTTGGTCAGCGCTGCCTAACTTGAGCAGCTAATTTAATTTTAATTTAATTTAAGTTACTTTATTAATCCCAAGCTGGGAAATGACTTCTCTGCATTTAACCCATCACTGATTGAAACACACACACATGCAACATGCAGTGAAGCACACAGGAGCAGTGGGCTGCATCAATATATTGGGGGTTAAGTGCCTTGCTCAAGGGCACATCAGCCGGCTAATGGGGGGTGGGGACATTATCACTCCACCACACTCAAAATTTTCCTGCCCATCCGGTGGGGGAATCAAACCAGCGACCTTCCGATCACAAGCCGCTTCTCCAACCTCTCGCCCACGGCTGCCCCTAACTTGGTGATTATAAAGCTTTTATTATTCAAAATCAGAATCAGAATTGTCTTTATTACCATGTAAGTGAAGAGGTTTCACATTACTGGGAATTTGTGTTGGTGGTTGGTGCATACGTAGAGCGTAAGAATGAGTGAGATATAATAACAGAATAAGTAAAATAAATATGGTTCTGGAGGTAGTACAAAAGTGATGTAGTACAGAGTGGAAGTAGTGCAAGTAGGTGAGGTAAACAGTGCAAATGGTCAGCAGGTGGACCATGACATGAGCATATGAAAGAAATGACGGCTCATGTGGGCTTGTGTGTCTGCTGTAACCTGCCAACATGGGTGCTGAGGTTTCATGATGCAGACTCTCCTCTCACACATGCAGTGGGGATTAATTTAATGATGTGCACGACAACTACAGTGAAGGCTGTGAAAAGATCATCGCTGGGGCAAGAAAACAAGCACTGATATCAAGGTCTGTGGCAGGACTCAAACGAAAGGTTAGACCTGCCCGACCTCTACATCCTTACACGCTCGTTTCTGCACTGGCACTGGATGTAAGTCATGACCTGCGGAAACATCTGACATGACCACAGTTCTTCTGATACCGGCCGAGAGTTTAGATAGATAGATAGATATACTTTGTGCTGGGAAATGACAGTGCAGCAACAGCAGCATAAAAGCGATATAAAAATGTATATACAACAAATGAGCTGATTGAATATTGTGCAAAATAAAATAAAATGTAAGGTGCAGTGAACTGAGTGCGTAAAAATCATATAAAGTGCAGTGACCAGAACGTCAACGCAAGTCGGAGCAGATTTGTCCTGCGGGCACCGTGGGAAGTGGAACATCCATGACTGTAAACACATCCTCACGGGGTCCACCGCTGCTTAACAACTCCCTGACTGAACGACCCCAGCATCTATTTTTCACTTCTCTTTCCTTTCCTTCGCTTGTTGGCCCCAGCCTGATTATTTTCATGTCCCTGCTCTCCCTTTGGTGTTTCGCCTCGTTGTCAGTAGCACTGCCTGCCACAGCAGTTTGTCGTGCTGTTCTCATGAGACACTCTTTGTCGTACTCTCTCCACTCATTGCCCTCGTTCCCCCTCTCTCTCTCTCTCTCTCTGCTGTCATTCCTCCCTACCACTCTTTTTCCATTAATAATTTGATATGCCACTCTCGCTCTGCAGGGCAGTTCTCATTGGTCTCCATTTCTCTCTCCTCCAGTTCTGATTCGTTATGCCACTGCCGTACCCTCGCACATGTCTCATTGGTCACTGTCCACTGAGCTTTCTATTACCCCCCACCACCCGTCTCTTGCCTTCCTCCCTCTTTACCGCCGTCCCCATGTCGTTTGATCTCATACTTTAGCTGTCAGAGATTTGTTTCTCCCTACAGCATGCAGCTCAGGTCTTTTTCATCTGCGACACCTTTATCAGCAGAGAACACAAAGGGTGCGCAGCATCGGGAGGTTGTGTCAGGCCAGCAAAATCAGTTTTATCCATATTTTTGTTCAGGGGGAATTATTTAGTAAGTGTTATACACACGGTGAAGGTATTGCCATTTGAGGCTGTCATTAGTATCACCTGAATGCACCAGAAGGCATATTAAAGGGCAAATGGGAATGTGGGACCATTATTGGAAAACAGAGAAGCCATACATGCTTCGTGAAATATTGCACTCCTGTTTGCCATTAGAGGTGACTGCAGGTGTGTGTGTGAGAGACACACACACAGGCATGTCTGCTTCCAGTAAATGAGCAGGACGTGTCAAAATTTAAAGATGTGTAACGCTCGTCTCTTTACTTTTTTCAATGTTTTTTAGAGTCTTTAATGGACTGATTTGTTTGGCACACGTGTCCTCCTCTCATGTCTTCCTCTCTTGCACTCACAGACACTGGTGGACTCCAGGGGGACAGGGGGCGAATCGCATGGGGATAAACAAAAAAACAAAAACACCTTTGTGGTAGATCGAGTGCGCTTAAAATGGAGGGAATGTGATGCATGGCCATATAGGCTGTGCTGCATGATAGACTATTGGCTGGCTTCCATTTGCCTCTAAATGGTTAAACAGTTGATAGTTCCTTTTGTGGTTTAATTACAAAGAAGTCACACAAACCAGTTCTAATCTTAACCACGGGTTGGATCTGTTTCATGATAAAAGCATCACAACTTCCTGCTAGCTGCTGCCCCACTGCATACAACTTGTGCCCTTTTATGCTTTTTTCAGCCTTGCGCCTCAGACAACCTGAGTCTGCTGCTACTAACAAATATTTAATAGTACAGATGGTAACCTAAGCTTCAGAAAGGAAATGACACTGAGCTCTCTGAGGCGCATGAGACTGTCCTCGTCAGAAAAATGACAGCATCACTTGTTTGTTCCTACACTTCAAATGGCTTATGTTCACGCTGACAAATGATCTCTCGCAGCTGTAAAAGTGTGACGCTCTCATACTGCTGTTGAAAAAAACTTTCAGCCTGGTCACAAGAGAAAAGGACAGATTTTATTTTTATGCATCTTGTGAAACAGGTGAGGTGTGAGGTGTGAGTTCATTCAAAGATCAGGAAAACCTTCTGTTAATCTGAATTTTTGTGGTGGTTATCCTCACTGAAATCCCCATAGTCACACCACACAAAGATCCTGAATTAGCTTCTTAGCTGTGTTGTGTATTTGTATTGGTCAACTGAAGCCTTATTCAAACTGTAAACAACCATACACATAAACAGAGCTTTGCAGCCATGTTGCTACAGGTTTGTTGATCTTCGCGTTATTCATAAATAAAAGTCATAAATTGTCTGCCGAAGTTAGTTATGCTAAAACGTAACTGGTAAAATGCCAACTGGCCAGTGATATATTGGTGCTAGCCAGCCACCATAGCTCACTGAGATAACTGACTTCCTGAAACTGATTATGCAGCACGTCATTTAACAATATGCAGCTACTTCTCAGTTCAAGGAAGGCAAATGTTCTAAGAGAGAAGGGACACGCTGTAGCACACGGATTGATTTGTAGCTTTTAACTGTACAAAAGGGCTAATGTGTCATCACTACTGTGTCAGAGTCAGAGTCAAAATGAGACAACAACGCCTACATAATCAACTTAGAACAGGCATACAGCTGTCGTCTCTTTATTGGTTGAATTATTGGTTATTTAATACTGTGTCGAAGGGCGGGAGTTGCCATAGTGAAACACCTCATGTGTCATCAGAAACAAAAGAACACAAGAATATCAGTTGCAAAGGTAGAAGTGCAGAAAGTACAAGTACTGCATCCATCGTGTGTGATAAATTAGAAAAAAACCCTGTGTGTGTGAACAGTGTGAATCCAGCTCAGCTTGCCTCTAGCTGGCTTCCTTATAGCCAGTTAGCATTCTTGGTTAGCTGTCATTCAGAAATCAATTGTATCCACGGCTAACAGACCAGGCTGGACCACAACAGGGTGGAATCAGTGATGGTGTGGTGTGATGGGTTTGAGTTCAGAGTTTGAGGTTGTTGTTTTTTTTTTCTCCTCTACACAGGTTTATATTTGTAGGGAACAGCTTTTTCTCTGTCCATCAGTGTCTGCTGCACTGTTAAACATGGGGGGTGGGGTGGGGGTGGGGTGGCTCCGTGCTGCCGTGAGCGTCCATCTCATGGGAGTCATTTGGTCTGATGATTGCTCTGCAGACGTATTAAAGGCCAGGGTACATGAGGGCATTTTACAGCACCAGACGCACCTTAAAGTGCAAGCGCCGCTCCCTCCCCGATGCTCTGAGATTCCAAAGGCATTTAGCTCCTACCAATTTATTTGTGAACAATTAAATGCAAGGGTGGCTTCGTGGAAACCAAATGGCTTTTGTGGCTCGCTCATTCAAGATCTAAACACGACTGTTTATTTTTAATGTCTTCACTGTTACTGCAGGACATTCTGCTGCAGTTGTGACAAATGCAGCAGAGGATGTGAAAGCAGACGGGGTGCACACACGTTTCCATAATCCCTCCTTCCTTTTCTAAATACTTAATGACAGATATGTTCGTTTTCTGCGTCCATCAATGATGGATGATCACATGAAGAAAGGACCCGTAACTCCCGACAGCAGTTCAATGTGGATTAATCACCCAAATCCAAATGTTAAATGCAACATTCCCCTCTCAGATAAAACAGTCTTACAGTGTCACATATTTATTTTACATCAACGTGCCCTATTGCTCACTGCAGTGAAGCCACATGGAGTTTATAGTGTGGATGAAGTGCATCAGTTTATTTATGGAATTCATAATGACATACATGGCAACCTTGGACGTCAGTATGGTTTAAAATGAAGCTATGTGGGTCTGAAGCATGTTTGGATGAACAACAGGCTTCTGTAGTGAAGCATCTGCTGGAGAAGTTAACCCTGTGGTGCCTACAGTAGTTCATGTAATTTAACTGTTGATTGAATTTTGCTTTTCAGTAAAGTTGGCCTTGTCTTGTCTGATGGACACAAATATGAGGCTCTTTATACCCTCATGGTTTGAATTCTTGAACATATTGCAATAAATGTATTGTGTTTGTGTGTTTGAGAGGTTTAGGCTCCTCACTTTATGGTGGTTTTCCTGATAACCGTGTAATTTGCCCCTCACCTCTGTCTCTATATGCTTTATCTTTCCGATGTCTTGGCTGTCGGATTGCTTTGGTGTGATTTATGTTGTGATTTACATCTTGCCTTGTGCTGTTTATTTCTCATACTTTTCTGTGCATTTGGATCTTGGGGGCTATAAATGCGTTTCTCTCTAATTTCTCTTATGCCTGAATAGCCAAAAACCTAATATTACAAATGACTGCTTTTTTTTCTTTGGTAACAAATCCTGCTGCACACCAGCAGCATTTTGTGGGCTTTCAATCCTTATTACTTTATTGTTATAATAAATGTAGTAATGGAGGTGCTAAACTCTAAAAATAAATTTTAGCCTTGGTGATAACTGCAGCTAACCTAAAGGCTAAAAGAGTGTTTTCTCATTAGACAGCCACTGTTCTTTATGTTTGTGTGGCTGTTATTGTTATTATTGTTATCCAATGTATCCCTGCCATGTGAGAATTTTATGCACTTGTTAGCATATGGCAAAGTGGCTCGAGCACACTGAACCTGTTCTCAAATGAGGGCACATTATGATCAGACAGCACTTGAGGGGATCGGGGACTGAGGGTAATTCAGTTCAATATGACTCCACCTTAATGAATTCAAAAATGGCTGCTCAGAAATTGAGGAAATTTCCAAAATGAGAGCCTTGATAGCTTTGAAGCCAAGTCACCAATTTAGTGCGTGAAAAAGCAATCTCCTCAGGTCAAATGACACAACTTCCCTCCCTTATTCAGAGGAGAGACTCGGAGGAGGAGGAGGAGTTATTTATTCATGAAATAAGCATACATGACATTAAACAAGCAACAGTAATGTGTTTCTGCGCACTTCCACTGTTGGTTTTAACAGAAAGTTCGCCAGGCTGGATTCACATTTGGGATGTGCACATGTGTAATGTGTGATTTATGGGGCAGTTTTAGCACCTGACATTAGGGAAATAAGCTGAAGCATATTAGCTGTGTGTGAGCTGGCGCCTCCACTCTGACTTTGCCCTGGGACTGGATGACTGCTGTCACCGTGTCTGACAAACCGGGAGGCGCAGCAACAAATCAGTCTCCTTCCAATCCCAGTCGATATAATGAGACCAGACCTGCAGGCAGCTAGAGGTGTGTTTGTGTGTGTGTGTGTGTGTGTGTGTGTGTGTGTGTGTGTGCGCGAGAGAGACAGAGACAGTGTATCAGTGTTTACGTGTCTGTGTGTGTCCCTGGTTGCACAGAGGAATGGGGGAGCAGAGAGGAGGAGAGAATACTCAAGAGATTAGAGATTTATTGATTACCCTTTGCAGTGTCTCTCCCCAGTCTCCCCCCTCTCCCCCTCTCCCTCCTTCCATCCTCCCTTAGTCTTCCATTCCCTGCCAGTTTATTTATAGAGGGTTGTAGAGGCCAGCGTATTTGGCTCTGCAGTGTGTTACAGACTCCTAGTGACCTGCGTTCTCTTAAAACATGATTCCAGAGGCTTATCGAGTGCCCAAACGTCTTTATAATGGAAGGAGAACATGAAGGCAATAAGCTGTTGCATCAAGTGTCCTCCCCCCCCTCCCCCATTTGGTCTTTACGAATGCACTGTGATGTTTCGCACAGCTGCACTTTGAACAACGTTAAAATGTAAATGCAGGATGTACCCTGCTGCAGCGACTCTGATGGCCATGAAAAACATCAACATGTAGACATGAAGATGATTGTGTTTGCGCTGTGTGATGATGATGTCTTTTGAATATGAATGAATGGGAGTGCGGGGGGCGGCAGGGGCGGACAAGAGTGCGAGGGCAGGGATTCCTTTAGACTTGGCAGTTAGTGTTTAGATCCACTGGACGCTTCGGGCTTTTTACAAGAGGATGTGCTGGCTCTGGTGGTTTCCCATAGAGGCAGACGCACTGTATAACATAGACTCTCACTTTTGGATTCTCCGCTATTGAACCTCGACAGCAGCGCAAGCAGAAGACATGAGAATGAAACGAGTCGTTTTGCCAAAAAATGGCATATGTTGTGTTCAAGTGTCAGCACTAACCAATCAGGTTTGTGCCACCATAATCAAACAAGATTATTATTGTTGTTAAATATCAAACAAAATAAGAAATCACTGAATCAAAATCTAATCTCAAAAGTAAACAAACGATTTGTGTTATCATGTGAACTGTTGGATCTTTTTGCTCTTTATGATAATATATCCTTTTGTATACAATTCTCTCAGCTTTTTTCTCACCCATCAGACTTTTGCTCTCACTTTTGATTACGCTGCCAGCTTTCTCGTCTGTGCTGCCTGGCTTTTTGTTTGCAGTTCTGATACCAACTTCTCATGTGGACAGGTGTTGAGTGACCTATTGCAGCAGGTTCACAGCACAGCGGCACTTTACTAGATTAAGAAAGTCTCAGTAAGAACAGTAAACAAAGAACATATTATTTTTTTTTAAAAAAGGCCAAAGACCAATAGCGTACATGATTACAGAAACAGAATGTTTGGTCTCGACCTTCTCTGTTTGGAAAGTGTGATGAGATAACTTCAGCTGTGATTTGGCACTATATAAATAAAACTGAACTGGAAAAAAAAACCTTGTTTGCAAATGATCAGTTACACTTTTCAGATTACATTTTCGTGTTTGCTTCAGTGAGTTTTACTCCCTCTGAAATGTTTATCTTTGTTTAATATTTCATAAGTTTTGTTTGATTATATTGGCACAGACCTGATGCTGTACACCCTCCAGCAGCTCAGTAATGTTGACTCTCATTTGTTGGGAGCAAAAGGGGAAGTCGGTTGGCGTCTTTATAGAGACACAAAGTGCATAGGGAGGATAAACAACCACAAAATATGGGACTTTAAACACCTGAGTCCACTGTTTGTTTCTGGCAGTCAATATGAATATAATAATGGTGACAGTGCCTCCTATCAAGTTATGTTAATCCAGGCTATGATCTTAAACCTAAACAAATTGTTTTGGGCCCAAACTTCACCTTAACAACAGTGTTGTGCCTGATAAAAGTTTTTAAGGAGAAGGAACTTCTAATCCGGGCCATCGCAGGGAAATCATGAGCTTCTCTGGGCTTGTACCCGTCGAGAGAGGCGTCAAGCCTCCATCCCAACACCCTGCAGGTTTAGAAATGGCGTATTCTTTGTCTTGGCAACACATTCCAGATATAGACAATGCCTCCAGCCCAAATTAGTGTTTTAATGTGTCCCAGACTTACAGAGTGGGAGTGGAGAGATGACGGCAGGATGCTGCACAACATTTCTCAGCTTTCGCTTGTGTGAGAATAGCGAAACACCTGAAGGGAAGTATATTTATTTGATCCTGCTGCACCCTCCTAATAGTTTTGAAAACATTAAGTGTGCGAGTATGTCTTTTTGCAGTTCACACATAAGTATTTCAGTGAAGACGCTGGCAGCCTCAGCAGAGCAGCCGAGGTTAAACATCTGCGTTCTTAATTAAATAGAAAATGGCTCAGTGAGTATACTTTACAGTCAGATGCAGATATATTCCCCTCAGGACAAACGTGTTAGTATAGATTTTGGATGGACAGCAGACATCTGCAGCATTGTTATATTTATCAAGCGTCCCTCCTGTGTGTTTTCAGTAATGGATATCTTAATGTAGTTTGAGAGTTGAGATTTCATTTTCGATGATAAACAGACTAATAAACACACACACGGCAAGCGCACACTATACACAGTGCACAGTTTGAGCAACCAGATTAAATACCTTTTTTGATTTACATACTGGGAGGAAATGAAGTAGAATAAGACCAGTTGAATTTTTTTCCTTTCCTCCTGCAGGAGGCTCATAGGTCAAATCTGCAGAAATCATCTTGGCTGCTTGTAAATTGTGATGTGATTGATGTTTTTACCATTGTCGCACTCTTTTTAAGTTCAGATGGGAGATTGGCTGAAATGGAAAAGTGAAATGTGCGGATTAGAGTGACTCTAAATCTGATTGCTACCGTCTGCCCGCTGTCACTTTCTGCTCGTCTTCTCCTTCAGCATCCTTTAGCTCCCTTATTCTGCTGACCGGCCCAGACTGTCTGACTGTTAAGACTCCTGCCTCCTCTGAGTGGAGAATAACTGATTTCCAGGCTGAGCAGATGCTGTCAGGCTTTTATGGGGGAAAGTAGGTCAGCATGTGAGTGCCAAGCGTACCCTTTTCTGCAGGTATGGAGTGGCTAATACAAGCTGTGAGAGGTAATGCTGTTGACTGTCTGTGAGCTCGCCAGACTTCATGATATGCTGAAGTCTCAGTCAGGGGGATGCTGGAACGCCAGAGGCAGGATTCAACTAACACCGCACTGCTGTGTGTTTGTGTGTGATGGCAGGAAGCCAGGTTCAGGAAAAATAGCTACAAAACACAAACAGAGAGTCCAGAGAGTGGTGGAAAGGTAACCAAATACATTTACTCAGGTACTATGCATGGAAACAATTTACTTCCACTCCACCGCATGTATACATACATACATACTCCACTACATTTATCTGACGGCTGTTTTGCTTTTCAGACTAATATAAGCTGGTAAACTACAAAACAGCGTTAAATATCAAACCAGTGGTTCCAACTTTTGCAAATACTAATAATAAACATGAATTTTTTTTGGCACCTTTCATACAAGAAGTGCGGCTTGTGCTTTACAACAAAGAAATTACATACACCAAGTGCTTCACCGAAAAGACAGCAAATGAGCAACGCTTTTGCTGGGAAACTGCAAAAAAGGCACGAGGCCAATAGTGAACAAGAGTGAGCAAGAGACTTAGCAATGTAGGTGGTCCCAGCCCATTGAGGACTTTGTACATAAGGATCATTAAATTGATTCTATATGTTGCAGGAAGTCAGCGGTCAGCAGCTAAAACTACTCATGACTGATGTGCTCTCTCCTCTTGGTTCTGGTTAATGGCCAAGCTGAAGAGACATTTGAATAAGGTGAGGTCTCTCATATTATAAATATATATATGCACTTATAATATGAGAGACCAGTAAATAGTGGATTGAAATATTCAAGTTGGCCTATAAAGAATGAATGAAACATGAATCAGTTTTTCCGCATCTTTTTGACTTAAGAAAAGTTGTATTCTAGCTAAGTTTCAAGCTTCAAAGGTGAAAAAAAAAATGTTTTCATCACTTTGTCAATGTGGGACTTTAAGCCTAGCTCTGAATGTAACCTCCTCAGATTTATTCCAGGAAGTTAATTGCCCCTGATTATTAAAGAGAATTTCTCTGTCTGAAAGATTACTTGCTAGAAATCAGTTAATAAAGCCCCAGCAGACATGGGAAATACTCTTAAAGCCCTAAGGGTTCCTTTCTTTCTCACATTCAAATGAGACTAATGAGTTTCTATTGACCACCGTGACAAGCCGCAAGACCAAAGGAATGACTGATGATATTCATAATGTTAGGATGTCGTGCTGTCTCTGTGGCTAACCTTGACGCCAAGTGGCAAGAAGAACCTGAGTTCGATTCCTCACTTTCTCCTTTGTGTGAAGGAGATCAGCTTTTGTTAAGTGCGGTTATTGCTCAGGTCTCAGGTGAAGTGGTGCCTTACAGAGTCTGCAGACCGTAGCCATGTTTCATTTAAGCAGCCCCCTCTGGCTTTCTATAGCTGTCGATACGTACGCTGCGTCTCATTTCATTTTTACTCAAAGCATCAACACCTCAGGCCTCAGATTAAAAAAAAATGTTTCCATTTTAAATATCCATTCCTTCAATTTCCTTTTGGTTAACAGGAAAATCCAATACTCAGCTGGATCATTTTAAAATACTAAAACTGTCCACTTCAGCACAAGGAGGGGTATCATGTGACAATTTTTGCTACAAGAAGTCAATTCTGGAGTTGCAAAACGTTTTTCAATATGCTACCTTAATATTAACATGTTTTATTTAACAAAAGAACTCAAAGTTCCCAAATGTTAATGTTGCACAAGCAACAGTGACTGAATAAAAAGCTAAAATTTAAAATTAAAATCAATCTTATCAAACGATAAGTAACCGAGATGACAATACTGATCACATGTTTGATTCTACTTTGTAGAACTTGATTTTAATTTTTATGTATTTCTCTACAGCATTACTAGTTCATTAGCAAATAAGAACCAAAGTTAATGTCTGGATTTAAAAAACTTAGTAAGATAATAGTCCAAAACTATCAGGACTGTGTGGATATGGTCCCCCTGTCAACAGGTTCGAATCCCGGTCAGGGCCCTTCAGTGCCGAGTTTGCATGTGCCTGCAGGGGTTTTAACCTAATGCACAGGCTACTCTAGGCTACTCTGCATGCCCCTATGTGTGTGTATATCTGCCTTTTTGTCAACAACCAGTCCAGGGTCTGCACTCGTCCACTGTCAGCTGGGACTTCAGCCCCCAGGCCACCATGCACAGATAAGCAGCAGAGGAAATGGATGGATGGATGCACGTTGCTGAACTCTGATTGGTGCAGGGAAGTGTGCGACAACGCGGAACAATAAAACCCTGCCTACTACAAACACAAACGCAACAACAAAAACTGAAATTTCCAAAACGGCCTTAACTGTAGCGGTAAAAAAAAAAAAAAAGTGTCACATATAGTGAGGTGCTAATTGAGAAAATGGGCGGTGAGGTTTGTTTACTCTTTGAAAGATCAAGACTTGAAAAAGGAAAGATCACACAGTTGTTTGACAGTTGTGAAAGGGCTTTGGGCAAATCCTCATCCCAGATACTTGTGTACTAAATTATTAAAGCCAAGAGAAACAGCAGGGCTCAATGACTTTTATTTTACTATAATAAAATGGACAAGCTTCTGTCCTTGTAGTGCTCTGTAGACTTGGTATTTTGGCCCTGTCAGCTCCTTTATTATGCTTAGATAAATTCCATTATACGCACATTGGGAAACTAATGTACTAATGCCTGAAAATGTTCACTGCAGGGACTGTCCCTCTGAAAAAACAACTCAGGAACAAATTGATCTTTACAGAGACTTGACTGTAATATGAAGTCTTTTGTCCAATAGTTTGTTTGCAGTGTTTTTCTGCATGCTTGTAATTCTTCTGAACCATCCAAATGTTCATCACATCTGATATTACATCATATTTTCTGCTTTAGATCCACTTAAAAGAGACTTTATTGTATCAGTATAATATTACTTTGATTGCATAACACGATATTCTCCTCGCTTTTATTACATTTAATCTCGCCCAATTTGAGCGCCCTGTGCAGAGGTTCTGTAAATAATAGAAGAAGAGATTTATTGGTGGGACGAGGCAGTCCGGGGTAAGAATAGAGGAACGTACAGAACACAGCCACACCAGGTAAACCCACGGGGACAGTGCAGCACTTAGGAGTCCTGGCATTGATGGGATGCTTCAGTGTAAAAGCCCAGAAAAGCTTGAGCCATTTACCAGCTTTAAACATGAATTCAAAAAATTGGAACTTAACCAGAGATGTGGCCTGCCATAGTTCAGTATTAATGTCAGCAGGAATTAGGAATTAGGAAGTTTTTCAGCAGTTCTCTGAGACGGCGTGACAAAGAGGAGGTGAATTTTAAAAGCTTTGTCATTGAATTTGCGAACAAAACGTGTTGCCACTGTTACTCAATTAATCCAGAGCTTAGACCCAACCCAGCCACACGAAGAAACCGATAATCACGGGATCTTTGAGTTGCTATTTACTTGATGCTAACAGTTACGTGAAGAAAGGATGCACAGGTGGGTGGAAAATGCTCAGATGACCGGCGGAGGTGGGAAAAACTAAACAGAGTCAACTAGAGTACACATGAGGAACTCCAGAGTCCTGAAGCCTGATTATGCCAGGCCACTCTTGTCGCTTGACAGAACAAAAAAATGCTTTTGGACATTTTCCTTTCAGGCTGCGCACGAGGAATTATGTCGTGGACACTGTCATATTTTGTAGAGCAATCTGACTGAGTGGTGTTACTAACGTTGCCATGGAGACAGTAGTTTTCGATCCACTCCGACCTGCATTCGGCGTCTGCGTCCACAGAAGCAGCCGTCTGTCAGCAGCGGCTCCTCGAGAGCCGAGAGGACAGCGGCCGGACAAAGTGCCTTCCCCCGACTGACAGCAGGCATTTACTGAGCCAAGTATATTTTTTATGTCAGCTCCAAGGGAAAAACAAATCAACAGTATTTGTTGATTCATTGATTTTTATTTCCTAGTCGGTAAGAAGTGAGAGTAATCTGCCTCTCGCGGACAGACTGGGATCCGATCAGTCATTGTAGATTGAGATAATGTATACAGCGGAACATTTGTGTGATTCAAACAGCTGACTGTGCAGACTGTAATTCACTCAAGGCAATAGAAACACTCTCAAAGCATAAAAAGCACAGGGAGGTCTCTGTTTGTCGTGGACACGACTCAAACATTTTTGCCTGTGCACAAATCAAAAACAAACAACAACAAATTGCTTGATTTTTGTCAAGCGACACTCGTCAGAAGTGTCGAGCGACCTTCCATAAATCAGGCTTAAAGGTGGGAGGAAGCCACAATGAAACATAAACCTCCTACAGGAGATTTTTTGTGGGCTCTAATCTTTGCTGCTTGGCGCCATGAATTGCAGAATTCTGGCAAAGCAAATAAGTCAAGGAAGATCAGATAGCAGATTTGAGGGATGAGATTTTTGTGTCCCCAAAATCTCTTTATATGCAATAAGGACTGGAAACATTTTTTATATGCTACCGAAACTGTGACACACATTTACATACTAATAGTGCAAGAGTGACAATGTGTAGTTTGGTGAATTCTGTCACATTGTGCTTTTTATGAGGTTCAGTCGATAAATTTCATACATACTTTCTGTCACATTCCGGCGCCTCCTCATAAAGCAAACATTCACAGTCGATTTATTGTTGGTTGTACTTTCCAGGCTTTAGCATTTCAAAATATTTGCAGAGTGACAAGATTACGGATGAACTGTAACAGGTTTATGTAAATCTTAATAAAGCCTCACTAGACTCCGAGGAGTTTTTAAATGTAGAATTTCTTTTCAGTGTCTTTGCTGTCTGAGGTTGTTACAAAGCAACTTCAACCTTTTCCTTAATGTCTGTCAAATGTTCAGATAGTAAAACTGCTGGGTACTTTCTATGTAAATTAGGCTGATATTCAGTAGATTTAAAATAGCATTTATTGTCTTTTTATATCTATGATTGAATCATAATACCTCCTGCTAAAATCAAGATCAATGTGACATGAATGGATTTCCCTGCTACATGAAGGGGGGCAGTTCTGAATTAGTTCAAATGAATTAATTTGTCTTTGCACATCTTATGCTCGTGTGAAATTCGATTGCTGTTAATAGGCTCCCGCTGATTTAGGAAGAAAGTTATGCTCTCTGCAAAATATGCAGTGTTTTCAATTACCAGTTTTATTTGGGTAACATATGTTCAGCCACACTGACTGAACTCACATGCTTTGTCATAATTTAATTCGCAGTACTAATTAGAAATATATTCTGCCGGTGACATCCAACGAATGTGCTGTCAGCTGCATAGTTTTGAGTTTATGCCGAAGCGTCTCTCTTTGCACTGTAGGTCAGAGAAAACCAGAGAAGAGGGTGCCGGAGGGAAGGTTGGTGTTTGTGCTCTGCCTTAGCAACAAGGGGCAGTATGTTTATCATCCTTAAATTCCCAATCTGAAGGCAGCAAACAGTTTCCTGTTTACACACTGACTTACCAAAAAAAAAAAAAAAAAAATACATGCATAATATGGGCTCATTAACATTTACTTTATTTTTCTGTTTGGACTAAGAGGATTGAAAATTTTGCACACTCATAAGGCTCCAAGTTTGATGCCAGATAAATGCCATTACAAATCCCAATTCCAAAATAGTTGTGCTGTGTAAAATGCAAGTAAAAACAGAGTACAAGCTGGATTACGAAGCTTTTGAAAGGGACACGATTTCCTCAAGATGAGCAGCACAACTTAACAAGTTAACTGCTTAACTTCCCACCTTACTTCACTTTTCCAGCAGTTGGGAAAAACAGACAAAACTTTTTTGGTCTTGAGAAGCTGCAATGTTTATTAACTGAGTGCAGACTGAGCACTTACTGCTACGCTTCTCCTGCTTCGCTTGCTTTTCTGTCGTTCAATGCTCACAAGCTCTCACTTGCTAAATCACACACTCGCTGCACCTGCGAGTGGTGGCCTGCCAACTTCACTCCCTTAAGTAACTCGCTGTGTTACTTAAGGGAGTGAAGTGCTTGTCGTGTAACGTTGTCTTTTGTTTCATGACTGTAATTACTTTTAATTTTCTCCTGGGGGAGGAGTTGTATGCACAATACACAATAAAATGTTGAATGTGCTAAATTTAGATTTAGGTGCTATCAAAGACCTGATTATAACAAATGAACAATTTCTCCTTTTTGGGTGGCACGGTGGTGCAGTGCAGTGGTTAGCACTGTTGCCTCCTGGCAAGAGGGTTCTAGGTTTGAATCCCGGTCTGGGCCCTTCTATGTGGAGTTTGTATGTTCTCCCTGTGCCTGTGTGGGTTTTCTCTGGGTACTCCGGCTTCCTCCCACCATCCTAAAAACATACATATTAGCTTAATTGGCTACTCTACATTGTCCCTAGGTGTGAGTGTGTGGTTGTCTTTGTGTGTCGGCCCTGCAGTTGACTGGCGACCACTCCAGACCACCCTGCCTCAAGCCCGTAGGTAGCTGGCGTAGGTTCCAGCTGCCCCCCAACCCTGACCGATAAGCGGTATGGAAAATGAATAAATGAATTTCTCATTTTTGCTGCTTCATTTAATGAATCTGAAGCAGCAGTCACAGAGCAACATTTGAAGGTCCTCTACCAACGGGTTACCGCAACTATGAAAGATGGCATTTTCAATGCCCTTCAAGCTGAGCCCAACTCTTGTGATTTTCGACCTTTCAAAATCTCTCCAAGCTGTTTTTATTAAACATGGTCAGGTTCCAAAAGGAGGACACCAGACAGACCCGAAGAAAGCACAGCTGTTACACCAAGTTCATTCAAAAAAGATTGCGTCCATCGTCTGCATCCAACAGCAGCCTGAAAATAACTGAATAATCAGCAAACTTCAAAACTGTTTTCCTGCTGACTACAACAGTTGATTGTTGTAGCTGATTGTTGCTCTCCTTTCACACTTTATACAACATAAAAGGAGAGAGTGCTCAGCCCTCGGCAGAACTGGTGGATGAAAAGACGCACATTTTACACCTGAACACGACAACCTGTTTGTGAGAAAACCAGTTTGGAACAAAATCTGCAACTCAGACAGTTAACTTCGTATTTTGCATGTGATGAGGTTCAAAGCTTTTCAGCTAACAAATGTGGTTAGATTGTGTTAAATGCTGAACGTATCAACAAGCAGAGATGTGCACGGGTCGTTGGACTGTCCACGTCCCTGGTGTGAGTATAATGTCATCGCCCACCCTGTAAACTGTAGCAGATTCTGTGAATATTTCATCAAATCCCTTCATTACTGAATATGCAAAGACTTAGAGGCTCCCCCTGCTGCAGCTCAGTTATCATAAAAATAACACTAATAATAACAACAACAACAACAAAAAAAGAAAACACTATTTCTAACACTCAATAGCACCCTGTTTAGCTCACAGACTCCACCATGGACTCTGTATTGTAAAGGTAGGCCCACACAGAGAAAGACAATTGTCTGCAGTCCTCACCGTGGGACAATGTTTCTGCTTTTCATGGTGCTGTTGAGTTTTTCAAATATGCTTTATCATCGCTGAGAGAAGCACAAGTGCAATCCAGTCTGAGGATTGTTCATATTTTTCTTGTTTGGTAAACTGCTTTTTTTTCATTGTTTTTTTTTCCAGCATGAACATCTAAAGTCTGCTATAAAGTCCTCCCTTCACCTGCAGACACAAAACCCTGGTGGGAAAATGCAGAAGCAGCCAAGTAGTCAAATTTAAAGACGTTAAGGTAATCAACAGAGGAATCGGGCGACATGTTAGGTTTGTTTAATTAAATCATTTAAGTATCAATGATGCTAAATGAGATAAATAAATCTGCACATCGTCTCAGTTTCCTAATAACCGAGCAGTTTCCTCTACTTAACTTTAACCCGACCGTAAAAAAGATGTCAAATCAGAAAATGCTTATGCGACTCTTTGAAACATTCATAGTTTGCTGATGTCTTCCATATTGGTTTGTCAGCTGTGGGCCTACGACGGTGGAAATTTTTATATAACACAAAAATATTATCAAGCAGTCTGCTTCAGCCACATGGCAGACTTGAGACTGAGACTTTTATGTTTGCAGTCCTGCCAAGAAGTTGCTCACTAATGACACTCAAGAAGTGTGTGGGCTGAGCATGAATATAAATAAACATGTCAGATGTAAACATTAACCAAATCAAACATGTGGACCCTCAGAAATGATACAGACACGCCTTGGGCCAAAGCAGTCTGACAAAAGTTATTAACTCTCCAGGTTTCATTAAAATTTAACATACAAGTAGCTGTTATTGCAGAGTTTAAAATATTGAAGTTTCATTTTGTGCCTCATCAGGCAAATCACTTTAAAGTTCCATTTAGTTAAATTTTTGATATTAAGTCAAATGACTTTGCACAAAGTGTTGCTCCTGCAGAATCACCACTCAACTCACCTCTGTGCAGATTTTAGGCGACTTCAATTCACTGTTTTGGTTCTCAAGCTGAAGTTAAAGTGAGAGGTTTAGCCTCTGAGACTCAAACCAGCCCTCCCATATAAAGCTGCAGACAGCTATTTAATGGAAAATCACTTAGACAAGCGTTAACTAGATGACCAGCACCAAAAGGCAAGGAGGCTTATGGAGAAAACCAAACATGCAGCAGACCAAGCCAGAGCTGAAAGATGACAACTAAAAGGACATGTGTTGTCCGTTGGGTCCGATACATATTTAATCAGCACTGAACATAGTGGACTGCAATTTGAAAATACTTGATTCTGTATGAGCAGATACAGAATTTTAAAGGACGGAGATCTGCATCGGGACTACAGAGACTCAATCAGGACATCTCTGATTGTAACGCCTCACCTGAAAGAGTCCTGGATAGTTTTAGAACTTTAACTCCAAATCTTAAAAGAAGAAGGCAGTGCAGAAGTGTATCCTCTTTCCAGGTTTTTCTACCACTTTCACAAATCAAAAACACTGCAAAAGTAGTTCAGATATTAGGTATAACACATGTCAAACACCAACAACCTCTAAATCTCATCACGAGGGTCTAACCGTCAGAGCAGATTTAAGAGCCAGAACTCACTCTTTTCAGGCAAACTGAATATGTGATTCACACATCAAAGCATCACAGAAGTAATAATACATGAGGCAGGTGGATTCATGCTAACATTCGTGGCTGTGGTACCCATGACAACTCTTTTATTCTACTAATCTCCAACCTCGAGAGCTTCACGTTTTATTCGTGTACAAGACTTCAAGTTACGACCTTATTCATACGAATATGGTTCTATCAATATGTGTTCCTGGTTCATGCTCTGGATGGAGTGCTCATAATTGCAATGAGGTCAGTGCACTGACAGCCATGTACTGTGAATTCAGTCATTAAAACATCCAACTGTATTATATTGTACATTATAAGCCCAGGTCAAGTACACTCACTCCAGTGTATGTTCTCTGCTTCAAATGTGCAAACCTGCTGTGAGACGAGGCAGTCCAGATGGCTGCATCAATTTAAACACTGCAAATCTGTGTGTGTGGAAAGCTTTAAGCTGCTGTTTTTGGGGACGGGGGCTAATCAAGACCAACTGTGAGTTAAAGTAAAACTCCTTGAAAATGCTGCTACATGTTTCCAAAGACTGCATTTTGGAAACTGGTTATTAATTGTTGTTACATTATAATATTTAATATTCATACTCGGTATTGAAGTGTTGAAACTGCTCCTCAATTAACTGATTAGTTGAGCTGCTGGTTTCGGATCAGAGTCCAAAATGGAAAATCTATTAGAAGATGTCGCCTTTGGCTCCGGGGCATTTATGATGGGAATAATATACAGTAATAATCATTTGTGAACATACAACATGCAACAACAACAACAACATACAGCATGTAATCATCATAGCAGTGTCAAACTCATGTCAAAATAAGCTTCCAGTTCTCGAACACCAGTCCTCCTAAATCAGATCCAGCAGCAGGAATCTGTATAAGATCTGTAAGATTAAACTAAAGGCTGCAGCAGCAAGGTCAACTATTGACAGAGAAAAACAAAAGTGTGTCTTTTTCGTTTCAAGGCCTTATCCAAATGGAAGGTCTTGGGACCTGACTAGTACATGCATAACTAAATTATTATAGACAAAAAAAAAGTTTCATGAAACATAGAAAAAAAAAGAAAACTGTGTCAACTGAAGAGATTCTTCTCATCTCAGTTTTTTGAAAATATTTTTCTCCTCGCTATGGGGACTTGATGGCGAAGTTAATGGATACCTTTGTACAACCATGTTATCATCAAATGATAAATCATAACCAGTGTAAAACCTATATTTTTCATTTTTCGTTTATGCACTATGCTTTACATGCAGCATGTGAGTAAACTGGAATTAAAGGACAGTCACAACCTGAAATGTTTTATGTAGTATGAGCTTCCACAATATCAGGCTTTATAAATTAGGCAAACCCTTGCAGCAAAGGGTGTTTTGGCCGATCATCACACACCTCCCATATCTCATGAAGGATCTGCATGTTAGCTGATCCATACAAAATAATAAGGTTGATCTAAATGGAGATGAAAGCAACAGAAATAACAAAGAACACTCGACAAACAACTTACGCTCATTACATAAGACTTAAATAACAAACTGAGTTTTAGCCTTGGAGGCAATGGAAAGTGCTCTTCTTCCTTGAAATCTCTTTTACTGATGTCTGATGTTTGAATAAAGTGTTAGGTAACGTTTACATAACAGACACTTACGTCTAAATTGATAAAAAACCATTTCCTTTGTCATACGTGAAGCCAACAAATAGTGAAAATGAATTTTTCTTGTCCTTGTAGTCTTTAGGAGGACTTGTTTTCATGTGGATGAATACTCCCTCCATGTCTGCAGGTTGTAAACTGCGCTCATCTTGTTGTATCCTCCCTTCCAATGAGCTTAACAATCTCACCTCAAATTGTTAACCACTGTCAATTTCCAGCCTTCTTTTTTTATTTTTATCCTTCCTCCTCTTCTCACTGTGGCCAATCTTCATTAGAGAATATACTGTGGGGCATAATAAGGGTCGTGAATGACAGTGACCCAAAGACCCTTAATTTGCAAGCCGCTGAAATCACCCAGCTTTGTTAGATAGTGAACAGAAACCTGCCTCAGTGAGAGAAGCCCCACATGAGTGCTTTTTGTTTTTCTGCCTTGGCCTACTTCTAGCTCAAGAGCTCATTAAATAAGATCTTGTGTTAAAGCTGGAAATAGAAAGAAAATTTGGGGGGAAACAATAGTTGCGTATCTGGCCGTGTGAATCTTGTTGCCTTTGGGAGTCCTGTCAAGTGGCTGTAGAGTGTGTGAGTGTGTGTATGATGGATGTTTCCTATAGATGCATTTTACATTCTTATTGATGTGCATCATAAATTTGTCACTATTTTTCTCCCTCTTTATCATTCTGTGGTTCTTAAGAAAAACTCAAAGAATCAAAACAGGATCCCAGCAGGCTTTGGACTGCAGGAGTGCAGATTTCCTGCCAGAGCTGCTAAATACTAAGGAGGCAATGTGGCACCTACTGACTGTAATTGGTCTCATATATTAAAAAGCTAAACACTTTTGGTGGAAGTGATAATTATTCTAATTCACTATTCAGTATGTTTAATGGGAAATTCGTACTTTATTTCTCTGAAATGTTCAAAGAATTACAGAAAGCACTAAAACACTTTCACTATTAAAATGAGACAGTCTTGTGCTTGTAATGGGCCAATCCTGTCTCATGGAAATTACATTTATGGTTTATATGTGAAACAAATTTGCATCAGCGAACATGTTTTGAAGGAAATGTGATCTTGTTAACTGTTAAATGGTAATAGCAAATGGACTGTACTTATGCAGAGCTCCTCTAGTCTGATGTACCACTCAAAGTACTTTACAACACCGTAAATCATAAATCACACTTCATTCAAGACAAACTGAACGAATCTCACCAAAACCGTCAAATCCTCCCCACTCGGACGCTATGGTCCGAGGTCACGGTCCAGGCGGACTCAGTCAGCTATAGAGTTCTGGCCGTATTTTACAAGTTGCACCTTTAAACATTTAGGTATCATTTATGTGCTTATTGTTGGAACTCTGAAGAAAAAATCTGATCTGTTTGAGCAACCTATATAAATATGCAACATCGGTTGGTAAACATGCTAACGTGCCCGAGGTTTTCCCTGAGACATCAGAAAGATAAAAGAGAAGTTCCTCATTAAAAAGCGAGTGAGAAGGCGACCACACAGTAACTATACATCCCATAATATTACAGTAAAAGATGCCCCCTTTTCACCATGCTCATCATTATTCATCAATCTTGCAAAGTTGCAGTCAGGGTTAATGCTCATAAATACTTCTTTGTGAGCTTTTTGTGGAATCATAAGGTGCAGTCGTGTGTTGTTGTCTTGCAAGCTGTTTGGTTTTCTCAGGTGAGCTCGTGCAGGGCCGATGATGACAGTCACCAAAACTGTCCAATGGATGGGAAACCTGACTTCATGTATGCAGCTCTAAAAACACATTAAAAGGCAATTATTGGCCATACATTGAGGGTGAAATGTAACTAGTTATGTTTGTTTTCACTCAGGACAATGTGAACTGAACTACAGGTGTAAAAGGGACTTAGATGATCCCACTGTCATGTTTGTACAGTAAATATTTAGCTACAGCTGGCAGCTGGGAGGCTTAGCACGCCACCCACGAAAACCTCTAAATCTCACTAACAAACAAGCGACATCTCCTTAACGTCAAAAATCAAATCCCAGTGACTGACTGAGACCTGTTGCCAGGCAACCATTGAAGATTTCAGGAAGTTACTGCTTGGTAGCAAGAAGTCTTCAACTCTTTTTTCACTTTGGTTTTTGTAACGATTAAGTAAACGATAAGTGACATGTTAATTAGTGAGCTTTAGAGGTGCTACTTGGTGGATTTTGTTAGTGCTGCAAAAAAGCCAGGCCTGGTGTTCACCCTGTGGTTTTCAATAGTAATGCTAAGCTAAGCTAACCAGCAGCTGGCCTTCGATTGTTGCACAGATGCAAGCGTCAATCTTGTTGTAAACTCTCTGCAAAAAAGACAAATTCATCTTCCTAAACTGAGTTGCTCGGAGACTCAGGTTGCTTTGCTCCGTCTCCTCTGCTTGTTTTTCATCCCAGCTGTTGAGTTTTTGCCAAGAGTTTTCCCCCTTGAGTCTTTTAAACTCTCACTAACATTCACTTTAAAAATCCAACAGTAAGTCACACATTTTTATGCACTAAAGGGTTCAATTGAATTTCTGTTTAGGACGAGTTTGATTGTGTTGTCGGTACGCTGACAGCTTCGCACTTCTCTTTGTTTTCTCTGCAGTTGGGAGGATGTGGCATACTCGGGGTGGGGGTCTGGCTCTCAGTGACCCAGGGAAACTTTGCCACCCTGTCATCGTCCCTTCCCTCCCTGTCTGCAGCCAACCTGCTCATCGCGGTGGGGACCATCATCATGGTGATTGGCTGCCTGGGTTGTGTTGGAGCTGTCAAAGAGAGCCGTCCTCTGCTGCTGACGGTAAGTTATGTTCCAGGATGGTTTCTGGAGGTTTAAACACAAGGCTGTGTTGATGTGATATTGCCATGTTCTTGTTCTTGTTGATTTTGTTGATTTTGGCAAAACAAATAACATCACTTACTCTTCCAAAAGTAATAAGCTTTGATGTTCTAATTCAGCATGAGTTTCTGTTTTGGTGCAGATATGACACACTGAAAATGCAACCAGTGTGTCATATCAGTCCATTTCAGGAGAGCTTTTACTGTGACTGTTGTGAACAGCTGCTGTTTGCATGAGCTTCCCAAAGGAAAAGTGAAGTCAGGTAATTTGGGACACTTTTTATTAGATTACAAAGAAAATCCAAAATTCTGCTGTAAATGACGTTAACTTTTAGAATCAGAATCAGAATCGTCTTTATTGCCATGTAAGTGAAGAGGTTTCACATTACTAGGAATTTGTCTTGGTGATTGGTGCATACGTAGGAATAAAATAAAATAAGATAAGTAAAATAAATATGGTTGTGGAGGTAGTACAAAAGTGAGGTAGTACAGAGTGGAAGCAAAGTGCAAGTAGGTGAGGTAAACAGTGCAAATGGTCAGCACGTGGATCATGACATGAACATAGATAAGTGTCTTAGAACTTGTTATGGATGGCTGCTGTATTTCTGCGAAGAAAATACTGAACATTGCCATGCAAAATAACTAGAAAATTTGGCTCTCCAAACACATCAAGAACTCCCACTTCACTCTAGTATAAGTATAAATGGGACAGCTGGCAGGGGAAAATAGGACAGTCAGCGATGGTTCAGAAGGACACCAAACATATTTTATGTTTCAATAATCGGCATGACTTTGAAGACAGATGGAAGATTGTACAGCACTGACAGAAACTAAGAACTTCATTAACACAAAATCTAAGGGAGAAGCATCTCGAGTAGTATGTCAGGAAGGTGGTAATGTAGTTTCTTAATTAATGTTGGTTTGTTAGACGTGTTGCTATAGTGTCCAACTGATGGAAATATAAAGTTTTTCATATCAAGCTACATGATGACAGCTCTGCATTTTGGTGGCTAATGCTGACATCAGCTTCACTGACCACCAGGACAGTTTGCTTCACATCCTGAGGGGTCAAGATTCGTAATGTTTAGGATTAAAACCATTATATCATATGCTGATAAGTTTAAATGGAGCATTTAGACTAGAGGCCACTGTATACCAGCTGTCAGTTTACACCCAACAGTGTGAATCACCGAGTTAACTGCCAAGTGTCTGCCTGCCAGCGGATCAGCAGTCATTTATCAAGACAAAGAAAAAGACTCTGTGACCCTTCAAAACCCAAACTGAAACTGTTTTTGAGAGAGACCACCTTTAACCAGGTTTTACAATAGTACAGACACATCCATGTGGACAACAGCCTGAGTGTACCTGAATTGACAAACTTATGGCATTAACATAAATTAGCTGCAGCTGTTTAAATATTCTGTCAAAATTGGTCAAGACAAAAAAAAAAATCGGAGAAAGATGAAGGCGCAGTATAAACGACTTGCACATGCTTTTACAGCTAAAGCGAATTCTTTGCAGACAAGGTCATTTAAACCTTCATTAATGGCAATAAAGGAGCACAGACAGTATTTTGCTATTTTTCCACTGCACCTGTTGCCACAATGGTACTATATTGACGTTGTCGTATACAGAAAATCCTCATGATCCCCGTCTTAGTGCTAAGCATGTTGTCTTTGCAGAAGCCTTTAAAATGCTATTACCATACTTAAACACAAACGTATGACACAGCCCACATGTTACAAACTGAATGCTGTCAGTGGCCACAAAGTCCGACATCTCAGGCCTGACAGCCGTGGCACCGGGCTTTTATGTAACAAATAAAAATCATTTCATCTGTCTTTCAAAATGAAAATGTTATTTTTAACTGTAAATTTCTGACTCCACTGCAGCGTGGGGGGGCAGATGGAGGTCTAGTCTTTTCGTCAGGGGCATCCTTGGACCCACCAGCTCACAGGGCTGCCCCTCTTTTATCTAGTTTAATGGAGATATTTTTAGTAGCTTTGCTAATCTCCGTGGAGCAGCCCCTGCTTGTTTGTTTGTGGGGTTAACAGCTGTTATCATTTGTGCTGAAGTACTGACAGCACTGCTGCAGCCACAGGAAAGAGCAGTGCAACACATCATGACCATAATGAAAGAATCTCACTTACAGATCACTTCTGTAGTTATTATCAATCACAAGTGCTGAATGCCACTGTTCAGCATTCATATTTGTCAAAATACTTCAAATATACAAATCGAAAAAATAAAAATATTAACTACAATTAGAGACTACAAATGGTGCCTCAAACGTTCATGTTTTTGGTCAGTATTATAAGGTATTTGTCAAAAAGGAGCAGTGTTGCTGACGCAGATTGCTGAACCCCGATGCAGAGTCAGAAAGGGCAGGCAGGCGGAGGTCAAAAATAATATTCTTTTATTTAAATCAAAGAGCTCTAAACAGGCACACATTTCTTGTGGCAAAGGATCAAGAAAAAACTACAAAAAGCTGTGGCAAAATCATGACAAGACCAGACAAGAATATCCTGGCTTGGAAACATGGAGACAATACAAAAACCTGACAAAGAGTGACGGGGAAGATGAGGACTAAATAGACAACATAACGAGAGGCAGGTGAAACACATTAAGGGAGGAGAAAGCAATCACGATAAACCAAAGCAAAGTTACATGAAACAGACACCTAAGGGAAGTGACGCTTTCAAAATAAAACAGGACAAAAACTTAAAACCTAATACATGGAAACACATGACAAGATGACATGAAACATGGCACATGGACTAAAAAACCAAAAGACAAAGCATAACTAAAACACAAGGCGTGACAGTATTGAACTGATGCAATCAAAACTAATGTGGACAACAGGTGAAGATACAGTGAAAGTAAAACATTTGAAATTGTTTAACGAAAGAAAAAAATCAACAAGAAGTGTAGAAAACCTTCTAAGGGCTGTGTTCTGATAAATTTTGATGAGTTTACTGTAGGAGAGTCTCTTGACTCTTGACTGAGCTGAATTGGCCGTGGGGAAAGAGATAGATACTCACTAATATGCAAATCAGGGAACAGGAAGTGTTTGACATCAAATATTGAACATTTTATTCTCTGATTTATATGAATTTTGAGCTGAGCTCCAATTTCATACCAGGCCTCCCTGATACAGTGTGACCCCCGGTGCCTCACAAGATTGATAAGTATTTTGATAAACAAACAAGCTTGTCTAATCAAGCACCGACACCGTGCTGCGTTTATCAGGAAGAAAAATTCTGGGTGTGAGAAAAATAGCATTAATCATAAGAAAAATGGCACAGCAGGACAAAGCAATTATGAGCTCTGTGGGTATAAGTCTAAGTGTCGATCATTAGCATGATCCATGACATTTTCCCCACAGTGACCAGAGGAATTCCTGTGCTGTGTCAATATAATGAGAACGGACAAATTATATGTCTGCTTTAATGAGTGACAGAGCAGCTGTTCTTCATGGAGATTAGAAGACTTTTCTCCCTTCAAATTTCAGGGCTAATTAGCATGTTGATCACTGATGAGGGACGCAGAGTATTGCAATATCGCTGTGAGATATTTGAGGAATTACCGTTGCGTTCTGTGCCAAACATCAGTTACTGGTTCACAGATTCATATGCGTTTTCAGTTCTGTGATTTGGATGACTTTGAAAACATTTTTAGCTTTTATATGAATGTGAAACTTCATACAAACGTTTTCTTAACGTGTAGCCAGTCAGTTCCTCGTGTGAGTTCAGATCCTGATGTTCAGGAGAAAAACTGTGGACTAAATTACTTCCACAAAGTTACAAAAAAGGAATGAGAGTTAACCAATTAGTGTGGAAACTGATCACTCAAAAGCTGTCTTTGAAGGCCCATTTGATCTGTTTGCAGCTAGAAGTTAGAACAATAAAATTGCGATTGGATGTAAGGATGTATACTACATAGACAAAAGTATCCAGACAAACCTCTTTATTGGGCTGTTTTTCAGGGTTTGAGCTCTGACTAACAGCTGATTGTTCTGTTTAAATCACAAATACATGTTTTATTTTTTGATTTAGGAAAATTCTGGTGCTTTAAGGTCTTTTCATCATTTGAATGCGCTGCGCTCGTCGTGACAGCAAACCAGATTTTGGAACAAAATCTGTTACTCCTGTTAAGTTGAAAGTACGAGTCATTTGGGGAACACTGAATTTCATTTCCCCAGAAACTCAATATTCATCAGAGTAATGGGTAATTAAAGCTTCTATTGAGTTCAGGCAATCAATACTGGTGCAAGTCAAAGGGCAGGGAGGAGGTCTGTGACCTAATCTGCTCCCAGATTTGTCAGAGAGGTGAGATCATTGTAAATGGAAGTAGAGTGTTTATACTGGGTGGCTCTGAGATATAGAGCCTGTAAAAATGATTAGACCCACCACATAAAAGAACAGAGCTATCACTTCTAAGGCTTCCCTCCATTTATGCTCAAGGCAGCATGGTCCCCAAGGATATTGATTTTGGAGGCGCAGAAGGACTTTTTGCCCGACTTGGCTGAGCCACTGTAGCTTTAATGCTACGTGGAATACACAGCACGGGTGAGCATGAAGGAATCAATCCCTGTGCCTGGACTTTGATTGTAGCTCTCATCCTGAAGCCCTGCTAATGCATCAGTCTCCGCTAAACAGCACTGCTGGTTCAACAAGACACAATATAAATAACACAAGTGCATGCGAGGGGGCCTCTGGAGCGTATCATATACATTTCCATAATGCGTGCAATCTGCACTTAGACTTTAGTGGCCAATAAAAGCTAGTGCGCTTCAGATTTATTAAGGTCTACGTAAACTTAGTGCATACAGAATATTACAACATAAATCTCAAATCCGTGGTGACTAATTGCACTGGTGTTTTCTGCGCTACAGACCACTCTGCTGCAACAAAGCAAGCTGAAAACATGAAAATACTTAAACCTGAGGAACTCTACTCAGCTCGCCTGAGAAGTCGCTGTCCTGCAGGTTTTTGTTCCTCCCTGAAGGCACCAGTTAGAAACAGACCAGCTGTTGCACATCAACTCTCACGTTACCAAAACTGTAGTGGAGCAAAAGCTTGCAGGACACCCGGCTCACCACGACTGGAACTGAGAGGTCTTACAGGACCACTTCAATGAGTTTAATCCCTCTTGTGATGGACTGATATGATAATATACACCACTACAAAGTACTGTACAGCTTTTCTGGTTTTGAAGTCTTAGTGTTATGGGAAGTGAGAGGTCTTGAGGGCAAAAATGAATCTTTGCTGCTGTTGCTCTGCCTGCGATGACATGATCAGGGTGAGGATTTCAGGGATTAAAGCAGCTGAATATATAAAGTGAGTACTGGCAAACATGATGGTGTACATAAAAGGATGTCATACTGTAGTGAGCACAGTGGTGAAAATGACTGAACTTAAGTGAGTTTGGTCTAGACCTGCTCAAATTGGAAAGTGTCATGAGATAACTTTTGTTGTGAATTGGCGCTATATAAATAAACTGAATTGAATAAAACTGAATTGAAGTGCAGTTTTGAGGTCCTATATTCCGATAGGAGTAGTAGTAATAAATGAGTTTTATACTTTCCAACTCTACTATATTTCAGTATATTTATTTGACTGCTGTACTTATATTTCAAGTTAAGATTTTAGATTATAAAAACATAAGTTTATGAAATACAATGCACTGCTGAAGATTAAACCAAAACCTTGTGGGCTTGTAACCCCTCATATAACAACAGCATCTGGTTGGGTCCTTTGTCACGTGGTGTTTGTGACTTGTTAGCAGTTTTATCAAAGAAAGATTTCCCCTCTCAAGTCCGTAAACTTTTCAGACTGAGGCCCAAAAAGCAAAGATCAGAGAAACGTTTAAAAGATTAATATGAATCTGTGCAGCAGCATCTGTGTTTTCTTCTTTCCTCAAATCAAATCAGATCAAACTATCTGCATTTTGTTAATCATACATTTACTTTTACTTAATTAGAGTTTCTCCTGAAGCACTTTTTTATTTTGTGTTATTGGTACTTTTCCTTGAGTGTCTTCTTCCACCACTGACAGTGCATACCAATAAATATGAAAATCACAAGAATGTTGTTTGACAACAGTTTAGTAAGCTGCAAAGCTTTTTTTGCTTAGACCTACTTACAGCCCTATTTTGTTTCCTCTTTTATTCAGATCTCCTATAAATCTTTCCTGCAGTTATGCTGCAAACAGAATAAGGTATTTCAGTTTGAATAATGACAATCCAGGAAAAATATATCGGGCCTGTTTTGGTCCTTTCGTAATGGGATCTGAGTCTATGTTTATAATAATTTATCACAGAGACATTGAGTGTACACCAGCACAAAACAGCCCCAGCTTCAATTTTAGATGCTAGCTGAGATACTCTGTGTGTCCGGTTACAGAAGCCTTACTTTAAACACAAAGTGCTATTAAAACAGAAGAGCAGATGTAAATGTACTTCCACTGCCTGCTTTGCCCATCACATAAATGAGTGTTTCTTTACAGTATAGATAGACAACAGCATTTCAACAATTTCAACACAATTTGGAGCAAATTATTCTCTTTTTATGTCTCAATCAAACTTCTTTTTTACTTCTTGTTGAAATGATCTTATTATTAACACCACTGGGAAGCTGCGTCTGTCCTTAGAAGAATTACATTTCATCAAGCAAGCAACAGCTTTAGAACAATTCCTCTGCACTTCATTTAATTGGCCACCATTATTGCTTCTATTATCATTAGCCTTTCTGCACAGTTCACAAATGGATCTTCATCATTTTCGGTTAATTTCTGCAAGTCATTTGATAATACTAACCCATTCAATGCAACAATTTGAAATTTCTAGCTTTTTAGTATATTAAGGGAAAAAAAAGCAAAATGCAGTCTTCTGCCATCAAATGATCCCATTGTGTCTGGCTGTTGCCTCTGGTCTAAAGAAGAGGAGTCAGATTTCTTATTAAGAGCAGATTAATGAGGAAATGTTCAGAGCGCCACAGGGAATGGGTCTGTTTGTTTTCCAAGTGCCGGTGAGTATCAGTTTCTCATTCTTAACGATGTCCCTTTGCTCTCTGGTGTGATTTTATGGTCTCGAAGAAACAAAAAAGAACACAGTAGGGCAAAGAGTCATTTAGAAACAGACGGCAAAATTATAAATAAGAGAGAAAGTAAAGAATAAGAAAGTGTAAAGGCTTAGGATTGTCAAATTATGTGTTCAGAGACCGTCGGAGATTTACAAACAGAACATCGAGCGACGTGTCATCGTAATGGATGAAAAATAAAACATTTTTACAGCAACTTTAAATCAAATGTCTGGAAATAAATTCCTGCACAGCACCAAACTACAAACTTACAAAGTTAGCAACTGCTTGGCGTAGAAATGCAAACCTCTTCAAGTTTTTAAAGCTTTTATTCAGGATGTATTGGAGACCAAGGAGACTGATTATTGGGCGTTTCGTTCGACAAGTGGCTGGAATAAAGGCTGTGGTTCAGCTGGAAGTCTCTGAATTGCTGTCTCATCTGAATTTCTCAGTGATTCAAATAGTTCTGTTGTCCTGCCCATTTACAATTGTCCCAGTTGGAAACACAACCGAGCCGATCAGAAGTTTACAGGCACGATTAAGAACTGGGATGCCATCTTCCTGCATCAGAGCCAAACAAAACCCAAAAAACAAAACACAAACTGTGGTACCAAATTGTCTGCAAAAGTGGCCACAAGTACGGAAAAGACACAACTAAATGAGCTCTTACTGACCGGTATTTTACCAACTACTGTTACCAAAAATGCGAGCAGTGAGAGCAAGTGCGCTGTGGAGCAACATTAACATCATCATTATCAAATCGTGCCAGCTACCATGCATGTCAGACTGAAAATGCAGTGACATGCAATACTTCTCTGCTGAATGTGTATAATTAGGATTCGTTAACTAGTTTTTTGCTGGAACATTTCCATAAGAACTCACCTAATTGATAATTTGTCAGTGCTGCGTGCCTGTCAGACTGGATTCATGGTCTGCCTGCCTGTTTAGGACTTTATCTGCCTTGTAGCGTCCAAGAATTGATTAATGCAGCTCTATGTTGGAAAATCTTAGTAGGAAGGTTAAAGTGACCTTTGCAGAATGAATTTGCTCTAGAACTTGTGGCCAGATGCTAAATCAAAATTTGTAGCAGTGAAGTTGCACACTTGACCCTTCACTCTTTTGACAGTGTAGATGGAAAAGATTTTCTTTAAGGATCAACAGCAAGTCAGGGAATAACACAAAAAACAAAATGGCTGGGTTTTGAACTTGACTTTAGCAGTTTTTGTGAATCTGCTCCTGGTGGTCTCCGTACTTTAAACTCTTTTTGTCTTGTTGCAGTGCATAATAAAAAAGTAAAATATAGTGCGTTTCTATGTTGTAGAACCAAAAAATGTGAAATGTAGTGTTTCTTTGCTTCATTGACTAAATTGTTGGCATCATCTGCTGTTGGCAACATCCGCTTGGTTTTTTCTTTATCTCCAGTGGTGAATAACTCTTCAGTTTAAAGAAGCACCTAAAATCCTTGTAAATTGAGTTACCTGGAACTTTCCACAACACAGAGTATAGTATCAGGTTTATAAAATGAAGCAGGAGAACAGTAAAAAATTGATTTCAGATGGTTATTTGAGAGCACCTCTTGAAAAGAACATGAGGGAGGAAGACATCGTGAGCAATATGCTCTTACCTTGCCAGTCTCTCACCTTCCTGTGCAAAGCTTAGTGATTCACTCATGCAGGTGCTGCCAAAAGCCCTCGGGGGCGACTGGTAGGCCTGCTCGAAGCCCATCTTGTGAACTAGCATCCACTGTCAAGCAAATGTCTGGAAAACTCAGAGGACGTGTAGCCATGATGTCTTTGAAAAACAAACATCTTTTCTTTTGAAGTCTGTTTTGACCGTCTGAGTTGGTCTCGTGCTTCCTGCGGCTCACTTTCGAAAACACAACTAAGAGTCTACAGCCATGCGAGCGACTCTGTGAGGCCGTATTTCGGAGCAGCGGTGCTTTGAGCAGCGCTTTCGTCCTCCTTCTTTGAGGCACATTACATCTCGACTCATCCATAAATCAGTACCCGCCTGAAAATCGTCACTTTCTAAAAAAATCCTGTCAAAGTAATCCAGTGATATTAATGCCTACATCCATGGGTACACTGAAAAGATGAACTGTTAACAGCTAATTCTGCACGCTTTGTAAATAAATATGGACCAAAAAACTGGTTTCAACTAGCAGTTTTTTACCCTGGTGAAAAAGCAGTTTGGTGGTTTACCCCAAGGCAGCAGAAAAACGAGCAGAGGAAATGAGTAGCAGTAAAATGTCAATCAGGCACTAAGCGTACAGTATAGGCAGCGTGTCAGTTAATAAACGCTGCTGCCTCTCAAGTCCAACAAAAGTCCTGTCTGTTCTTTCCCAGCTGTTGGAAAAGTGACGTAAGGTCTGGAAGCTATAAGAAGGAAATGCTAACAATATTGTTATGCCGATCATGCTGGCTCCAGTGTGATTGTATCACTTTTAGAAACTTTGTAATCCAGACTTGAACTGTAGTGTAGCCTCTTTGGAGACTTTGCTCTGCTCTACATCCTCAGTCATAGTCATAGGAATAACAACAAACATTAATACTAAATGTTTCGTACATACAGCCTCCCTGCACCATGGATATCCGTACCAAAAGTCAAGACATTCACAAGTTAACTACGATATCCAGACCAGAGTCTTGGGCAGACAGGGAAAGGTCTCAAAAATGCCGCACAGAGTTGATTAATAAACTCGTACCATTTCAGATCTTTTTGTGACCCTCTGGAATTGTTGTACCTTTGTCTCTTAAAATATGCCACCCCTCCGTGGTTCAGACAGTCACTCCCGTGTGCTGGAGACAAAGCCACGTCCAAGCAGAGGAGTTGATGGATGAGCTCGTAACTGTGTTAAGCACTCACATGGGAAGACGTATGACCAATCAAGCAGTTCATTCCGGCTGCCTTAGAGAGGAAGAGTGGGTGTGGACTGGGGAGGAATAAAACGCAGCTCTTCTAACAAATTCAGAGGTGGATGGGGGTAGATTGCCTCTTCCCCTCTATCCCACCTGCTATGGCCCGACCTCCTCATCTGTCTCTGCTCTTTTGACCTGTCAGTGAGAAATATCGACGCTGAACTGAAGCAGATCTTCAGTTGTCCTTACTTGGCTTCCTCTTTCTCCCTGACAGTCTCTGGTCATTTCTTCCTTTTCTTACGTTCTCCTTTCACCCCTCACACCGTCTGCTGCCAGTTTATGCTTCATACATTTCCCACGGACAGATGCCTATTACCCCCCCCCCCATGTCCTTTTCCTTCTCTTTGATAAATGCCGTGTGAAATAAATCCGCTGTCCTCTCTCTCTCTCTTCTCTTTGTGTTTCCACAGTTCTTCATCCTCCTCCTGCTCATCTTCTTCCTGGAAATTCTGTCCATCATGCTTTTCTTCATCTACCAAGACGAGGTAAGACACATTGATAGCTCTCATCATGTTATATCCTGTGATTTTCTCCAGCAGAAGCAGATAATAAGAGGCTGTGAAGAAGCCCTTTAATATGTCATGCAGATCGGTTGTATTTCCTGTGGAGGAGCTCACTTGTGAAAGGATTGTTCTGAAGTTCATGCAAGCTTTGTTGCTGTTGTCAATGTTAAGAAGGGAACACGTCAGCTGTCATTTTGCATAAACAACGGTTTAATGAAACAGAAATGATTTTATTTTGGATGATGCACACACGTCTTTTTTTTGGGGGGGGGGGGGTATCTCTGTGCTAAAATACACACAGTCTACAATTTCCTTTCCTCATTAATAAGTTTCAGCTTTTCTCAGTTTATACATTTGGGATGATTTCTGCCTGTAAATAAACAAGTCAGGCAAAGAAACGGAAGTGGATGAACCATCCCTCTCCTAATATGATTTCATAATCCGTTTGCATTTTCAGCTAAGGTTTAATAATGTGTTGAAAGGGCATGTTAAATTCCAACCATCTTAATTGAGGTTTGAGGGCTGGATTTTGGAAATGTTGTGAGATTTTGACAATAAGTACAACATGTTATTGTTGAATGGCATTGCAAATATTAAACCCAAAGGCCTCACGTGTTAAGCTGTGACACTTTGCCTTCTATTCTGTCTTAAACATCTATTAAACACAAAATAACAAATATAATTTTGACAATGGGTATTAGTGTGAGATTAGTTTGACCAGTGAAGGGAACTACTCTGTGGAAAGAATATATATGGTCCAAGCACCTTTTAGAGAAACTGCCTCAAAGCCCTTGAAAAATTCTTTATATGCAGTTCTTGTAGTGCAGAACTGCTGTTTCCATGACATGAGGACTGCTCGGACTCTTCCCATGATCACTTAAAAGCAACATTAAATTCTTCACAAAAGAAAAAGAGCCAGAACATCTGGCAATAATAGTTGTATGTTTTAATCAAATTAGTACTCAAATTAAATTACAGGCAACGTGGCAAGCAGTAACAACGAGAACAACAGCAGGGTACAAATGACTGCTTTTGTATGATTTCATGGTTGATCATTTATCAATTAACAATTAAATTATCATTTCAAAATTGGTATAGCACTCATGTCTGCAACCAATAATTATTTTCATTGTAGAGCAAAGTGAGGTGTTTTTCAGACTGGCTGATTAATTGACGGTAAAATGTCAGAAAAATGCTCGTAGCATTTTCCGAGAGTTGGTGAGAGGTGACATCTTTAAGTTGCCTGTTCTGTTTGTTTACTATACAAGATATGAGAATTTGAGCATTTTTACGTGAAATGATTAATGGTTAATAATGACCGATCGATTATTTAACTGTTAACTGTTGCGATTTTTTTGCTTACCAGGGACTAAGTGAGGAATTGACCAGTCACTTCAGCTCTAATAGCATTAGCATCCTGTTAAATTAGAATGTGACAATTTGGCTGGATTCAAGCATCCTGTAACTACTAATAGAGACTAATAAATTCTGCAGGTGCTGTAATTTCATTTGGTCGACAGTAATATTGGGTGCTCTCTTGAGGCACTGAATACAACCACTGCCATGTGGAGTGGACTCAAAGTTTAGAGCCCCATCATAAATCACTAGTAATTTCCCAGCCACTTGTGTTACATTATTCATGTGTTGGGACAGAAAATGTAATCCCTGAAGACTTCGGCCAAGGCAGACGCCTTTGAGTATTTTGGTAAATAACAACCTGCTTTGATATTTCCCCCAAGTTTCCGTCTGAATTCCACTTAAGACCACAGACCTTGGACCTTGCGTGTGCTTTACGCTGGCTTTTATCTCTTTGTTATTGAAATTCTGACACGATTGTATGATTTCCTAATGTGTTGTATTTCCATCTGAGTTTGTCTTTGGTGGTGCAACAAAGTGAGCATTTGTGGAGTTGCACATCCTTTTGGGCTTTCAGCACTGCTGTGTTTTAAATGACTGTTGTCTTTGTCACACCTCACCTTTTCTCTTAGGATGTGTGTTCCCTGATGTTCAGTGCACCCCATTATTCAGCTTCTGAATTATTCAGTTTTGTCTACCCGGGAGGTGATTAGCGACACATCGGAGTAAAAAGTTATTGATGGTGTAGATGTTCTGCAGTGCTGGTGCACCAGGGGAAATCGTTCAGTAAAGAATGGGAGACCATTGCCAGAGCTGAAATTGAGATTTTTTGAAACAGCATGGGACCTGTTTACTTTACAAGTGGGCAAATGTGATCAGTGCTGGAAAACTGAACAAAACCTGTACAGTATAATATCACAAAGTATATTTAACAGCACGGGTCACTTTATTATGTTGCACAGAATGGACTGTTTTGATCCTCTGCATATAAACGAAGCTCAAGAACTCACTCTACGTCCATTGGGTGGTGTGCAGGCCCCTTACTGCGATGTGCACAATGTAAACCCTCAGTTTGATATTTACATCACAATCCGCAATCCTCTCCCAAGACTTTTTGCGTGCTATCAAAACATGCAGAAATCACTTATCTTAATCACTTATCTTTTCTTTCATTTCAGCAGCATCTGTTGGATTGGTAGAAAAAAACCAGAATGAAACAAAAGGATGCCTCACTCCTTTTCATTCTACTGTTGTTGCTATTTCATCAAAGAATAAGGACTGTTCCCTGTGATGTTAGATCACATTCTGTCTAGTTTTCACCTCATTAGTTCATTAAAGGAACACACACAAAAGTGGAATAATTTGCTGAACATAAAAGCCATTTGGAGTTGTTTTCTCATGGATGTGATGAAATTAACTGAGAACAGTCATGAGAAAACCTTGACATATGACAGATCTTTTGAAGCAAATGAAAATGTATTCCATGTACCCCATTAGTGATGCACCACATAAACCGTGGCACCTTATTAGTGAAAATTGGCCTCTACTTCTGTCAATGCACACAAACATATTTTGACCCCCATTTTATCAGGTTCTTGTTAGCATTGCTTTGATTTTATCCTCTGAGTGTTCGCTTTCATTATCAGGAAATTTACCTCCTCCCTCACCACGTAACTCACTGTTAGCAGCCCTGCAGCTGGAGTACGAGCCGATGCCATTTCTCCAGCATGCAAAGCCTTCCAGACTCCATAACTTAAACAGTCTGTGTGCAGCAGCGGGTGCATGTTGATGAACTCTGTCCCAGGCTTCAGGGACGGTCACGCTCAGTGGTCCAGTTTATTACACCTGCTTTAGACCTGATAAAAAGCTCTGTGACGCAGCTGGAAGCTACTTCAAACAGCTCGCAGATCTTCCATGCAGCTGAATATAACGGTCACCGTTTGTTTCAGTTTGTTGCTTCCTGAGGATGATGAAAAGGTCCTGTGAGGTTAACTTCAGTGGAGCCACTCTGACTCAACCTGTCAAACTGAATAAAAATGAGTCTGACTCAGTGGCGTGATACTGACAATTGATGTAAGGGAGTTTTATACCGTCTCCGAGTGAGTTTACAACATTGTCTGCTTGGCTTTATTATCACCTCAAGGGAAACTTGCTGCGCCATGCAAACATGAGCAGAGCAATAACAGCAGCAGACCACCAGAGAGATTTTGTTTAAGGATTGGGGAAGGATCAACAACGTTAATCTTCATCTCAACAATTAGCATCATTGTTTTATTTTCAATTAGTGGCTGCAGCAGTAGAACTAAAAGCAGCAGTTGTGGTAGAGAAAAATCATCTCAGCCCAAAAGGTCTGAGTTGACTGTTAAATTAAAGAGTTAATGAGCCTCTCAGACTTCTTAAGTGTACGTAACTACTAGTGTACTAGTAGTTAATTTAAAGCTTGTTAGCGCAATATGTGTGCTTGTCTTTGATTATTGGCATATGCTTTTACTCTTCTGCATTCAGTCAGCTATTTGAATATGGCTCGCTACTTCTTTTCTAGTTGTATAGTCTTGTGAAGTGATATTAACAGCCTTAAAGTTAATGTAAAACATTAACCTGTGCTAGAAGCCACCCAAAATAACAAACTACTTCCAGTTAATGAAGAAAGATGCTTCATGTGGTAGCAACATAACAGAAAAATTCACTCAGAATTCTATACTAAACAATAGGACACACAAGCTTTTTCATGTAGACCTCAGCTCAGGATGAGGTTTGGCACAGACTTATGACATGTCAAAGTGTCCTGGTAAGATTTAAGTAAAGGTGTAAGTAGTACAGTCGTTGTGTGTGCACTCATAAAGTCCAAGTGGGATAAATACTTCACACCAGAAAGTCTTTCTAAAAACAGCTGAAAAGCACAACATCCCTTGGATTTAATGAAAAGGTATACGTTTTCCCTCTCTAATAACAAATCTAACAAGAAACAGAAGCACATGTCACTCACAGTCAGTCTGTGCTCTCGCACTGTGTTTGGTTCGGCTTAAGGAGCTGAATACTCATCCTCCACTGGGTCCAGCGGCATCTGCAGTAACAGTAACTGCAACAGTGAGTAGTAGCGGCATTTCTATTAGTGATAACACTTATGGGATTAATTTGCTCTTCAAACAGCCCACAGAGATGTATAAAGGTCTCAACAAAAGCGCAAATAAATGAGTGAACACCAGCATCAACCCGACCAATTGAGAACATTGACTCAATGGGTACAAAAAAAAGTGACGGGAATTACTGGCCATCCTTGTTCTGCCTCCATGATTAGTTATCCCTGAGGTGCAAATAAAGCTGTTACCCAACTATACTGAGAGGACTTAGACTAATATAAATAATCCAAAACCAGATCAATAACTGCAAAGCCGTGTGTTTGTGCACACTGATTTAGACGGCTTATTACAACGGAATCCTTTACACTGCAACAGATGTATAAACAGTGCCCTCTTTGTGCTGTACAATCGCAACAGTTTCATCCATCCACTGCTGAATGACACCCAATATCAATATTTACTTGTGGGTGCTCAGACACAGAGGCACACTCGGTTCATGCTGTGCTGTGCGAGCAGCTGAGAAGACATCAATCAAACAGACGTATCTGTGAACTCTGAAAGCTCTTTGATTTAAGATTCAAATCCAATACCCGTTTGACAGGAACACCGATGCACCGCAGACTTCTGCATCTGCTGGGATCTCTGGCTTCAATCACTGTTGATTGAGGCCCCCGTAGCAAAAAGGTTTCATTTTAACACTGATGTGCTAAAATTAAACGGGAAAAAAGTCTGCCCTTAAACTGCGCTGTGTCATCAGGCTGTGATTTTCACCGCAGCTGTCATTCACCTTCGTTGTACCGACTTCAGCCAAACTTGTTTAATCAACTTCTGTGAAAGTTAGCGCTTTACTGCACTCAGTTTTTTTGACAGCCATCTGGCCCCAAAGTGGATTTTACGTTTATGCTGAGCTGTGACGAGACAAGATGAGTGAGCGTTTATAATCGAGAGCTGTGATTCTTACATAAAAAGCAAAATGTCTTATGGTTTTACGGTACTGTAATTTATTCAGAGTAGTTTGAGCGAAGAAGTAGGTATTAAATCTTTGTTGAGATAGATTTGCTTTGTTGTTGAACATTGCTTGAGAAGCACATCGCATTTGATTCTGACAAACATCTACACAACAAATAGGAAAACTAAGTGTTGATTAACATCAAATGAACATCGTTTTTTCCAGAACAGCTACTAAAACTCAGGGCGAGATTGTTTATTCAACAAAATTCTGTCAGTATGGACTTTGAAACTCAGCCTGATGTTGGCATAAACCAGATGAATCCTTTAAGTCTCCATGGGAAACATAAGACATAAATTAAATCTGTATTTGGTTAGTCATACAAATTCCATATCCAGTAATAAGAAATTATGCTGCTAAACAAAAAATGGGCCCAGAAATGAAGCTCCATTGTTTTTATATGGTACAAGTTGATTTTTTTCCCTCTCTCTGTGTTGGGGCATGATGAATTCAGTAATTTAAATCAGATGATAATTAATTTTTCTGCACATCTTTCATTAGTTTCAAGGTGAGTTATGTCAGCTGCAAATCTGATCATTTCTGTAACAAAACACTAAACAGGATACACGAGCAGGATCAGTCAGCAGGACCGTCGTACAAAACATACATTATTATTACAGTAATTATTACTATTGTGTGTGTCTAATTTCAGATAAACAAAATGATAAAACACAGGTTTATACTCCATTTTCTCACCGTCTCAAAAATAAAAAGCCAACAAATGACCATGAAAAAAAAAAAACAGGCGGTCATTTGGACTTTGCCCTGCTGCATCCTCAACATAACGTGGTAACCTGATTTCACGGTGCCTGCGGTGTGGCTCAGCCTGCCAGGATCATTTTGTGTTCTCACCTGCGCATGTTAGTTATTAGGTCAGTGCAGCATGAGGTGTTTCTTCTGCTGCTCGGTGGCCGAAGGTTGAACGAGGTGCCCGTCACGGGGCAGCTGCAGAGGTCATTTCCTGTCTGCTTGTGTGCTTCGGGATGAGTCAAGGTGAGGTAATGCTGCTGTAAAAAAAGGAAGTCATCAAGAGTTATGGTCATATTGGGTCCCCAAAAGACCTCATTCAGGAACCCAAAGGGCACCAGTACTGTTAAAGTGAATCATGGCTACTCCTACATCTACGAGAGGAGATGTGGCCATGGATTTTACTCTGATGCTGTCATCCACCACTTTGCTCGACTGAAATGTCTCTAGTGTTGGATGGATTAACCTGACATTTTGCATTCATAAGCCCCAGAGGAGAAATATATGAATTTATATAGCCCAATAATCACAAATATAATGTGAAAAAATAACAAATTTGCCTCAAGAGGCAGTTGTTTTTTTTGGTAAAGTGTCTCAGCTGCTATCAGATGGGTTGTGTCGCCATGAAAGTTGGTTCATACAATCATGCTGAATTGTTGACCCCTTTTATTATTCACAATTTTAATTATTAAGTTAAGTTTGGTTGAAAATGCAGGACCCAAAATGCAGTCAAGGACACAAGGGAGGTGAAAGGAAACTTTAATACACTCACTTAATGCGGTAACTAAAGCAGGCAGTGAAACACGAAGTGGCTGAAGTCCAGGTAAAACAAAAAGACAGGGAGAGTCCAAACAAGGACGAATCCAAACGATAGCAAGACAAAAACGACAAAATAACTGAAGCAGGAACACATGGAGGAACGTGTTGAATTAGGGAACAGACAAGCGAAAAACAGACAAACTGAGGAGGGAGCATAAAGACTAAATGCACAGCGGAGGTAAAGCAAACGAGGACCAGGTGAAACTCATCGGGGTAATACAAAAAGCAAGACAAAGACAGGAAATGTAAAGAACATCAAGATGCAAGGGGAGAAAACTACAGAATGAAAGAAGAGCTAACAAAACTAAAGCTGCAAACCATGACATTAACCATGCACTCTAAGGATTTGTTCTACTCTGTCCTTTTATTTACAGTGTTGTAATATAATCATGTTTATACACAATACAGGTGGCTCACATATGTTTGAGAACTGGTGAGAACAGTTAAAATGTCCTCATATTCCATTAAAACCACAATGCAGTCTGCTCTAAATGTATTTTGAAGTCTTTATATATATTTCTCACTGAATACTCCAACTTTCATGCTTATCTGAACAGGGATTTACCCTCATGAGAACAAGCGGTTTGTTCCTGCAGTGTGAGTCACATTGGATGTGTTTGAGACGAGAATCCAGTCTTTACAGTGAGACGACGTCTCAAGGTAAATTCTGTTGACATGCATCATTTCCTGTGAGAAGCAGGGTGTGTTTCTGCTGTCAGCCTCGATCTCACATCACTGCGTTCTCCTTTTCACCCCGTTCCACTGTTGTTAGACTAAGCATGGAAATTTCGAAATAATTCGAGAAGGGGAGAAAAACGGAAGAAGTATCCACCTGTGTACAGACTGTAACTGCAGCCATTCATGCAGTAAAGCAAACTACAAGTATCATATATCTAAAAGTGCAGGCGTAGGACTCGTGAGACCCGCTGAAATCCCATTTTGAGGTTGATGGCGCCACTTTTTCCACATCATTACTGTCTCAGCATCAGCCGTCAGAGCGTTTTGGCTTGTCAAGATATCAAAATGCTGCACCCCGGTCTGAATAGATTTCAAGCCTGAGAAATTTTCATTCCATGTATACTGACGAAATGCAATTAGATAAACACCCCTGGCTAATCACGCTGCTAAAATGCACCCACGTCAGGGCAATGTTAATATGAGAGACAAATTGAGATGATCAGCAGCAGACAAGATGTTTGTTTGTGGAGTCTCGGCATATATGTGACAAGGGAATATGCAGTTGGAGTGCTGCAGGAATTGAAAAGGCGATAATTATAAATAATTTAAATTGCAATCTGGCTAAATTCTCAGTGTTATGAAGGAACACAGGAGAGCAAAGCTAATGCATTAGGAACAAACTGGAATATGTAACCACTACAAATAAAAGCAAATTAAAACATTATGTGGGGAAGACGGAGGGAGAAGCGCGTCTCAGATCAGTAACACTTAGCTTAATTGTTTAGCACATTGTTATTTAAAGTTTAGATGGTAGTTTTGCCTTTAAATATTAGCTCTTATGTGCACAGAATAGTTTCTGAGACCTTTTGGACAGATGTTGCAATCACAAAGAAGGTGCATCAACTGTGATTGCTGTTTGATTTTAAAGAGATTATTAACCAAATAAGTATTGTTTTACTCTAAAAACATACAGAGAAGATTAAGTACTTTTAATCCCTAAATGGTGTCTGGAGATATTCCTCTCCTACAAGGTAAAAGTCTTTTCAAAGGAGTCATAAAATCTCTTGTTGCTGTAATAATTCAAGATGATTGTGTGTGAGGACAAGGTCTTCCCCTGCCCGCTGGACATCAGTCAGCATCAGAGAACAAGAAAGACAGGTCAGTATTTCAAAATGTTTTTATGAGAGGCTCAGAGGGAAATTTAAAATGTGGACCATCAAACCTGGAACCAGAATATTACTGGAATACGTGTCAAAGCTTGAAATGACTGGGTAGATTTACATGTGATATCACAATGACATTAACACAAAGTTTATATCAAAGTATGACGTACTTCCACAATATATAAGTACTTATTATTATCAGTGTACATCATTTCTGTTGACAGCGTAGAGTACGATGAGTTAAATGACATGCTGTCCAGAACGACACGTGAAAGCACTTTCTGATCTGACCTGTCAAATTGACAGGTGTGTTGCAATGTGAATGTGTTTTAGAGTGGCACAAAGCTATGGATAAAGATTGGTTAGGTTTAGGTTTGGGAAAAGTTTGTGATTTGACACATTGTTTAGGCTCAGGGATGATTGAAAAGAACACCAACAACACTGTCTGTTGGTTTGACACAATCATCCACCCGACCTCCACCACGGGGACTTTTTGGCTCTATGTTAATGTCACCTGACTTCCTCCTTTGCTTGGGTCATAATTACTGCAGCCACTAAAAGGCTTTTCTACTTGAATGTAAACGGATTTGGTTCTGGGGTGGTTGCTGTAAAGACAGATGTGCTGCTGATGTGCTTTCCTGGGCAGGACTGTAGGATTATATCAGTACTAGTTGGGTACATTTAAATGATAATAAATTACCACCAAAGGAAAACTTTGGAAATGTGGAAGAAGGCTCCAGTAATTCAGTTCAAATTTAATGTCTCAATGAAACCAAATACAAGTGTCTTTTGTTTCCCTTCGTGTCCTCTGATCTTAATTTTATGTTCTTGGTTTGCACAATTGTTATACAAGTGACTCTGGGTTGCAGGTTAGAAACTGTTTCATATAAACAATAAAGTGTGGTTATTTAGCAGAAGAACATAATGCACAGTTGCCTTGGTTTTCCTGGTGCGTGAAAGAGAAAACAGCGCTGTTTGAAGGGCCGTACTTGAAATAGGAAAAGGGCTCCTTGAGATCGTTGGAAACGCACTCAAAGCGCTGACAAACATTAGCCACAGGTGAAGATTCTCTGCTGTGCAGGATGTTTCAAGCTTCACTGATTCTTTATGGCAACAGACAGAGCAGAGCACTTACATACTGACAGTCTGGGAGTTTGACTTTTACAGGAAAAGTGGATATAGAGTTTAAATTTACTGGGCTGCTTTGGATGAAATGAGTTCATTATTTGGTTTGTGTTGGAGGAGAAAAAAATGAAAATTGTGAAATGCGATGAGGGTAAAATGATTTCTAAAAACATTTTGCTCGATGTAAATTAGTTTTGGAAAATTTGTGCCTCTTTTGCCACACAAGCAATTCCAAAAGGGATATTAAATCCAGAAAAACAGATAAACTAACAAAAATCTGAAATTTCTAGTTGTGGAATGAAGCAACCACAGTTTTTCTTAAATTCTGGCCTCTGTTTCTCACTCTTTTCAATAGATTATTCAATTGATAGACAGCAGTTTTTGTCAGTACGTCAGGATTTGCCTTGTAGTCAAACCAGCCAAAGAAACAGAAAGATACAAACTGTTAACTACTTTGCAAAATGTGCAAAAATTTAAATTTTGTTTTTTTTTTTTGTTTATAGAATTCCTTCTTAAACTGCTACTTGAAAAATTGGTACTCGTTCTTAACTTTTCAGATTTTATTTGAAGACTGTTTACGGCAGGAAACAAATGAACCAAGGCTTGCACGTGGGAAGTGCGTTCAGGCGTATGTGGTCACCTTTTTGCTGCCACACAGCTCACCTGAAAGCTCCACCGCTTGCTGCTGCTGCTGCTGCAGTATTTCCAAAGTCCCACCTCCACCCATCCATCTGCAGGCTCTGAGTCTGCATTCCCCCAGGAGGGAAATCTTTTTATCACAAATTCCCACTCCCTGCTTGATGCTTCCCTCGGAGGGGTGATGAGGTCAAATATGAACGCTGTCCAAAATTTATATTCATATATTAAATCATTCTGTGCTGATTTGGCTGACTAAACTACAGCACATAAAAAAGGATCAAAATACAGAATCAACCGTGATGTGAAAGCACAGGACAGACTGAAGGAATCAGATATCGACTTCAGTTGTTGTCAAGAGTCTTTTAAGAGTATTTCAGTCATGAATCAAAAAAATGTCATACTTCAGAACTTTTTTGGTACATCAACGCGGAGAGCAAACCATAAATACACAGTTTTTTTCCTTCTTCTCTGTGTTGAAGTTGAAGTTTTACTGTGAGCTTTGACCTTGTGTTAATGGCCAACATCTTGTCTAAAATCCTTCAGTTTACTACCTTGATTGAAGCCTCTCAAGTATGATCCTTTACAGCGATGGTTCTGCTAGCTCTCTGCTTTCCCGCTCTTAGTGGCATTGATTGTCTGCTCACATGTTTTACCAAGTGTTAATCAGGAGCCGATTAGAAGTAAAGGATGGAAATTATAATTGATTTGCCTGAGCTGGCATTATAATTGATTTACCCCAGCTAAGGGTGGAGATTAGTAACTTAAAGGGGAGTGCCACACAATTTAAATAATTAAAGTGTGTTATTCCTGTGCCCCGGGACGGCATTTCGTGTCCGAGACAGAAGCCTTGAATAAGTGACTGGGCACCTCCATTCATTACCTGAGGAGCGCTGCAAGACTTCGCATCCCACTTTACAGATTTAACAGTCAGCTCCAGAGTCCACAGCTTTAAAGAAAAGTTGCCCGAGTTCACAAGTATTGACTGATCTGTCCTGAGGCACAGGAATAACATATGTGGATTCTTCAGAAGGGTGGCATTCCCTGTAACTCCTTTTTGAAATGCAGTGCAACACTTTCAAAGATTTAAGCTCATATCCCAATCCAGGGGAAATAAAGCACCACAACTCAGGGCACAGAGTAGTACATCTGCCGGCAAGAAAAACACCCTTGAGAGACCTTGACTTTGGTCCAAATTGAGAATGTAATCTGAGAAAGTAATCAGAGGAAGGATAAAATAAAAGTACTTGCAGCCTTTGCCCATAAGCTTGGGGAGCCAATAGGTGAGGACGGCAGAAAACCCAGCGGGACATTAAGAAAAGAAACGACCACATTCCACACATTTCAGATGACTGAAACATGACTTTTTAAATCCAACATTGAATATGGCCTCGATTTTGGATGATCCGGTCGTACACAGCCGCCAGCGTCGCAGTGATGAATTCCAAACTTCAAGGCAGCAATTTAAGCTATGAATCAATAACGTTAAAATCCTCCTTTTTTTGAGAATCGGTAACGTCATTGTAGGAGATGAAGTACGACGTGTTTTATTACTTTTGGCATCTCATCGTAAAATAATGTGTCCAAGGGAACTCCAGAGGGAATATGATCACAGACTCTTACTCTTTCTTTAATGCCTTTATCTACTTTGCTGTGTCTCTGCTTCTGGCTTCCTCCTACATTTATGGGGCACGTTATGGATATCCACCGTTAGCAGAAAGCGAGTAAATTGAGCCATTTTGCCTCTCATTATTTCCTCTCCTCTGAAATTCCTTCTTGTGTTCCTTTCAAACATAACATCCTCTCTCCTGGGCTGTCACAGATGGAAAGCTCCCTTCCTTTGCTTGCTGTGCTGTCAGTGTTATCTATAGTCCAGGACTCATATAACCACTTCATCCGCTCCACAGTGTATTTGCTTTTACATATTCTGCCCTTCATCGCCTTCTGGCTCATCCTCTTCCTCTTTACCCGTTTTATTTTTCCTGAACCCACTCTCCCCACTCCACCTCCATCTCTCACGTCCTTTTTAAATGCACGTCTCTCTGTCTCGTCTCTCCTTGTCTTGTCTCTCCTCTTCTCCCCCTTCTCCTCTCCCCTCCCCTCTTCCCCTCTTCCCCTCTCCTCTCCTCTCTTCTCCTCTCCTCTCCTCTCCTCTCCCCTCCCCTCTTCCCCTCTTCCCCTCTCCTCTCCTCTCCTCTCTTCTCCTCTCCTCTCCTCCCCTCTCCTGTCTTCCCCTCTCTTCTCTTCTCCTCTCCTCTCCTCTCCCCTCTCCTCTCCTCTCTTCTCTTCTCTTCTCTTCTCCTCTCCTCTCCTCTCCCCTCTCCTCTCTTCTCTTCTCCTCTCCTCTCTTCTCCTCTCCTCTCCCCTCTCCTCTCTTCTCTTCTCCTCTCCTCTCCACTCTTCTCCTCTCCTCTCCCCTCTCCTCCCCTCCTGTCCTCTTCTCTCCTCTCCTCTCCTCTCCTCTCCTCTCCTCTCCTCTCCTCCTCTCCTCTCCTCTCCTCCTGTCCTCTTCTCTCCTCTCCTCTCTGTATACATCTCTTATCTCTCCTTGTATCCCTGCCATGTAAATAATTGATGGCCCATCTTTGACTTGCTTGGTGTAGTTAAAGGGCGACCAAAGTCCCGAGGACAACATCAATACTGAGCTGAAAGTACAGTCATGACTTATGCACAGTCTACTTGCTGCACTTTCACAGGAGACACTCTTTACTAATGACCTACTTATATTTGAATGAAAAGTATTTTTTTCTTCTCTTTGAGAGGACTGAGGGCTTTAGCCAGTCCACTCAGACAGAAGACATGGACTCCCTGTGCTGGATTCACAGATAGCTTACATGTTGCCTTGTGCCAGATAAGTGACGTGATGCAGTAGCTTATGACACGAGTGTGTTTAGCAGTCAGATCAACAGTTCCTCATTGTTGCAACAAATTGCATTCTGCGTCATTTGTCTCGTCGTTCAGAGTTCTCTTTGATCCCTTTCTGTTCGAGGCATCCAAATAATGATGTAATTATGTTCTCTGATCCAAAAGCAGCATCTGATTTTGACTGAGCAACGTGACTCGCCGAGAAGCATCCCATGGTATTTGATTATTGTACAGCAAAAAGGTGCATGTGCAGTAAGTGGAATGATAGAGTAGCAAACATGTACTGTGCTTGGCTGAAAATTACGGTGGCCCTCAAGGTCAAAGGTCAAAACGCAAAAGCATTTCACTAAACACCGTTTTTCACAAAATACTACAACAAATCCCAACCACAACAATTTTTTTTCTTTTTGCTATTTTTTTTAGAAATAAATTTCTGTATGGGTGCAGATGTCACGCTGACATTGAGGGATTTGATTTACAGTCAATGCACGCCCACAAAATTATATGTGGCAGTTTTTATTGAGTGAATTTTTAACCGTGCTGCTGCTCTGAATGAAAATATGAAACTGTTACCTTAGTTTGCTGCATTAAACATGTTAAATCACATTTATTAAAAACACAAACAAAAGCATAAAAATGGAGAGATAGTTTATGTTAATTCAGTCTTTTCCTTCATGTCCTCAGAGTCTTTTCAGAGACTTTCTGTGTGTTTCTTTGGCTGCACTACGAGCTCCTGTTTGTTTTAGGAGTCTGGCATGGTGATATATCTGTTCTGTAATGTCAGAGTATAGCACTTGCAGATGTAATGATAAATTGACTGCAGAAGAAGATGAACACTTGGTTCATCTTGCCCCAGGCTGTACAAAACATTTTAGCTCACAACCACTAGTACAACCAAACAGCTTCACACGACGACCCGGAGCTGCAGGCATGTTAATGACCTTTAACTGATAGAATTAATATTAAAACACCTTTAATACATTTACCTGCAATCAGATTTTAGTGTTTAGCGTGATGAAATCACCTGGAGATCCCAAGATTAAAAATGAGAAGGGAAGACCAATAACATCCCAGCAAGGGTTGTATTAATCTAATCAGATGTAGGAAAAGTGTATGTCAACATCTGAATTAACCATCTGGGCAAATTGCTTTTGTCTCATGGAAAAGTTCACACGAAGGTTACAAAATAAAAACTTTTCATTTTATGAATTTAACATAACGCTAAATAAGTCACCACTGAATAAATCAACGGCCCTCATTCAGCGTTTTTGATTGGCAAAGCGAAGGCCACATGTGGTTTTTGAGTGTCTGAAGACAGCGAAGTTAGAAGCTAAAGGGCTGCAGCGCAGGAGAGAGCAAGGTCATCGCAGATCAATGCGATTGATGTCTGATGAGATCGACCAGCCGCATGTGTAAACAAGGCTGAGTGGCTTCTGTCGGTGTGTATGTCTGGAGTTTGTGTTTGCTGTTTGTATTTATCGCCCGAGCCCTCCGATTCTATTGTTGACGTTGAACGAATATATTTTAAATTCGCTTTGGTGTGTTTAAGCTTGTTTATCTCTGTGACTGCGTTCGCACGTACTCTTTGTTTTCTTTGATTCGAAGCTTACTGGAAAAGCCGATTGTGTTAAATGTTTTTATCTTGTTTGTTTAGGTTCACGCTGCTGAACTGGAGCTTCGAAACTAACACATGGATGTGCATGTAGCGTGTTTATTTTATTGAAGAGTTGCTCAGTAACCTGCTGTCCTGTGGTGTGTTGGTTCAGGCAAAACTAAGCCAATTCAGCCCCTATAAAAGTTCAACAAAGTGTACCTGCTTCCACTGTTTTCAGCCTTTAACTTCTGTTGTGAAAGCACAGTGTTTCATTGTCACCACCAGCCGTATCCAACTACCTCTCACCAACATATTGTTATTATTCAGTCTTCTGGAAGACTCTGATTATGTGCAATGAGGACAGAGTATGCGCAGGTAGGCAGGCCTTCCCGTCATTTCATTTGGACTGAGTGAAATTGGATGCAACAGCCTGCAGCAACCACAGACATCAGATTTTTTTTTCTTTTGTTGTCAGAGCCTTTGACTTACTGATTGCTGTTGAGATTTTCAACAAAGTAATGCTTGTAAAATACACTGCCAGCCCTACCTTTAATACCATGTGAGAACACTTGAGGAAATATGAGCTGAGTATGAGCATCAGTACAGACTGCAGCCTCTCTCAGTCCATTTGGTTGTGCTGAGCAGGAGAGAGTACAGTCAGCTATCAATGTCCACTTTGTTCTAATTATAAAACCTTGTGTTAAAGTCCTTATGTACTCTCACCACTCAGCAGCCATCTTGGCAACGCCCCAGGCAGTTACTTCAGGCTGAATGAATGAAGGCTGAGCCACAACTTCACTCTGACTGGATACCAGAACCGAGAAAAACTGCATGTAAAGAATCAGCAGTCAAATCTGATGAAAAAATAAAGTTTTGCAACTCTGTCCCCAAATAAGGTTTGAAATAACTTTCACCATGCATGTGCAACATCTCACACCACCAATTTCTTTTATTGCTCATTGCAAAGTGATGTCTTCCTCTTCCTCTTCTTCCTTCCTTGTTTGGCAGATGATTGGGTGAGGGGGTGGGGTGTGTTATACTACCACTACCTCTGGTGTAACAAACTCTTCTACTGACAATGCTTTAAAGCTGCAATGTGTGAGACATGGACAGAATCTGAGCTTCAAACCTTGAAAACATAAACAAATATTATCAACACAGACTGAAGAAACAACAGTTGAGTGGTTTGTCTCCTCTCTTGTCACGTCTCTGCTTGTGTTTAGGGAGTCTTGGCACTTAAGTGATCCACCACGCTGACCATGAAAATCCATTATGTAAACTCTCAATCTGAATGCGTCCACAACACATTGATGATTAGATGTGGCGTATATATTTTCATATACAAGAAAACATGGCCGTTCTTAATTACGCCAGTAATCACTGCTCGACAATAGAACACATTTTCTAGACAAAAGATAAATGAGGGATGCATAAAGGATCCTTTCTATGATTACGTGCAGTCCATGACGTGAACAAGCACCACTATAACATCCTCATGCCTGCAGATTGCACTAAGGTGTATCAGCTCACTGCATTGCTGATTTGCGATGTGTGTGTGTGTGTATTCTTTTGTGTGATATTCTAATCATGTTTACTAGCAGTCCACCTTGTGCCGTGTAAACACGATGATTTCTGCCGTTCAATATCTTCTGCTGTCAAATAAAGACTCACTTCTAACATGTTGCACTGCGGTTTTCTTAGATGAGAGCTGAGAATCTCTGCTGCCGTTTGTTGCCTCTTGACTTCAAATTGCATTTGTTCTCACCTTGTGAAAATGGAAATAAGCTGCCACATTTGACGCTTAAAAGGAGCCACGTCCTCCATCACATGTGACTCAAACAGAAGTGCTGTTGCTTAAATGATCTCTTTTCTTTCTTTCTTTCTCTGATGTTTTTGCTGTCCTGTCTTCTCAGATCGATCACTACGCCCAGAGGGATCTGAAGAAGGGCCTGCAGCTCTTCGGCACAGAAGGCAACGTGGGTTTAACCAACGCCTGGATGATTGTACAAACTGATGTAAGGTTTGAAATGACGGCAATTCTGTTGTGATCGCAACCCATTCAATATTAACTTCAGTACCATTTAGCAAGTCAAATCATGCAAAAATACCGTGTCTCAAGCCGAGATACATGACGGTTTGACTGCATTATTCATCGTGACAGTGCTTAGTTTTGCTATCGGCAAGGTTTCACCATTTATACCACTGTGATCACATTAAATTAAAAGGGAGGACTGAAATGTCGAAAAGCCATTTGATTTTACATTTCTCCATTTTGTGTAAAATTTGAATAAAACACTGCAATCCTTTCTGTAGTTAATGGGCTCTGGACTTTTACAAGCAGCCTGGTAAAAAAAAAAAAAAGAAATAGTGCCAATCTAAAAAATAAATGGCATCAGAAAAACTGCATGTTTGCATTAATCTACTGACAGTCACAAACACTCACAGGTTTAGTAGTTTAAATGCTGTCCGAGAGATTAATGCAAACATCATTGGCCTCTCTGGGGTAATCTTTATTACCAGCTCTTATTTTTACGGTCGTTTTATGTGTCATTTATATATGGTTTTTTTTTTGTCTCTAATGTAAAGAAACCATATTGTGAGAAAAGGAGATTTGGAATAGATGGATGCTGCTGCTGAACGCCTTTGGGTGACATCAAGTGATGGATGGGAGACTTGAGGGCTTTTTGGACCTCTTTTCACATCACACATCCAGTGTTGTGGCTTGTACTTTTGTTCCATTAGCAAATGTGGAGTAAACGCTGAATGTTTGGCTCTGGTCTGTGTCTGCATGCGTGAGTGTGTCTAGTGTCTGGGAGGCATATTGTCAAAGTGCGTGTGTGTGTGTGCACGCATGGTGGCTGTAAAAGACACAAATGATGACAGAGAAATGTGTTGCTGTGCAAGTAATATATGCAAATATGTGCGTGCGTCGGAGTGTGTGGGTGTTAATGTGCAGGATGTACAGAATGATGGCATGAGCAGAATGTGGCTGAGTGAGCTGCTGTTTGAAGACGTGTGCAAGAGTGAATGTGCACTTTTTTCCTCCCCATCAGATCAACGCTGCTGTGCGTATGTACAGTATGGGGCTCCATGAAGGCTAATCTGAAAGGAAGACCATGAAAAGGCAGCTCTCATTCTGTCACTGCTCTCCCTCCCAAACCTCCTTTATACATGCTGAGTCACTGAATACGTAATACAGCAGATACCCCTGGAGCAAAGTTCATCCTGAATATCATTAATGGCTGCTTATAGATCTACATACATGAGAAGAAGTAGTAAAAATGTCCATAAGGTGCAAAATGCCAGCACAGTAAATCAGGAAGGGCCACATGCCACACTGGTTGTTAACGATTCAAGATGAGAACATTTGAATATTGCACCTCCATGCATTTTTTAGCCTTTGATTTGTTCTTGAACGTTAAAACTGTGCTACAGATACTTTCTGGTTATTTGAATTCAGCTCATGATAAATTGCAAACTTGATCTGTTGTTTAAGCAAGTGAGAGAGTTTTAAATTAACACACAATCTCTGAGTCTGTGCACGGAGCGGCTCGAGCGGCATTATTCCTGTGTGGAATTAAAGTCCACAGATGAGCAAAACATCAGGGGCACTTTATCTTTTCATGAAGTACACTGATGAATTGAATTGTGGTGAAAGCCATGATCCCTTCTCAAAAAATCTATTCTAATCATAAAGGGGAGAAGATGTGGATAAAAAGAAGCAGGCAAGTTAAAAAATGATTTTAGGACTTTCAGGAGACAAATGAGATGTGTACACAAAAGGGGCTGCAGTATCAGGAAGATAAAGTGTTTTTCTACCTTCAGCACATATGTATTCTTAACAGAAGAATACATATGTGCTGAACGTAACAGTAACAGTTTTAGTGAGCACTAAAACTGTTCGTATTCTTGACAGGTAAATAATTTTAGCCACCATCAGCAAAGAATGTTTGACATTCGTTTAAAATTTGATATCATGCGTTGGGATTTCAGTGTGTTGATGATGATAAAAGGCCAAGATTCTCTTGACTCGTTGTCCTCCTCTGGTGCAGTTTCGCTGCTGTGGAGTAACCAACCACACGGACTGGTTTGAAGTTTATAATGCCACCCGTGTGCCAGACTCCTGCTGCCTGGAGTACAGCGACAACTGTGGCCTGGACAACCCGGGAACATGGTGGACAGCGGTAAGTTCTGCCGTCGAAATCAGAGGTGCTGCTAGCGTACTTCTTTGTCCTCTTTTATTTTCTCTTACAGATTTTGTATTTAGCAACCTTGACCAGACACAGCAGGCTTGTAAAGTGGTGTGCATGGGGCTATTGTGAAGAAACTATATGAATAAAATATAAAAACAGAGAGAAACTCAGGAGGCCATAGAAAGACTTTGGAGGTTGGTGTGTTTGTTTAGCTTTTTCAAAGCCAAAAACACAAGAGCAAAAGTGTAAGGAGAACATTTAACAGTGTGTTCATTCGTTTTAATGCAAACTGCTGACATTATTATGCTAACTTTGTATATCATTAGCTCACAACTGGGGTTACAGCTGAATGCTACCATATCATAATGTGGATAACTAAAGAAAAAACATACAGGAATTTACAGAAGTTAACCAAGATAAACTCATTAACTTAAAAAAGGCCGTAAGCTTTGTTGATTTCAAATGTGTCAGTCTATTTGGCAGGTAGCTGTTTAATAAAATCTGCCAGCAACAGTTTGCATTTCAGGTGACAAATTTGACTATTGTCAACAAGGAAGGAGAAGCCTGCTTTTGTCTGCTTGAAATCGGGGATTCTTGTTTCCAAACTGAGTAGAAAATGTGCTGCAGTTTTTGTGTGAACTGCTGTGTGAGTTCAGAAAGCTTAACAGGCGTAGCAACAGTGACTAATGAGGTGGCTTAGCGAACAATAACTTGAGGGACTGAGGGAATACATTTATATTTACACATGGTAAATATTGTGTGGTACTTCATTAAACATGTTACATTGATTGCCGGTATTAATGAGGGTCCATCTGACCTGCACTGGGGGCCAAGTTCAATATCATTTCTGGTACAGATTCAAAACGAGAAATATGGGACAAGAGAAGATGTAACTGGGATAATAACATTTTTCATGTTATGGAAAATGAATAACAGTAATATTAAGGCAAGTTAATTGTGGTCCTGGGATGATTTAGGAATTACCATTTGACATGACAAATTAGCATTTAAATGAAATGTGTGCAGCAGTGCGATGACCTCAACAACATGTTCACAAATTGTCCAGTTCATTAAAGCCAAAAAAAACCCAAAAAGATAAGCCTGCCTTTTTTTTGTTCTTCATTCTTTTTATGGGACCTTAGCTGTGCAAGCAAAGTGCAGGACACTGAGGCGTTTATTTTCATAATTACTGATACTGATTGTACAAAAAGTGTCATATTTTTATATTTCAGGAGCTGCAGTGCACAGAGTTACTGTTTTCTTTCTGGATTGTGACGTAACCTTAGGAAAACAACCATACAACAGAATGACAGGTTCTGCTTAATTAAATTCTTTACAAACGCAAAAGTCCAAATAGTTGATGTCTGGCGGTCTTGGACACCTGTGGTGCACCTCTTTAAGCTTCTTCTACATCTCTATTAGACCATTAATTAGCCACACAGACTCCTTCGCTTCTGCCAAACCACACAAAACGGGTTTGCTCTTGAGTTTAAAATCGTTTGTGTCGGGTGCACGAAACTAGTGATGTTGTGAGGATAGTATGAAAATGGATTTGCACGTGATTTAGCAAGACTGGAAGTTGTACCTGCAGTACAGGCAATTGAGTGTGTTGAGTTAATATGTATGGACAGCTGGTATTAATTACACATTCATTCAGAAATAAAATTACTCCACCTACTTGTGACCTGTTCACCGCCCTCGGCAAACTCTGCTGCACTGAGTTCTTTTGCTACACCATCATTACCATTTCTGAACTGAAGCAAATTCTGTCTCACATGACAGCGTCCACCTGTTCTCTCTACACTCTCGCTATAAACCTGTCATTAACAAAATTAGTCCCAGTAGCCTTTCAGAACGAATGTAGAGCTAAAAAACTTTGTTTTTCAGGTTCAGTAATTCTCTTTCTAATTTAAAAAGCCAATCTCGAACAACAATTAACTCACCTTCAAATTTCTCTTATTTGGTTATTAAGTCCTAGAGAAAATTGTTTTTTTGTTTTTTTAAACTAAACTGCTGTCTTTTGTGTTTCAGAACACTGTCTTTCGCAGTTCTAGTCTGGTTTTAGAGGTTGAGCTCCATTGGACACAATCAGGCTGCTTATTAATCACCTCCTCTTGGCAACTGGTGCATCTAATTGTGCCATCCTCTAGTTTTTCTATCAGCCTTTGACACAGTAGACCATTTCTCATGCTGACACATGTGATCGGCATCTGTGACTCAGCCTTTGACTGATTTCTGTCAGATTTATTCAAAAGTTCTCAGTTTCAGCTTCCATTTCAGCTTCCTCTGGGGTCCCTCAGGGCTTGATGTTAGGTCCCGTCTTCTTCACAGATCATCCTGCCACTAGGCCACACATCTTGAGAACATCAAATATTGATTCCTGGGTTGTGTGCTAGGTCTCACACACACCCCCACACCCACACAATTTTTATCCAGGAGATCAGAGTTTATGTCCCGTGTGAAAGGATACAGCCATCACAGATCTTTCCTTAAACCCAACTTAAGCTAGTTTTTGTGCCTAAACATAAATATAACCAAAGTAGTGTTTCTTGTTTCGTGTTTTACGTTCAGGCTTCATGCAACTAGATGAGATGAACGAGATGTGACGACGCGTCTGCTGTCTAGCGTACTTTTTGCCGCCTGCTGCAGCTGGAAACAAGGCTGACGACAAGCTGCAGGTTGTAAAACCACAGCAATGAACTGAAAGACAACAGCTTCACCTCAAGTGATGAGACAATAAGACCGAATCGTTTGTCCACTTCTTAACATAAAAACACTGATCAGCTAACTTTTCTATTCTTTTCTTTTCTTTCTTCATGTTCTTACCCTCATCAGACTGAGTTTCATTATATTCTGGGGCTCTTTAGGTAGTATTAGTAGTATTAAATACATTTCAGAAACCAACTAACTAATGAACAATAATAGGTAGTAAATAAAACAATATTTTATCCAGGATACTTGATAAAATACTGGACTTAAATAATAAGACTATAAGTTTATGAAGTTCAGTGAAAGAAAAAATTGTGAAAAAAACAACTGGAGGAAACTACGCAACAGCTGTTGTTTGAAACTGCGAAAGCTGATTATTGCAATATTATTTGGAGGCATCAACATGAAAGATAAAAAGGACAAAACATGTTAGGGCCACTTAAACATACCGAGTTGCCAGCTTTTGTCCACCTGCTGTGCTAAAGCATTCAGTGTACGGTGAGTGGAGATGATGAACAGTAATGACGATTTCAGTGCAGCTTCTGTTATTAAGAAGTGGATGTAACAAAATGGTAAATGGGTTCATTTCAGAAATTATATCAAATGTGCCAGATGTTGCCGGTGGGAACAGTCACAGTTTGTAAAGCTGCACATAAAGTGTGTCATACATCTGTTTTAATCTTGGTGGATGATTTCAAATTTGCATTCACAACCAGATTTCAAACAGTGTAACATGTCTGACACACATACTTTTACTAGCTGTCCCGGGACCTTTGATCACATCACATGAGCTTCATCAGCAGATGGAGGTCCGGTGGCCAAGTGTTTTTCTGACGACCTTAGCGTATGCTATAGAGATGGCCTTAAAGCACTTAGCTGTAGCGTGACAACCAGGCAAAGTCAGTCTGCTGAAGAAGTTAATGTGATGTGACTCAAAAGCCTCAGAACAGCAACTAAATGGACCTTTTGGTGAGACTTTCTCATCATTAAACTGATTATAATCATATAAAATTCTTGAAGACAGCTTCATAATATCATGAGCCAGAGATGCTGACTGGTTACAGGAGTCAGAGTTGCTGTTTAACTCTAAACATGTACTTAATCTCGTTCTTCAGTTTAGTAAAGGGCAGATCTTAAATGATTACATGGGATCAGGCGGCCCTTCGTCTTTAAATACAAACTTCTTACTCTAGTTGTTTGCAACTTGATTTCATTTGTCCGTTTAGCGATGGAAAGGTCAGGTTGTGGTCAAGGTGCAGCTGCTTCCAGTTTTAGAAATGAGAGATATAACCTTTTAAAACGCCTTTCCATTACCTTCCCAGAAACCGGACTTAACACAAACCACTGAGAGATTATTCAGAATTATGCATTTGCCTGCTTCAGGTGATGGCTTGTTGGCCTTCATGTAGACCCACACGTTCCACCGGCCACAGCAGTGTGAAAGACATTTCGAAAACAAATTAAAATCTCTTAGTTTTTTTTTTGGTTTTGATTAATCATTCCCCTGCAGATCAAGGATTCACACTGAAGCACAATGGTTCTTTCTTCCAGTGATTCCTCCATACCCTTCCACTGTATGCATCACATCAGTTACATTCATGTCTCTGTGATGCCCACATAATGTCATTAATGGCCTGTTTGATCCACAATATTGTAACTTTGGTCTGAAATCAAATCACACTCCAGAGATTTCCCTCCAAGGAGTCAGCAAACCTACTCAAGGCCACAGACAGAAAAGCCTCAAAGCAGATATGACTGTGAGTGTTTTTGTTTGTTTGTTTGTTTTTCCAAAGATAAATCTTATAAATACCTCACGTTACTCTTCAGTCAATAGTTTAGCAATAAATTGAGTTGGAACGAAGCCTGATCCTCGGTGTCATATTTGGATCATTGCGGGTTTTGTCACTGGCAGCCGAGTGTTCAGGAACTCAGGAAATGTTTAAATGTATAGCAAACAGACCTGAGAGGACAAACAGGGGCTTGCACTCACAGATACATGGGTCCATGTACAGCCTGAGTCTACCCGATGTGATTTTGTTACTCAGTTTGAAAAGACTGCTGCTTGTTGCCCTTCACCTACCATAAGTCAGTGTTGGTTTCTTTTAAAGAGCAACTCAGCCTTCTGTTTCAGGTTGAACATTTGCAGTTTTGAAAACTGTACTCAAATGGAGACTCACGCACACTCACACAGACTGTGAGGCTTTTGCAGTCTGAGTTAGACAAACCAAGCTGTTTTGCTTTTTTAGTGCAAAATTCCCTTTTGTGTTATCATCCCTCTGCTGCCGCTCAGCACAGGAAGTCCATTGGAGGAAACATAAACTGGGGAGGATTAAATTGAATAACTCAGATTGCTGAAGTACCATATTAGGTTCAAATAAAAAGTCTGGGATGCATTTAATGCTAAGCTTAGGGAGGGATCTCTAAACCGCCACTGTCTTTCTTGAGGATCCTTTGTGCACTTTGGGATGCAGCGACTGATTGACAGCAGTCATACATGACCACTTATGATGAGTGCTGAGCTAGCATGATGTGGCTGAAAGCTCAGAAAAGCTATTAAGTGGGACTTTGATCTTAGGCTGTTTTGTTACACAGATCTTTGTCGGTTTTTTTTTAGGTTTGATGACTTGCTTGTCTCGTAGCGCTGTGAATGTAGTCGCTGTGTTGGGACTGATTTATCAAGTTCAGGTTTACTTATCTGATTTTTTTCTGGTTTTATGTCTGCAGTGGATGACAAGCAATAAAAATATGAATTTAAATATTTTCATATGCAGCTCTGGGATGTGGTCTGTGGTGGGGGTTCGGGTGAGGGTTGCAGTTGGATAAATAACACTGAAGGTGCTCTAAATTTTAGCTTACTGCATGACTTTCTATATTGATCGAGCCCAGAATTATTTCACCTGCAAAGGAAAATATATTTTTTGGTTCCCTGATGTTTCACGCAGCAGTGAAGTGCAGAGAAGATTGTAGGGAGTATATTGTCTTTCCCTGGCTCTGACTCAGCTTCTTGATGTAAGGAGATTTTTAAAAATAGCACAATCAGGAGGGCATGTCTGCAGAAATGAATAATTTAATTAGAACAGCAGTGAAGCCTGTTATGATAGCACCTCACCTCTGACGGCGTGCCAGACTGCCCTTTCTTCAACATAATCAAACACACACTCGGAAAAAGTACTCAGATCTTTCACTAAAGTTAAAGTAACAGTGTCACGGGGTAGAAATGTTCTGTTACAAAGTCCTGAATTCAAAATATAAAGAAAATGAGCAAAAGCATTAGCAGCAAAATATTCTCCTAAGTACCGAAAGTTTTTGCTGTTATAAGATCTTTCCCTCTGAAATGTAGGGGATTAGAAGTAGAAAGTAGGGAAAGCGGAACAAGTCGTGTAAAGTACTTCAAAATTGTACTTATACTAAGCACAGTGCCTGTGAATACACTAAGTTACATTCCACAACTGCAGCTTGGCACACAAATCCCTAAAATGTCTTTAAAATGCCACTGCTGTCACTTTTAATGTCAATTTTCAACTGTTCCTAGAAAGACATTTTATTTGCTTTCGGGATTCATCTTTCCTTCATCATTTATATCCATCCCTGACCCGAAAGGGCTGTGCTCTGTTCCCTCTACTAATAATAATACAGTAATTATCTTTCTTTTCTTTCTGTGTGTCGGGCTCTGCTTCACTGTTTCCGTTGTTTAAAAGCAGATTTTTTGAAACGTACTCCAGGTGGTGAAAATGTCTCCGAGACAACAAAAAATGGGGAAGCAGTGAGAAGGTAGAGAATTGTTTTTGTCGAGGTGCCTTCAAAATGCATCCAAACAATGTCAGACATGAAAAATTCAGCCCATTCTCATGTCTAAGTGATACCTCCGGCGTACGTGCTGCTCCTGTATTCACATTACTCCTGTTTGTACAGCTGATGGCTGACAAGGACAGCTGGGACTTGCTAGAATATTTGAGAAAGTTTCCCCAAAGAATAGTAGGTCAGAGGAGGAGGAGGAGGAGGAGGAGGGTGGGAAGATAAGGATGTTGCCACAGGGAGAAGAAGACTCACTGTAAATGGTGCATCATCTGATTCTCTGTAGCACTGGACATGAAAATGGAGAGTTTGCATTTGTCGGCTAATGTTTGCTCATTCTGTGTGTGTGTGTGTGTGTGTGTGTGTGTGTGTGTGTGTGTGTGTGTGTGTGTGTGTGTGTCCACAGCCGTGCTACGAGCGAGTAAAGGACTGGCTTAATGACAACCTGGTGGCACTTTGGATCTTTGCTCTATGCACAGCACTCACTCAGGTAATTACAGCTTCTAAGACGTGTGAATTAGTTTTTCAGCCGTCATTAGCTCAGTCCTTGATATCTTCAACCTCAGACGGAGGCTTCTTTCTTTGGGATAAATAAGAATAATACTGACAGCGTCCTTCGTATTGAGCGCAATCAGTGCATGATTTTTTCCTCGGACAGCAGGAGCTCGTATGATGCTCTTGTGTTACTGCGGAAGACCACATGGGAGGGTTTGACTTTCCATAAAACTCTTTTATCTCCTTTCCAGCCGAGTGTTACGTGATGCGCTTCCACATTCTGAGAGCAGCAATGTCGTGCAAGGATGCTGTTTAGTCACCTGCTAGTTTCTCAGCGCTCTTTGAAAATCCTGGAAATCCCACATGGAGTGAAATGAAAACCAGAAAGATGTGATCACTGCCAGATGTATCTCATATATCTGTGATGTTTGCCAACTGACTCACAGTGTTATATAACACAGAGAATTATACAATTAGGCTTTCAATCAGGCAAGGAAGGGAAATTAAAGCTTGTTCATGAACCATTTCAAAGAATAAAGACAGACATCCTTCATTTTGCAAATGAAAGTTGAATGATTATGTAGTTTAGTTTTAGTTTAGGGTTTAGCTGCTGAGGCCTCACCTGGTCTGGTATGAACGGCGGCTTGTGATGGCTGTCAGACTTTACACAGATTGATAAATAGCAGATATTTCTGAGTCAAACCACTGACTTCGCTCCTTCGTGCTTTGACTCTTTGTGCTGTGTTAAAAAAAAAAAAATTGCACAGTTTTACTTTTGAGGTTAGCACTCCCAAATCGTAGCTATTAGTGTTGCACAGCTTTTACGGCTCAAGTAAGACGTGTCTGAAGCGGCGTGCATAAGGATTCTTTAAAAATGTCTCAGAACTTTTTGGAAATAGAAAAAATGGTTGTGATTTATGCATAAGCAGATTTCACTACAGCATTAGACAACTTATAGGATCAAGGATCAAGGAGCTTTATTGTCATACCAGCTCACATTTACATGCTTATGGTACGAAATTAGGACTCAGGTCCTGGGAGCAATAGGTAGGGTATAAAAAAATATGAAATGAAAAGTTGAGTAAAAAAAATAGAAATATAAGCAAGGTAAAAATAGAATATATAGGCTAAGAGACAAATATAATATAAAAAAAACTAAAAATTCTGAGGAAAAGAAATAAATAAATAAGAAGCCAGTTTAGCATGTGCAGCATAAATATGCATACAGAAAAGCAAATTATACAACCTATTTAAAAATAACCTACATAAGAATATTCCTGTGCATAAATCCAATTGTTTCCTCAAAGTAAAATATGAAGAACAGAAATTCAAATGAGCACAAGCCTCATTGCTCTTAGAGGGAGTGTCTTAATACTGATTCACATTAACGCAGGGAACTGAAATGAAAAGCAGTTTTACCGCAGGACAGCATTTGACAAAAAGCAGTTCGAGAAACACAGATGTATTTCGAAACACAAAAACATCCTCTAACAAACGGAAACTCTAGTATAAAAATCATTTATCTCGGCCGTACACCAAGATGAAAGTTTTGGGGAAAATGTTTGACGCCTTCAGGGAAAAGTTTGTTTCAAAACATGTAAAATGTGGAGTCAAAGGGTTTGGCCAGTCCAGTTAAATGAAGCCAAGTTCAGAGCTGCTTTAGAAGCTTCGAATCTTGTAATGTTGCCATGGCAATCAACATCCAAATCAGAAGGAACAACAAAAACCCCAAAACAGATAAGGAGCGATAAATGGAGCTCATCAGTGTTGAACAGTCTCACAACACTCACACAAAGTCGACCTGTGAGACTCCTGTCCCTCCCTCATCTCCTCGTGTCTCATTAGACTCATAATCACAATAAAAGCAAACCACAGAGGTGAATCATGAGCGTAAGAATGATAGTTTGTGTTGCAGTCCCCATTCATCGAAGCCCCAAAATAGGATTCAAGACAGCCCTGCTGTTTTTACATACAAACCAGAAAGTTCGATCCATAGGATTTGCTTCACACACACACACACACACACACACACACACACACACACACACACACACACACACACACACACACTACATCCACATTTAGCCATCTTAACTTTAAAACACTGTTTTCAAGTGAAAATTTGCGCCCGCATTTGCATCATTTTTGTCCCTCAGTGAAACACCTGAACCTGACTGAAACAGCTAAATCTCCGCTTGCTCTTCTGCCTCTTTTCAGCTGGCAGACTAAAACTAAATCGCAGCCAACATCTGGTTAAAAACAACCCAGCTGTGTATCCAGCTATATTGACACGACTGATCACCACACAGAAAGTCGTCTTCTTAACTTTTGCTGCCGCAGCCTGTTCAAACTCAGCTCAATTCAAACTGAATGCACACTTTAGCTCCCATTTATGAGTATTTTAGACCAACGAGTATAAAGTAGATGTTTAATCGCAGCATATAAATAATGAGTCTTCACCGACAGTCATTCCCAAGCTGCTGCACTGCAGTGATGAAATCCTTATTTTCAGTGGTGCAGGAAGTAATCAAATTCTTTACTGAAGTAAAAGTACTAACTTTGCATGGTAGGGGGGAAAAAAACTCAAAAAACTGTATAATGGGCCATCTGGTGTCCTGGCTGGATGTCAGAAGGCACATTAGAAATTCAACAAAACACTAAAAACAAATTGGAAAAAAAAGTGTTAACTAAATGTAATTTAACTTGATCTAATTTAAACAAAAAAACAGTAAAATGAAGAACTGATCACAACAGTGAAAAAAATTTTGACATCAACACGAGAGGTAAATGAACAAAGGAACCTTTAATAAACTTAAAGGGAACAGAAGCAGGCAAACTAAAAGCAGCTGGAAGTCCAGGTATAAAACAAGCACCAGGTGAAACTCATCAGGGCGACGAAGAGGAAACATAAAGGAAAAGAGCACACAAAAGGAGAAAACTTACATTTTCTCTTTTTAGGATGAAAACTGAGATAATATCGAAAAAAATCACTTTTCACCAGAAGAAAGTTTGTTGGGGATGCAATGAGTCATATCTGATAAATGTAGATGGCACAGATTGGAGTACGTGAATGCCTTTTCCTGTTATTATCTGAGAAATAAACATAATGAGATTTTGATATGACAGCATGAGAGAATTATTATTATTTATTTATTTTTTTTGGCATCTATTGTGACACAGATGTACGTTATGATACGGAGACTGAGCCAAACAGACAGAAGACTTCCTTTCCATTTCATTTTACTCATGGACATCTGAACCCATCAATGGCTGATTAGTTTCCTGTGTGTTTTTGTGCAGATCCTGGGCCTGGTCTTCTCCATGACGATGTTCTGTCAGTCCGTGAAAGTAGAGACCTTCTACGCCTAGAAATCGATTCTGTGCTCTTCAGCGCACTTGGATTCCCTCTCATCAGAGAGGGACAAATATAGACCCATCCTCCTCCCCATCCTCCCCATCCTCCTCCTCCTCCTCCTCTTCCTCCGCCCTCTACAGACTCTTCTTTCCAACGCTTGTCCCCTCTGTGACATTCCCTCTCGGATGTCACCAGTTCACGGTTTTTCTGCTAACTGTCAACAGGCACAGTGTCAGTGTGATACCTGAGTTGGTTCCTATGGTTTGCTGCGTATCAAAAGCTAACTTCTGTGATACATTTTATGAAACAGTATTATGATTATGTATGAAATAAGTGTAACCTTTTTTTTAATATATATATATATATATATGTGTGTGTGTGTGTGTGTGTTTTGTTTTAAATTATTTTATGGTTTGTATGTGTTTTCAAAATGAGAGCTACAGTTGGGAAAGTGCACAGTGTGAAGTGCTTCAAGTGCATGTCTCCTGCCATGGTGTTTATTAAATGTTTCGGCTCGACTAAAACGCATGCGTCATCTTGTTGTTCCTCAGTCGGAAACGCTGAAGGGTTTCATGTGAAATCCTGCTGTATTCACCCTGGATGATAAACAAGGGGGGCAGGGGAAGTTTGTCAGGACCCAGTGTGTGAAATCATTTATGTGGTCCCTCTGCTGAGACACAGTGGAATCATTAAAATATCTTGTAGCACCTAACTAATCAGGCCTTAATTAGTCATATCTGATGAAATGAACTGTGTTGGGACTGTAAGCATTATGGCTTTTACGCTGAGTGGATTTACATGGGACATGAGAATTGCACCAGCTGCAATAAAAAGATTCTGTCAGAGGAATTTAAATGAACAAGTAGCTGGATCCTTGAGACTGGCCTGGGGCGATTTCCCCCCAAGCACCAATCAGAGCTCCAATGACAAAGACTCATCTGCAGTCTTTGAAGCCTCCTCTGGCCCTTCTGCGACTCTTTAAGGTTTTTTTTTTTCTTACCTTAGGCCGTCAAGTATAATCCAGGCAATAAGTACGCTAGAGACAAACTTTGATTAAATAGCCCCATAGGAAAAAATGCTTTAAGAGGTGTTTTCAGTTGCAGTTGAGGTCCTAGTAAGGCAGGTACAGGAACTCGTTTTGCATTTGTTAGGATTATTCCTCCTTTGCTTCTTTATTTCTGCCTTCAAACAGTCTGGACCTGAGAGACTAAAAGTCCCACAGCAATCAAATCTGTGGAAGCATTTCAAATCTCTCCCACCCCGAAGTCAGCCAAAGAAATTACACAGATTAATCAGCAGGTGGAGCTACGACAGGGAACTTTAGGTAATGGAGGAGGTTAGCCTTTGGGGATTTCTGTCACGAGGTGCGTGTACAGCAATATAAAGGAGGTCAGCATGGGACCGTGGGTGAGTGGGTTGTTCATGTCCCATGACAAGCTGTTTTTCTTAATAATTATCTTTACTTTTCAGCTGATTAGTTTTAGGAAAACATTATTTTTTGGATTAAAACTGGACCTTACTACAATGTTAAACATGTTACAAAGAGCTTTCTGGAAGACCTAAGGCTAACTCATATGGTCAACAAGACATTTTTCCCTCTTGGCACAAGAATTTGTTGAGTCATAAAAAGTAAAACATCTTTCCTCATAGTCTTTCCTCAGTTTCTCCACTTGTGCTGAGCTGCCGCGTTAGTCAGTTGTTTCCAAAGAGGCACAGCTATGTTAAATTCTTGGTTAGTCCTTGGCCATCACGCAAGTGCATCTGATAGTGAAAACACTGAACTGGCAGTGAAGCTTAAACAACACACACTTTGATACTGTAGCCACAGGCGTTCAGAACATGTACAAACAGCTTTGACACAGAGTCTTCAAACTGAACTGTCAAGATTGAATCATCTGTGTCAGCTCACTTCATCAGTCATGATATGACACCTCTTTTGCAAATGTGTGACTGCTGAGCTATAAATCTTACACACAGTCCAGGCAAATGTCACTTAACAAAACGTGAATCAAAGTAATTGCTACTTTGCTTATCATTTCCACCTCTTGCTGCAACGACTAAACTCAAATGTTTGATGTGGGAATCTGACAGCACGTCACATGGATGCGTTAAGACAACTGGATATATCATTCATTCCAGTATAAGACGCTCACTGGCCATATATGCTGTCTGTCAGGATTTATTTAGCATGCATGTTTTGAGCATTAGGGACCTCCTTTGATGGCACCCAGCTCACTTAAATGCCATAAAGATGACTAAAGCTACTTTACTCTTGAAGCTCTCCAGGATGGTTCCAAGTTTGTACCCAGTGGATCAGTCTGTAATTATAAGAAGAGGCATTTTGTGTGACTCTGAGGATAATGTATTCATTGATTACACATGAGTAAAGGCCTTTTAGGGCCTCACGGGATCCTGTAGCTCTAACTGTTGCCAGTACACCTAAAATGCCGTTAAAGCCCAGCTCTGTGTGTAAGGGTCTCACATGCTCCTAACAAGCCAGATTTGTAGTTGTTGAGTCTTACCCCAGCATGCATTTGGTGAGAGGAAGAAGCAGCTTTCACAGTCTCACATGGTTTAAACCAGACAGACAAAGCATGCGCACTCACATGCACATATTTTTCATTGAGGCATATTCCTTTTAAACCGAGTCATTCTCCTCCTGTTTTTCCCCACAGCATATTCCAAAAACTGCCTTAATGTTGCAGAAACATGTTGTCAAGCTTGACCGGCTGCTCAAGACACCAGCGAGCCTGTCAAAGACATGCAAACTTGACGTTCGATGAAAAATTTAATACACACAAGTATATGAGAGGCATTAAAATTGTGTCGGATCACAGTTGGCTGAAGATAAAGTTGCATTTTTGGAAACCGAAACATCTCAGGTGTTGGTTTGGCTCATGGGCCACGTTAACCCACAGTGTCTGTGTGTGCAGAGACTGTGTTCAGGATGTTTAGGGACATCAACCTTTGGGCATCGGGCATGTAGTCCCCAACCAACAGTGTCCAGGATGTAAGAGTTGCTGGTGGCACACTGGGTCGTGTTGTGTTTTGGCAAGTGATTTCAGAGGTCGTGATTTCTGGTGTTAGAAACCACAACCGACAAATACTACTCATTCTGCTTTTAACGGTCACACACACAATAACTCCCCCATGCTTGGATGTAGTTTGAAAATGCCAAGACGGATGTTGACTATTTTCCCAATCCCCTTAACACCAAAGCAAATACCACGGGCTTTTCTCATATTGATTTTGGGTGTTTGGTCAGATATAACCTGAAAACCTCGATGCCTTTGTTTTCACGCAGAGTTTCAGTGTTATTATTAAGGTATAAGTCAAGTTTATGTGTACAGCGCTTGAATGCAATTCAAGTCTCAGAGGGCTTTATAGTGCCTGCATTATGAAACAATGAATGAAATCGATAAATGAAAATGACAACCCACATCCTCAGGTCTTCAGTATCTGCAAGAAAAAAACTCCCACTTGAATCTCTTCCACAAAGTGAACCCACAGTTAGGTTTCCTCTTCAATGAAAACTTGGGGGGGCAAATGCGAAAACTAATGTTCATATGCTCTCTAAAGTACAGTAACATATACTGTACAGTATGCACAGTTGCCAGCATTCAATTGTTCAGAGACTGTGATTCTAGTACAACAGATATCAAATAGCAAATAAGCTATTCTGGTTATGAAAATGAGGCTTAAATACAACCACTTTATTTGACCTTAAGAACACAGTTCAAATAATTTAGAGTAAATGGAGAAGTCAAATGTAAGGGTATGAGTTGATCTAAAATATGTGGTCTGTCAGGTACAGACCCAGGGCTCTAAGGAGTCCACAACACAAAATGACCGCAGAGACACGCAGATGACCACAAAAAGACACAAAATGACACCAAAAAGACAGAGTGACCGAAAAGAGACACAAAATGGCCATAAAAAGATGCAGCTGATCACGAAGTGGGGGGTTCTAAGTGACCACAGAGACACACAACCACAAAGAGATGCAAACAACTGCAAAGGATTCAGTGTGCACAAAATGCCCACAAAGAGACACAAGACGACAACCAAGAGTCACAAACGACCATAAAGAAATGCAAAATTATAAGACCACAAAACCACAAAAGACATAAAATGAACACCATGAGTCTTTATACCATGAGGGGCCTTATACATGTCTGTCTTCAGGGACCCCGTGGTCTCACAGTCCACCCACGGTCAGAGTGGAACACCCTGGATTGAAATAAATGGGACATGTCAACAGTGCCAAAACTATTAACCTGCCATCAGCTCACCACCATGCAAAAGACTCCAAACCACTCGTAAACACAAGATAAGATGCCTCGTTGACTCCAATAGTCTGGGAAACGTGACTGTCCACACGACAACACCCTCCGAACGCCTCCACGTCTCCTCCTGTCCCTCTGTTGCCTCTTGAATTCCCCTCACCGCCTCGTCAGATTTCAGTTTCCTTTCCCCTTGTCTAATGCATTATTCATTCTCATGTTCACGGGCTTTCTCCAATCTTGTGCTTGATCAATAAAACATACCTGTGTGCCTGCTCCCTCACCTCTCCATCCTCTTGTCTTGTTCCCGAAGCCAAACCCCGAGCCCATGCTGAGCTGATGAAACAGCATAGAGGGATGGTCTTTTCAAACAGCAAGAAAAAGACTACAATTCAGGTCGTCTCTCGCCTGCGTGAGTCGTGTCTCTAATTTGGGTGGCGAGAGGAAGTCACTGTATTTGGTTTAGAGTTCCCCCCCTCGCTGCTAAATCCAGAGGTGTCTTCTAAAAAAAAAAAATGCTTACAAGAGATTTGTGTGTGTGTGTGTGTGTGTGTGTCTCCTGCTCCAAATAGAAAGCATAGCCCAGAATATTTTATCACCACAGAATAACTCCAAAGGTACCAGGCTTTAAATGTACTCTACAAAACACAGGTGAACACACAACACTTTAGGCTGTTAGAGATTTTCCAAAAGTCTAAAATGGATTTTATTGTACCAAAATGGACTCTGCTACATTCGGGCGGACATGGTTCATACTCCACTTGGATGTCTGCATGGGGACTTTGATGGAGAAGAAAGGGTCCTGCACACCACTCACTGATTGTGCCTCTTGTGACTGAACCTAATCACGGCTTTAACTTGATGAAAACCATCGAGGATATTTGCAACAAAATGAAAATTGTTACTTGTCGCCATGAGCGCTGGCATATAAAATTCCTCATTACTTTGATACTTAAGCAGAGACCCCCCCAAATAAATTTCCACAGACAGCTGACTTGATTTGATCAGAGGCTTTCATACAGCACAAACGAATTGGCTCACTCAAACTCTCCACCACCACGTGACTGTTGAACATCTCACTCCAAAAAACCTGGGCACTAATCTGCTGCTGTAACAGCCTCCACTTGTGTGGGAAAGCTCTCCATAAAATTTTGGAACCTGATTGCAAGGATTTGCCAGGTCTGGTCCAACGATGGCCCCAGTTTTCCCAGCTGGTATACGAGTTCCAGCTTATCCACTTTACTTGAGAGGAAACAAACTGTGTAGGTAAGAGTCTGATAATCAAAATGTAGCACTCTGAGGAGGCACAAAAACTAATATTCAGGTAATTAGTGATCAATTAGTCATTGTGCTCTTTAAGGAGTTAATCAGAAACTGATGAAGTGCTCATTTCATGTCTGTGAGAGGGTCCTGGTATTGTTCATGATAATGCTGAGTCACTTGCATGTCTAAGAGGCACATTTGGTGGAACTGAGCCATTGTTGATTTTTTGCACCTGTTGGCAGCAGCAGCGGCTGAGGCAGCTGAACCTACTAATTACAAGGAATGCCCACATGTAGTTTGGCCGTAAGACCTTTCCAGCTTTCAAAATGGCCTGCATATCAAGCCATTAATAATCAACTCAATAATCAACTCGTAGAAGCCTCTTGTGATTCTTCATAGTCATTGTCTGAGTTTCAGTGTTAAATTTTACAGTGAAAAAATGTGTGTGCTTTGAATTTTCACTGGCGCACTCTGAGTCCATCAAACTCTGGCTCTGTTTGTTTAAATCTCTGTTAATCACCTGAGGCAACAAATTACAGTACAATTTGTAAGCAGCGATAAATAATTTCAGCTTGAATTAATGTTTACATTTTTCTGGCTGAAAGGTAGAAAATACAAATGACAAACTACTGACCATTTTAATGCTTGTCTGACTGCTTTTCCACAACGTGGGTTTTGTACAACCTTTGATTTACAATCCAAAACCATTAAATGTGTTTTTTTATATTTGAGCGTGATGGCAACATTGACAACACTGTCCTGATACAAACTGAGCAAGCAAATAGACTATGGTCTTTTGGGAAAACCTTGAAGTGTGAGCAGAGTTTCTCTTCATTGATTTTGATTCACGAGGTCAAATTATTGCACTGTTTTAGGAAAAGGGTAATAACATTAACAATAACATTAGAGACCACAGAGGCTTTGTTGTTAGGAGGTAAACTGTAACCCTTCATCCACTTTTTCCCATGGAGTTGGCTCATTTTTCATGCCTTAAAACATTAACTTAGGACTCCAAATAAAAACATAATGTTAGAGTCAAAGTTTTAGCCCAACAAGTGAGGAGAAATGAACTGCAGTCTTCCTGCCTTCTTTAGTCATGACCGTGTCTTCCTCCAATAACAAAGTCTCTGTTTGGACCAGCCCTGCTCTGTGAACACAGTGAATTTAAAGATCCTTATTATTTTCTTCTGAAAGACAGGAAATAAAGGCCAATGATTAAAGCCTCCAAGTCAATTGGTATTTTTCTTTTCTTTGGCATTTGCAAAATTTTAGACACTGGTAAATTCATTTTACATAAATTATAAAATCCCACTCTTTTAATCACCTGAAGTAGACGAGTTGCCAACCTTCCTTACTGAAACGCTAGTGAGCTTAGGCCTAAATATCATCCACAAAGTCACATGTGATCAAAGCTTGCCTGGCAGCGGAGGTATTAGAAGTCCCACCCACCCAATGGCTTGCCAGACGAAAATGAATCCTGCGGTGAGGTTTGACAACAGAATAAACATCACAAATAAACCAACTATGTTTTCACTTATTGTTAAAACTTCAATCAAAGATTGTTTTGTGGTGTAAAATGATCATGTTATCACACCCTGTTGCCTGGCAACCCAACAACTGGCTTCAAAATCTGTTATGTAGTCTATGGGAATGCTCCTTTAATGATTGTGCTTCAACAATACCAGCACCAAAGGATTAAGACTACATAAAACAGAGAAATCACGGCTTTAGAGACTCCAGCAGGATGCTGAATGACACACAGGTCATTCAGCAAATACAACTTCAAGATTGATAATAATGAGGGCCTTTCGGCCATATGAAGGCCTCCAGATTTTAAAATATATGTATTTATTAAGCATGTATGCATGTGGTTTGCAGATTCTGTAGTGATAAGTAAATTATGTTAAATGGTCAAAACTGTAATTGTTTAATTCTTTTATTGCTCAGCAAGTGTCATGGCCGTAGGAATGGCAATGTCAGTCACTTTGGTCCAGACTGACCTACAAATCCCACTGATTTTTTGTGATCCCCTGACTTTTAATCACCGTGATTTTGACGTTGGTTGGTGGTTTTGATTGAAATGCCTTTCATTTTTGTTAAAGACATTAATGTTTCCCTCATAATTAATAATTATAACTTTCATGATTCCTTAACTTTTCCTCCAGCACAGTCATTAGGTCAAAATATTTACTGGGCAAGTGGTTTATGAAATGGTACTAGCAGAACAGCTAACCAGCCTCAGGCTGTAGTCGGTCTTTAGTACTAAAAATGTAGTCATGTAAAAAGATAAACTAAGATGCTGACAATTGTAAAACCTCTTAAGCACATTAACGATCAAATAAATAAATCAGCATGTTAGCACTGTCCTCGAGAGCATGTTAGCTTGCTGATGTTAGCACTTAGCTCGGTGTCACTGAGCTACAGAGACACTGTCATGGCCGTAGGTTCTTGAAGACTTGTTTCTTTACATTTTAATAGAGAAAAATATTCAGAAGATAGTTACACCATGATTTGTCTGCTCAGACAAAAATATGCTACATTCTGAACTCAGTGCTTTGTCTTTTTGTTGTTACCAAGCACACTTCCTTCTGCAATTAAACATTGCCAGAAAATATATTGGCTCTCCCTCTGCAGCATAATTATATGTTTGGACTACCAGATTAGCATCTCAACATGGTTATCACAGGAAGGCTTTGTTATCAGACACTTGCCTCCAGTGTGCAAAAAAAAAAAGAAGAAAAAAATTAAGATTTCCCCGCCTAATGTAGGGCACCTCAATTTGAATATTTCATGCAGTATGCCCGAGCATCAAAACCAATCCCATTTTACATCTAGCTAACGTGATTAGAGCCACTGCATTATTAACACAATTGGGTGGAAATGAATCCAGAGAGTGTGCATTAGTGATCTTGAGAACAGTTTTCCATCAAATTTTATCTTCACAATGAAGTGGGTGATTTCATGGATTAAGTTCTGGTCATTTCAATTTAAATGGAGATGGCTGCTCGTCTTATCACTTGTACACAGAGGAGCCCTCAGCTTCGTTTTTAGTTGGACCATCATATGTGCATTTGAACCAACCCTGAAATCTTCACATCACTGTGTCAGCGCTCACAAACATCTTCTTCCTTCTCTGTTATTATCATGGACAGCTGTGGGACTGGGAGGCCAGCAGAGACAATCTTTAAGGACAACAACCCTGCAATATTCTTGTAATCCAATTCCACAGCAGTTCTGCAGAGTGTTAAAATCTAAATACATTACTGCAGGCATTTATTCATCTGTGGAATGAAAAATGATCCTAATATTCCTAAAACTGGAGGGAATCAAATTCAGAACATATCATAAGACTTAAAATCCTGCAAACCAAACAACGTACCCAAACCAGAGAGAATGTAGGCTCATCCTGGTTAGTTTGGGAAAACACTTAAAAGCATATGAAACAGAAAAAACAAAGACAACAAACCAACAGCCAAGACCAGATTTCCTGGCTGGATCACAGACCCACAGAAGGGCACAGCAACCGGGACAAGACTCCCCCTCAGCTGCTGCAGGACAGGAACGGCAGTAACAAATTACGTGCCAGAAAGTCAGGGCCCCCTGCCAGGGCTGAACGCATTAACCATGCTGTTTAGACTTCATAAAATAGTCCACGTCTGTCCTCGGGGAAAATACGAAGTTCATCCAGGGACAATGTGGAGCTTCACTCACTTGAATTGGCGACAAAGAGCTCAGGTTTTCTTTGGGTAAACAAGCAAATCCAATAAAACACTCAAACACACTTTAAGTAAGTGCTCCATTTCTGAATGGGGAATCAGGAGAAGACAATTGCTGGACAACACTGGAGGTTTTCATATGAATTTTGAGGGTCTGAAAGTGGACGTGTTAGTGCAGTGGTTCCAAACTTGAGAGCCAGGACCCTCCCAGGAGAACTCAAGATAAAAGCTGTAAGTTTTTTATCTCGGCCGAAAGTCGACAGGAAGTCAAAGGGGTGTAAACATCACTTTTAGAGAGTCAAAAGAGCAAACAAGTTTGGAACCACCAGAGAAGAATTTAAACAAAAAAGCTTGGTGGTTTTCTAGACTTTCCTTATTGTTCATAAATTCTGATCTAAATATGCACAACAAGCTACTGATAAGTATTGTCTGTATGTGTCCAAAGTCTGATGAAGCTCATTCATCCTGTTATAGAGCTCCACCGTTGATTGGAAACTAATAAAAACACATCAATAAGCTGATATGTAACTGGTTGATATGTTTCTTCATTACAAATTAACACAGTTAACATTTACAGCTGCTGCTGTAAATACGTGCTAATACACCAAGTGTCTATAAATGAACCGATGAAAATGTACCACTCAGTCCTGTTTGAGTAACGTTTACGCGACCCTGTGAAGTTTTTGGCCACATGGTTTTGGAGGGATGTTTTGCTGAGTGGGTCCCTGTTTTGTTTCGAGCACATGGGTGATGCACATTGCTGCCAATGACTTCTCACTTGAAACCAGTTGCAGTAATGTGCCAAGAAAAGCAGCAACGCACAATTAAATTACAGGGAATAAGAGAAGACTGCAAGCTACTGTGGTGAGCAGGAATCCAATTGATAAAGGGTTCAATTCATTAAAAAATAAGTGCAAATGTTTTAGGCAGAAGAAAGAAATGATCAAATCCGTTTATATGGCCCGACGCATACAAACTTCACCTTTAATCTACAATGCCTTCATTTTAAATAAAGGAAGCTAAGCCTAGAGGGGTTTTATGTGCCATGCATATTGTAAAGCCTTTTGAGATAAATTTGTGTTCATGGGCTCTAAAAATAATCTCCTGGAAAAGGCTGAAAATCACCGAGGTGTGTCAAGCCTACACTGAGCAGAGTGTTCATTTATCTGGACAAGAAACAATATAGAAATGTGTATTCCTGTGTATCTTTACACCCACACAGCAATTCAGTGTCGGTTTTAGACAAGGAAGCCTCGAGTCAGACACTTGTATTAAGGACGTATATCTTAACTGCACTTTTCCAAACAATGCTGCTTTATTGCTTTATTAACATTTAAAATACAGAGTAAAACAGGCAGAATCTGATCTGACTGGAGTTACATTACACTACAACCAGCACAGAAAATAAAATAAAAACTGTGTGGGAAAAAAACGATTTCCACTCGATAGCTGTGCCATTTTGAAGCTACTGCAGAGTAGAATGAATGTGAGACGCTGTGCTCTATTGGAAAGATCCAGTCAGGCACGTAGGCTGGCTTTCACAACACAAAAACAACACAAGCAAAGTGAGCTCTCATTCAACTTTGTTAATATTTTCATTTTCAGCAGCAGGAGAAAAACTCAAAGTAAACATAAGAGCCTTGATGCTGATTGAGCTGCCGTTTGTTGGATTGGATGTCGCCAAAGCTTTGCTCAGGTCTGAAAAGCAACAGGAGGACTGGAGGAGAATCCCACCAGAAAAAGGCAGCCAATAACAGTCAACGTCCGGCAAGTCAGACAGGTGAAGGTGTGCACCCTCTTGTCTTCATTTCTTTCTTTTATTTCTTTTATTTTTTTTGTTTGGCTGCAGGTGACGACAAAGTCTTTTCACTGAGCTTTTGTGTACTGATGTCCACACTTTAGGTACTCTTTTGGGCGCCTCTGTCTCAGGTGCACCTCATTGAGTGATTAGAGTGTTGAACACCTGGACAGAGTTAGAGACGACAGGAGCGGGGGAAGGGACAAACAGTACAGACCAACACATTCGCCATAATACCTTTAAACTTTTCTGTGTGCAGATTTTTGTCCTTTTTAACTCTGACAGATATCTGTGTGATCCCAGTGGGTACTGAGATGTGTCTTTTCCAGCTGTCCTTCCTGCATTTTTGCACCTGCAACTGTGTTGCTTTTACCCTCAATTACGTGTTTAGTTTCTTTGTTTTGTCTAATATTGTGGTAATGCTTTCATTTATAAAATACCTTTTCCACTGCCAGTAGATTTGTCCAGTTTTGCTGTTTGTCATATTCAAGGATTCAAGGAGCCTTATTGTCATTTCACACATGTAGAAACATGAGGTGGAATGAAATTAGTTTCCCTGGTCCCAATAACCTACAAATACTAACACTATATAAATATAAAAACAATCAGAATAAAAAGATATAACCAGTGAACAGGGACCAGATGGCAACAATATTTACAGCAGTACTGCAGAACTGTGCTAATGAAGGAATAGAGGAAGCTAAGCCTAGACGTTGCAAAACATGCAACTCATGGCTAGATTGAAAAAGTTCATAAGCATCATCATGCGAGCACTTGATGATTGTGGTTTTTAGGTTTAGTGAAGTCGGATAATGAGTAGACACCCTGGGTGAGCTGAACTTGTTCTGTAGTGCAGGCCTCTGGTGTGACAAAACATTTAAGATCCACTGAGCTAAAGTGTCCTTTTTTCACTCCTCTGCTTCGTTTTCTTCTTCGCCGTAAAGATCTGGGGCTATTTTTTAAATCATTCTTAAACTGCCCAAGCTGAGGCCTGACACCACTGCTGCTGAATCTCCCAACATCAAAGAATCTGTCACTTTTTGGTGCTGGAAATAACCAGGATGTCCCCCTGGCTCCATCTCAGTGGGATTAAGACATGTGAGATGTTAGCCGGAAGCCAAGCTGAGGTACAAAAAACCCCTCAGTGAAAACCAGCCAAAGCACAGCTAGCATGACTCCCTGACACTTGTTTAGACCCAGAAGAGAACTCCACGTCAAACAAATGAAATTATGTGCTTCGGCCTCCCAGCAGCTCCAGTGAAGCTGCTCTGATTAATTGGTGTGAGACAGTGGTTGTAGAGGACATTTCTCAGAGGAGGTTCTACATGGTTGACCTTTCTTTTCCCCTTTGAAATGAAATCCACCCTGGGAGCGCAGTACTCAGGAAGATATCACCCATCTGTGACAACACTTACAGCAGCTAATTTAGGAGGTGTTTAAATTCATTTTGTGGCGTCTCCAGCTTGAATAAACACCCCCCTTGTAATAATTGACTTTTATTATTGACAGGTCTTGTAAGGAAACCTTCTGTGTTGTATTTGCAACCAGGTGACATTACTGGGAGCACAAACAGTTACTAAACCTTTGAATTTCCCTTCAGGGATAAATAAAGGAATTCTGATTCTGAATGCTTGATGTATGTTATATTTCTGTTTGTTGGTGTAGTTGAAAGCAGTGATTGAGTTTGTATGGACCACAAGAGGGAAAAACTAATTCCCTGTTTGAGGTTTGAAGGACAAACAAATGTTAATATACATTTAATCCTAGAAAATCAACAAGCCAAACTAAAGTACTGATGTTTCCGCCTTCCTAATGTTCATCTTCTGTCTAAAGGTGAGGAGGTGCCAAAGCCTTCTGTGTGTCTTGAGTCCTGTTTTTATATGAAAAGCCAAAAACAGCTCAGGTGTGACTAATAGCACTAATAATTGCTGTTCTCTGTGCTGAGGTACTGTGGCTGTCTGGGACTCCCAGTGGAGCTCAGCCTTCGTTAATGTTCTCAGTTCCACCTGTGCTTCTCCTGTGAAAAAAGTCTGCAGACTGTTGCTGTTGTAAAACCTTCATGTAGGATTGCTTAACTTTTAATGCTGCTGCTTTTGTTTTGTTAAATTGTGCAATTGCTCTTCACAAACCCGATTACTGCAATGTGTGGAAATTATACAAAAAATTGTGGGACAACTTTGGAGTTAAAGGTTCCACCATTTATGTTTTTGATGGGTTTGCCTGCCTGTGTATTCGTGGATATAAATGGACGAGTGTGACAAACAAATTAAAAATAAGCACCTAATGTTTCTTAACAGATCTTGCCTCTTTATTACAGATATTTGAAAGGCTCTGATAACATTTTGTCCCATCTCTAAGTCATGGAGTCTGCATCACTGCAAAATACTCTGCCAGACTTAAAACATGTTTGGTTGCTTCATTTCATTTCAAGTACAGGTTTAGCAAGGAGGTGAGAAGCGCTAAATCACTGTACTCTGAGAAAATTCAACAGCAATTCTCAGCTAATGACTCGGCCTCTGTGTGGAAAGGGCTTAGGCCAATCACCAACTACAAGCCCAAAGCCCCTCACTCTACTGACGACCTGCGACTAGCCAACAGTCTGAACAAGTTCTACTGTCGCTTTGATGGACTATCTGCCGGCCCTGACACCCCCACTCACCCCATCAACACGGCCATTCACACCCCCCACACCCCTGAAGTCATTCCACCAGTATCCACCTCGGACCCCCCCCTCCTCCACCACAGCCCTCTTTATCCAGGAGGAGGACGTTAACAAGCTGTTTAGGAAACTGAATCCTCAAAAGGCTCCTGGACCAGACGGTGTGTCCCCCTCCATCCCGAGACACTGTGCGGACGAGCTGACTCCAGTTTTTACAGACATTTTCAACACCTCTCTGGAGTCATGCCACGTGCCAGTCTGCCTCCACCATAGTCCCAGTCCCCAAGAAGTCAAGGATCACTGGACTTAATGACTACAGACCTGTGGCACTGACATCTGTAGTCATGAAGTCATTTGAGCGCCTGGTTCTGTCCCACCTCAAGTCCATCACAACCCCCCTCCTGGACCCCCTGCAGTTTGCCTACAGAGCCAACAGGTCTGTAGACGATGCAGTCAACCTGACTCTACACTTCATCCTGCGGCATCTGGACTCCCCGGGAGCCTACGTTAGGATCTTGTTTGTGGACTTCAGCTCTGCCTTCAATACGATCCGCCCAGCTCTCCTCCAGGACGAGTTGTCCCTGCTGAACGTGCCTGACCCCATCTGCCGGTGGATCACTGACTTCCTGACAGACAGGAAACAGCATGTGAGGCTGGGGAAGAATGTCTCGGACACCTGGACCATCAGCAGAGGGCTGTGTACTTTCCCCTCTGCTCTTCTCCATCTACACCAACTGCTGCACTACATGTATATATATATTTTTTTTTCTTTTTCTTGTAAATACTTTGTTCTTCATTTTCTGCATTTTTATTATTATTATTGCTATTTTGTATTTTGTATGGTGCGCAGGACAGAGAAAAATCCGGACCTCCGGCCACCAGTCTGTCAAGCTGATTAAGTTTGCAGACGACACCACCCTCATCGGTCTCATCTTGGACGGGGATGAGTCCGCCTACAGGAGGGAGGTGGACCACCAGGTGTCCTGGTGCAGCAACAACCACCTGGAGCTGAACGCCCAGAAGACAGTGGAGATGATCATTGACTTTCGGAAAGTGCCAGCTCCATCGCTCCCCCTCACCCTGACAGACACCCCCATCTCCACGGTGGACTCCTTCCGCTTCCTGGGTACCACCATCACCCGGGACCTCAAGTGGGAGCTGACCATCAGCTCCCTCATCAAAAGGGCCCAGCAGAGGATGTTCTTCCTGCGGCAGCTGAGGAAACTCAAGGTGCCAACCAAGATGATGGTTCAGTTCTACACGGCCATCATTGAGTCCATCCTCACCTCCTCCATCACCGTGTGGTATGCTGGGGCCACTGCCAGGGACAAGCTCAGACTGCAGCGTGCTGTGCGCTCTGCTGAGAAGGTGATCGGCTGCAGCCTTCCATCTCTACAAGACCAGTACACCTCCAGGACTCTGAGGCGTGCAGGTCGGATCACAGCTGACCCTTCTCACCCTGGACATGGACCCTTTGTGAAACTCCCTTCAGGCAGGAGGTTACGGTCCATTCGGACCAAAACCTCACGCCACAAGAACAGTTTCTTCCCCTGTGCTGTTAGACTGTTGAACACCAACTGACTAACATGCTGCCCTGCACCTTAGCAATTGATTTTGCTCATTCACTGTCCACCTGCTGTTCATTTGCACTGTTGCACTCACCCACTTGCACTATACTCCACCCTGCACTACCTCACTTTTGGACTACCTCCAGAAAAATATTTATTTCACTTATTTTATTTTGTGTTACCTTATTCTATTTTATTTTTATTTTATTCTTCAATTATATGTTACTGTTACGTTCTATGTATGCACCAATCACCAAGACAAATTCCTAGTAATGTGAAACCTCTTCACTTACATGGCAATAAAGTCTTTTCTGATTTCTGATTTCTGATTTGAGTTTTCAGTCTTCGCTATTTAGGCCAAGCTCTTCTGAGTGGTTTGTAAATTTAGGTAATCTAGGTAATATTTAGTTTGTGGTTGTTTATGTCACCAGGCTCTTAGGTAGCAATCAGTACACAGTGAAAACTTGGGCCAGCCTTCATGTAGAAGCATGCATGTCAAATGAGGCTTTGGTAAACCATCACCAGACCCGGCCGTGGCCCTAATGAATCTGCCGGGCCCCAACAGGCAGCCCTGACCTGACTTACGTTTAAGCTGCCGTTGACTCCTGTTCTCACCCCGGCAGAGTGCAGATACTCTGCAGCTTCACCTCTGCTCATAGCCACATCTGCTCGGGTTAAAAACCACTGCGGCTGACCTGACTGCCTTCATGGCCAACGGGAACGCCAGGATGCGCTCAGCAGCCCAAACACCATCAGCTCCTAACTGGTTCCAACACTCGCTAATCAGCAACCTCTCTGGTGTGAGTGCTTGTCAGTACTCAAGCCACACCTACGCAGTACTGATGAAGCGCATTTCTTCAGTAATAACAGGGATGTTTAAGTCATAAATATTTAATGTTGTAGAGGAATATTTAACATTTGAAAGTGTGTTGCAACAGCAGGATGCAAATGTGTTTTAAATGACACCTGTGCACTGACTGCGTTGGTTTACATTTATTTACATTGTGGATGGATGTGTGAAATGGCAGTAAGTTTGTTGTACATTAGAACAAAATAATGGGTCCAGATATGAATAAAACTAAACCTAAAATACGGAATAAACCGTCATTGCGTACTCGGTAAAGCATCGCAGCAGAGTGTGCATAAGCATGACGGGAGTTACTGCATTTAGTTCACATAAATCCCTGATAAAATTAAAAATCTCAGTGGCATGCTTTTCCTTTGAAATTTCAAAGACACAATATCTCAAATTTAATCTTATATCAGTGAAAAAAGGAGGACAGTACAGTAGTTGAGGAAACTGAATTAGTTTCATATTCGTTTATTCTTCTCAGCCAAATCACATTTACTGTTTATTCCATTTTCCTCCTCTCTGTCTTTATGAACACAATTTATTTACCGAACAGAACGCCTTCCCGTCCCACACTGTGGCTGTTTTATTTCTTTACAATGAGGAGACAAATGTAAATGTGAAGAAACATGAGGACAATCTAGAGCGAATGGGGAATCGGGTGAAGAAAAACACCGGAGCAAAACAAAGGCCTGCATGCTCCAAGATGGTGACAGAAGGACAAAAATGGCTCAGGATGACAGGCAGAGGACATCTGCTGCCAGTTTCTGACCAGTTTGCCTCAAACCCTCAGTTTAAAATCGCAAAAGTGTAGAGAATTACCGTGTCACCCTGCCAGTATTTCAGTGTGTGAGACCTTTGATATTTTCTACTCAGGGAGCTGGTGTATCTTTCCAATTCGACACTGTTAGCTGCAGATGAAAAGAAATGTGCACACAAAAAGAAATTAATGGAGCAGCAAAAAAAACAACACAAAGAAGAACAAAGAAAGTAAGGAAACCCTGTCCGTTTAGTCGACTTGCGTGGGCTCCAAGTCGCAGTTCTGCGTTAACTGTTAACCACAAACGAGCTGCTGTTTTGTTGTGTTGAATGAGGTCAACACCAGTGATAATGAAGGACATCGTATTTTATAAAAAAGCATAAAAATTACTGAAATCTGCAGTCTGAATGCAAACAGTTCATCCCGAATAAAAAGCAGTTTTATTAAACAAATAGGGGCGGCACGGTGGTGCAGTGGTTAGCACTGTGGCCTTATAGCAAGAGGGTTCCAGGTTCGAATCCCGGTCTGGGCCCTTCTATGTGGAGTTTGCATGTTCTCTCTGTGCCTGCGTGGGTTTTCTCCGGGTTCTCTGGCTTCCTCCCACAATACCAAAAACATGCACATTAGGTTAATTGGCTACTCTAAATTGCCCCTAGGTGTGAGTGTGAGAGTGTGTGGTTGTTTGTCTTTGTGTGTTGGCCCTGTGATTGACTGGTGACCAGTCCAGGGTGAACCCCACCTCTCGCCCGTAGTCAGCTGGGATAGGCTGCAGCTCCCCCGCGACCCTGACGGATAAGCGGTATAGAAAATGGATGGATGGATTAAACAGATAAGCAAAATTTATTTATTTATTTTTTTAAAAATGCCAAACATTTTCCAAAGCCAAAAGATGACATTTTCACGCTGCTTGCTTTGTCTGACACACACATTTAGTTTACTGCTTCAGAAGACAAAGAAACCTGCAAATTGCAGTTGGTTTTTATTTTTTGTTGAAACAAGACTGCGAGTGCACAGCCATGCTAGAGGCTCTGTGAGGCTGCGCATTTGCTAATTAGCACAAAACGAGATTTTCAACATTAAGTAACTGGAGACAGAAATGCACCCTGATGATGGGAAAAGATCAAAAAGATATTTTTCATTAAAACAGTGTTTGTTTTACAAAGACGTAGTTGTTCTGAGTCACATAACTTTTTTTTGTATTTTTTGACACCAATTCACCATAAATGCACCACAAATTTCTGTGCGCTGGCATCTCACTGCACACAGCCAGTCCCGGCGCCTCAGGCCACCACTGGTCCTGTGGGCTGAGGGTTGGGACGTGATCGGACTGGTTCCAGCCCATCCTGTGGACGCTCGATCGATGCGAGATCTGGGGAGGTTAAAGCTCGGGTCCGCTCCTTTGTCGTGTTCCCCGGGTCACTCCTGATTGGTTTGTGCAGCGTGGCGGGCCACGCCGTTCCACTGGGGAAGGCTGTTGCTGTCAGTCTATTTGGTCTGCAAAAATGTTCAGCAAAGTAAAAACCACATGAATGCCAGGACCCGAGGTTTCCCAGCAGAACATTACGTTGCATTGCATTGCTACGTGAAATCCTTCATCTGCTGGTGGCAGAATTTATCCGTGAATATCTCCAGCAAAGTTTCATGGCCATCCATTATTACTTACTTCAGCCTTCAGCCTGAACAAAGTGGTGGACTGGCCAAATAACCAACACGACCACTGCATGAGCTATGCTGCTGTGTGGCTACAAGTGATATAAATTATTCAATTAACCAAACAGTTGCCACTTACTTGAGCTAACAACAGAGGGGCTTTTCTTTAAAGTCAGAACAGAAATGTCAGACACAGACATTAACAGTACTAAATCAAAGTTTATTAGAATAAACAAAGAAAACATCACAAAGACAAAATAGCTATAAATCTATCATTTTCCTCATTTATTTGTCATACAGCGTGTTGACTTCAGACTTGGATAATAAACTTGAAAAATGTAAAGCAGTCAGATTTAACCTGTGGGGTGTAGAGGATCTGCTAACCTTCAAACTGTCACAGATACCGCAGAGAATGTTTTTGGTGAAGAAAATCTCTGGGTTTTTCCTATTTATAGTCACACATTATCCACACAGATGCAATCACACACACACACACACACACACACGCTCAAACACACTCAGACCAATGTCTTTACTTTGGTCTTTTTGTTGTCCAAACAGGGTGCTACACACTTCGCCCGGAGACTTGTCTAAATGAAGAGCGCCACATTCACCACGTAGCATCTTCTGGGCCTCAACGGTTGACAAATCGTCTGAAGGACGAACATGCACACACTGCTTATTTATAATTATTTACAAATCTGCAAAACCCGAGCCAATCATTCCTCCTCAGAACCCTCCTCTCGCTCAGCAGGGGGTCCGGGTGGCGGTCGCGGTTAGTGGATCCTCGTCAGCTCCTCCACAATCTTAATGACTTCGTCCACTGTAGCTTCACGCTTCATGCCGCTGCCGTCATCGATCTGCAATTGAACGACACCAGACAGTGAGCTCCCACTGCTGGGACAAACTACAGTGCCAGCAGACGATCAAATCAACCGGTACCTGCACAGAGAGGGAGGCAGGTGCTTCTAAAGCATTTTACTCAGTCATCAGTGGCAAATCTTTGTTTGAGGCGTTTCGCAGGATGATGATTTTCTTGCTTGTACGGATTATTGATTGACAGCACTTAGTATTTATGAATCCCTTTTCGTTCTTCGACGTGACGCTCGTGAACTAACTGAAAAACCCCACCATCTTATGTTGGCTTTTGTTATTTTCTGCTGTACACCATGATTTTAGTTGCAAAGATAGTTTATCAACAGATTTAATTAATCAGCAGCTATATTTCATAATTACTTAATAGCTTTAGTCATTTTTATGCAAAAGTGTCAAACACTTGACAGTCGTGAGTTCAGGCAATGTGAGATTCTGCTGCTTTTCTTTGGCTTAACATTAGAGTAAATGGAATATCTTTGGATTTCAGACTCTTAGTTGGATATTTAATGACATCTTTGGGCTCCAGAGAATTAAAGGACATTTCTTCTGACGTCTTATAGACCAAACAATTAGTCATTTAATCAAGCCAATCATTCAGTTACTCGATTCTGAGTAATGTTCACTAATTTCCAGACAAAACCATTAAAACTAATCATTTTAAACCTGCACACCTTCCTAAGGCTGCAAGTGAACAACTGATGCTGCAGCATATTTTATCTTTAAAGCTTTGTTCCAACTTTAGTAGAATCTTGGCTTTAAGCGGGAGTTTCCTGGAAAGGAAGCGATCAGCATGTTTTGGACTGTGTTCATCAACCAGTCTTCAGTGGCCTTTGTCTATGCGCTAAGAGTGTCTTTTGTTTTTTTAATGTAATGGGAGCAAAAAGAGACCCAAAGAAGAATATGTTTATTTGTTCTGCCAAAAGTGATTTTGCCACCTGTTCTGCCATGAAACAAATTCCCAGTTTTCACTCGCACAGCGCAGGAGGAACTAATAAAACTGTCTACAGGGTCTTTGAAGGTTCAACACTGCTTTGAGTCAAATACAAATATATCAACACAGTACTGCTTTGCTTCTTCACCAGATGCTTCTGCTAGAACACCATAAGCTTGTTATGGTGCAGAGCAGAGGTCCAAGCTCTGAGAACAAGCTCATGTCTCCCTGTTATTAAGCTAACTTTCATTTTTGTGTCCACTACAGGTCACCACAAGCTGTGCCAACAACCTGCTAATGAAAAGAGCTGATAAGAGAGCTTAACGCCTCGATGCTTAATCCTCTTTTAGACGAAGCAACTCAGTGTTCACAATACTGAAATAACTATTTTAGTTTTCTGTTGGTTTTTTTTTTTACACAAATACAGGAGAAGAAACAAAAAAAGTGCAAGAAAAGCATCATCTGGTTGAACATACAGTATCTAAGCATTAGGGAACATGAGCTCCTACCTGCAGAGTACTGACGACCTCCTGCATCTTGGCTCGGCCGAGATCCAGGAAGCTCTCAATCAGATCCCCGTCGATGAAGCCTGTGGCCTGCTCCGTCTTACGCTCTGTGTGGAAGGACCTCCAGGTGCCGGGGAGTCAAGGAAAATCAGTACAGGGCTGCTGAGTCACCTGAGGATCGCACTTTAGGTACAGCATCGCTTTTTTTTTTTTTACCTCAGGCACAGTGAACAAATATTCAGTATGCTGTGTGGGAAGTCTAATAAAAACAGCAATGTTCTGAAGAGCAGGCAGCTGGAGCTGTCAGTCAGCCAGGACCCACAACTGGTACCGTTTCAACATTCTAATGCATAAAAATCATTAGAAACCACTACGGGTTCAGAGCTCCTTTGATTTTATAACATCTACCGCAGCACTGACTTGTACTACTAATCAGGCTGCAAATAATTATTTTCTCACTAAAACGATTGACCATTTAGCTTAAAAATCAGAAAACAGCAAACAGTGAGAGATTCTCTAAGCTGATGCTGATAAATTTTCAGCTCTACATACGAATGTTGTCATCAGATGGCTTAGCGGCCACGTTTAAACTTTTCACGCACAAGACGTCCATCAGAAGCCAACAACAGGAGCCATTATCTCTCAACTGTCACAACTGCAGCGGTCGGTGCAGGCCGCCCCTGCAGGCCTGATCATGAGAAGGATATAAGCTGTGCTCGATCTTGCCCACGCTCTTGATGACCTTGTTGAGGCGGTTCTGCAGGTCCAGGAGGAGGCTGTACCAGCCCTCGGACAGGGACGTCACCAGACCTGCCAACACATTTTTTCTTTTTAAAGAATGATATTAAAAACATTTCTGCACCTCATGACAGCAGGTACATTTTTTGGTGGCAGCCGTGGCCTAGAGGTCGGAGAAGCGGCTTGTGATCGGAAGGTCGCTGGTTTGATCCCCCCACCAGAATGCCCCCCAGAGGGGCAGGAAAAATTTGAGTGTGGTGGAGTGACAATGTCCCCGCCCCCCATTAGCCGGCTGATGTACCCTTGAGCAAGGCACTTAACTCCCAATTTTCTCTCCTACTTTTACTTAGTTAAAAGTAACTAAAGTAAGTAACTAAAACCAAACTAACTAAAAAAAACCAAAACAAACTATCTCATCAGCAAGACGGAAGGCAGGCAGTTTTAGAACAGGGTTCGCAATAAATCAATTAAAAAGATTTTTAGTACGTCTGCGATCCTCCTAATGCAAGTTTCATGCTTGTATGGTGGGACGACAAAACAGCGTGATTTCAATGCTTCAAAAATTCAAGACCAAAATGTTTAACTTTTACAGTGATTTCCCCGTAAATGTGTGAGCATTCAGGGAGTAGCCTGCGCTCCTCTTTGCTCAAAATTCAAGTTCTGTGACAGTGAGTGCATTACTGTGACACTCCAGGGAAATAATCTGCACTGAAATTGGTCGGGGAAAAAAGACAGGCAAACCTGTGAACAAAAGGTTACACTGATCTCTAATGCAGAGCTCGTTTCTCTGCATATGAAGCCATGAGTATGTGAGGAGCACTGGGCTGCAACTAACAATTATTTTCACTGTTAATTAGACTGCAGATTAGTTTCTCTCCTTATGGATTTAATTGTTTTTCAAATAAAATGTCAAAAAAAATGTAAAAAAATAGTGAAAATACCAGTCAGAAATGTTGGATCTTTCATATTACATCCGCTTGTTTCTAATGTACAATTTAAATCTGCAAATGCCAAAAAACAAAAAACAAAACCCTGAAACACCTGTATCGACTGAGACAAAGTGGGACAAAGTGGAAAGGAAACACATTTGATGCATTTTGCTTTAGTCATGATGTACAAACGCCCACTGAGGTTTTCGCTCCGCTGAAGAGACCGAAAATAGCGTCTGATGAAAACGTCTGATTTGTGTGCTGGGATGTGGAGACTGCAACCCTCAAATCAATACATGAAGCAAACATAAATGCCATGGATCCATCATGCTTTCAACCTCGCTTTCACTCGTTTAAGGTTTGACTCGTGCTCTTTTCATTATGTCAGCTCTTCTTCTGAGATGCTTTAAAAGAAGCCGACTGGACTTTTAGCTTGATGCATCAGTGGCAGACGGAAACACGTTCATATGGATTTTCTTTTGTAAATTTTCTGCTAAATTTGGATGGAAACTTGACTATTGACTCAATTATTTCAACTGACTGAGAATATAATATATATAATATATTATATATATATATATATATATATATATATATATATATATATAAAAAAGAATTGTAGTAACAGTAGAAGATATTCAAAAAGTAGTTTAACACACAAAGCAGAAATTAGGCCTCACACTTTTCCACCTCTGCTCACCAGTCAAATTTCAGTTTGACCTTTTGGACATAAAACGTAATCACTTCATCTTTTTATCCTATTAGAAATTCATGGGAAATCAATTCAGCCTATAAATTCTTGGGTTTTGGCTAAAACTTGTATCATGTGATCAGATTGACCTTTCGACCACCAAAATCTATTCAGTTCATCTTTGGGTCAATTTGTGCCAAATGTGACTCCCCTCAAGGTGCTCTTGAGAAATCGCATCCAGGAGAGTGGGACGCACAAGCAGAGGACGTGTGGCTATGGCTCTTCCCAGCGTGGAGACATAAAATACAGCATATCATCACAGAGATGCTGGAACTTTGAATGATTTTTCGATGAAATGATAATAAAGTATTTATTGATTTTCTGATGAAAGACAAATCGACTAATCGACTGCTTGTTTCAGCAAGACACACACACAAAAAAATCATCACTCAGTGTGTCATCTGTCCAAACTAACTAACCACCGCAAAGTAAGAGATAAATCAATTACCTGCGTAAAGATTAAAACAACAGTGCAAATATTAACTTAAAATCTTGTCAGGATGGATTCACTGATTTCTTAAACTTAACAGGGACTTACAAAACCAACTGTACACCTATAAAGTCTTGAGAGGTAAATTTACCAGCAGCAAGACCTTTTCTAAAGCTCTGAGTTTAAATAAAATAAATTGACGTGAGATGACATTTTCTCAGACATTCAGTGCTCATGTTCTTCCCCTCAGTGTGTCTTTCTGTCTCTCAATGTCTGGGTTTTCAATAGCAGAGCAAAACAAGTTTATGAGAAGTTAGTCAGTGCACTTGCTGGTTTTATGCTCAGCAGAATAATCATGCAGCCTGCAGCTTCTTCCCAGAAACGTCTAATATATCAGAGCGTCTCGAGTAGCAATAGGACCAGCACGATTGTTTTTCTTCATTATACACTCAGACACTTTATGCTTTAAAGGCTAATGAGGACATTTTAATCTCTGGAATGTACATTTCCTCCTAAACCTTCCTCAGAGACCGTTTAAAGAATCACAGAAGGTGTTGAGGTGAAATCACGTGCTGCCTGGTGGTGTAAATTACAGCTTTATTACTGCCCAAATGATCTGCTCTGTTTGTCATCACTGCCATCATGCTTGCCAAGCTATCGTTGTGATGAGGTGTACAGATATGACTTCTCTTCATTTATTTTCCTTTATTTAAAGCGGAAACATTAATTCTGAATAAATAAACAGTTTTGCTAAAAGTTTGTGTGGCCTAAACGCAGTCAGATGATTACTGGAAACACTGAAAACGAGACGCCTTCTCATGTTTACTTTCCAGCATTTGTTGAATGGAAGTCAACTGACTCAGGCTTCTCAAATTGTACTATCAGATATAGAAATAGTAATCTGAGCAGATACCACTAAATCAGCGGGGACTCCAGGAAGTGACTGCTTTCAGCCAAAAACCTATCAGTATTAGTACAGATAATGAAAGAAAAACAAGATACTACGTGTAAATTATCAACCTTATCTTGAAAATAAAGCAAACAACTACACTCTTTAATGATGAAATATTCCTTTAAAAAGTTAAACTGACCACTTGTGCTGCATGATGACAAATGTTTTGTGTTCGGTGAAACACAGATATGCTATACAGCAGGGCTTTAACCCCAACAGCGTGTGTGTGTGTGAGACAGAAAGTTCCTGTGCGCCTACCAATCATGCCGTTAACGGTGCCGAAGAGCACGGAGCCCTGGGTGGGCGTGGAGCTCTCGCCGAGGTTTTGCAGCACCAGCGAGCCGTGGCAGAAGACATTGACAAACTCCCCGAGGTGGAAGACCCCCACCTCCTGCAGGTGCTGCCGCTCCTCGTCTGTCGTAGCCGCACTGAGCGCAGAAAATCAGAGAGGGGACAGGGATTACAAACATGGAGGGATGGAACGTCTGCGATGTAGAGGGGTCGAGACGGGAGCAAACAGAAAGAGGAGAGACCAAATCAAGGTGTACAAACATGGAGAAAGAGATGTTTGGGGTCATGAGTTGCTTAATCGATAAGCAAAAGAAATAGCAAACCGAGCGGAGATATCAGAAGCGCTGGAAAAGGTCAAAGAGTGACAAAGAAGTAACAGGGGGAAAAAGGGGAGAGGAAAAATGGAGAGCTCAACAGGAAGAGAGAGATGTGATACAAAAATAAAGGTCAAAAGCACTGAGTGGTCTGACCGGATGCATTAGGAGGATAATAAGCAGTGACATAAATGTAACAGACTCACTTTTAGGCCACATCTTTCATCCTTTTCCATGAAATCAACACTGATCTAACAGAAACTGACTTAAGTAGGAAACAGCCAAGCAGCAAAAAGCTCAGCGGCGAGATGACTCATCATTCCCAAAACAAATGCAAGGACAAATGCGGTTAAAGCACATTTGCATAGCATCGTGGGACTCGGTGTAGAAAAAAAACAGCCCCATAATGACATAACACTGATTTTAGTGGATAAATATGGGAAGTGATTTCTATTCTGATTGCTACTGAAACTTTTCGTGAATTTGCCTTTAGAGGAGCAGCTCATGGAACTAAAGAGATTATGGGAAAGGTTGAAATTCATGTGCATAAGATCTCACTGCACTTCACTATTTATACACTATAAGATTTTATGCCTCCCTCACCTGTCCTTCTGGCAGACAAACAGATTGAAGGCGTTCTCTGCCCCCAGGAAGTTGTCGTCGTCCAGGATTTCCACTGCACTCATCCAGTTGGGATTGAAGTCACGTGCGATCTGATAAAAAAAAGAAAAACATGAGATGTACTGTATAAAACTGTAAACAACATGAAGGAGCTGGCAAAAAAAACAGGGAGGCTCTTGTCTCCAAGTAAACACTTAATTATCTATGAGCAAGGAAGGTGCTGACTCCAAACAAGTGCTGAAATCCATACACAGTCAAGAAACATTTGAAACACCCTTGAAGACGTTCTCATGCTAAATAATGGAAAAAATATTGAAAAATGCCAAGAATATCCATTCTATTTACGCAGGCCAGCTGTGGTCTGCATTCTGGGAGCGTCAGGATCTCATCCACGGAAAGTTTGTGAAGAAAATAAAACACCCATCTTTACTCTGTGTTTTTATCTCAAGAGACTCTCACTGAGCCTCTCATTACTTGAAGACACTTGATTAGTGAAGTATATGCCAGGCAGTCATCAGGATCAGCCAATTAAAGGACTCATTCCAACATTTTGGGGGATATTCTTGCTAGAGATTATAAGAGGAGATGAATACCACTCAGTGGAAAAGGAAAACATATGAATGTTTGCCTGATGAGGACCTCGCAGGCTGAAACGATGTGCTGATAAAAATGTGGCTGCCTGAAAGTCTCATTTCCCTTTGTTGTTGTGTTTTATCCCGCCCCTGTAACCACCTGGAGTTGGGGAGACAATTAGCTTATCTTAGAATAAGGTCACTATTTGTGACATTTTCAACAGTTACAAATTCCTCCTTGCTTAACAACACTGAGGCTTTTTGAAGTTTATTCTGTTTCCGACTGCGTTCTTTCCAAAGTCTCCCACTTATTGCAGCGAGCAGAGCACCACAGCATGCGTTCGGCAGCGCGTGACTCGTCATCAGATCTCTTCATCTTTGTGCAACAAATCAATCTGAACACATCACTCATTAAAAAGCTGGGGGTGTATGTGTTGGCGACAATGCTTTGCAGGGAGGAAAAAAAAAAAAAAGAACATCTGCAAAATAAGACGTGCAAGTGTGAACCAACCAAGTATTTGTTTGATGTGCGATGGCACCCAACAACGTGAAAAAAAAAAAAAAAAAGCTACCACCTATTTTAGCAGCTTTGGCTTAAAAGTGAAAAAACAGAGAGAGCAACATACAGTCCTCAAATTGGTGTTCAGTTTGGAGTTATTATCTCCATATCTTCCTCAAATCAAACCTCTTCAAAGTTGCCCTCCATGGGTTTGTACGCCAGCAGCAGGACGGACCTCATCAGGTCTCCCACCAGGATGAAATCTCCTTTGGTCTTCAAGTAAAGGGCCATGATGTTGTTGTAGTGGTTACACTCGGTCCTCAGCTCCTTCTCTGCCGTCCACTCGTACAGACGCACCTGAAACAAACAGTCAAGGTGAGTGAGTGTGGCAGGATCAGCAAATGGCTCCGGCTGTATTTGATGAACAGGACGTTGCTGTTACTTTGTACAAGTTGTGCCTCAGTCAGCGTGAAGTTGAAGCGCTGATTAACAGTCTGGGTTATCAGCTGCCATTACACGAACAGCTAATGGCTAATTACACTCACTGTTTCACACTGTCGGCACCTTCTAACAACTATTAAAATGCTTTTGGGGTGAGAAGTGATGGAAGAGAGTTCCTGGATCTAATTGACATTGAGAACACCTCCGAAAAGGTGACACGAAATTTTAAAAAAATCCAGGTGGAGTCAGTGTTCAGAGCGTGGCAAATCAAAAGTATTTTTTCAGATTAAAATCCAAAGCACAATTTTAATATAATGTAACTTTCATATGATCTACTTCATTCATGTGGCTTTCACATTTTCATTTCTTGACAGCCTTTTCTTTTCCCCCACCAACACAATTTTGTTTTACGGTTTATTTTTGTCCCCACTTCTGCATTTTTTGTTTGTTCCAGTATTCTGTTGTTCTTTGTTTCTTCATTTTAATCCTTTTATGCGAAACACTTTGGGCTAAATCTCTGCATGAACGGTCTGTTTCTTTCATCCTATTTCTACTGACTATCTATATCAGTAAATATCAATCTGCCTCATTAAATGCGTCTTACTGATTTCTGAGGTTTATTTTATTGTATCTGTTGCCCAGCAGGAAACTTTATCCTCTAAAAGGAAACCTGCATGCTTATGGATTCTGCTCAGGTTCGGATCTCTGCCACAGAAGTCCATATGAAACCATTTCTAGTCATCAATTATTGTAATCCAAAACAATGTCACCGCGTTTTTCTTTAAATGTATGGTTTATATTATTGTTTTATTAAAACAGATTTTTGGGGAAATATCACAAATTCATCTCGGCTGGCTGGAGGGGGCCTGAAGGTCTCCGAACATCACAACAATATTCTGTTGAATTTATGCAAAACTAGAAGGCGTCTGCCAGTGGGGGGGATCTTCCTTTTGATTTCAGCTTTTTTCTCAGGAGAACACGGGACAAGTGATTTACAGAGCTGATATGTGTGCTCTGGCAGACAAAGAAAGGGATGTTACTGCACCCGTCAGAAAGAGTCCCCCACACAACTACTACTTATTGTTTTAATACTTTGGTTTTTGTTTGGATTAAGCACACCAGACATAATGAGTTAATCAGTAAGCTTTACAAGTGCTGGTAGGAAGACAGTCTGCTGGCTTTAGCTTCATATTTACCGTACACACTCGAGCAGCAAATCCTTTCCTTATCATTCATCTGATACAGGCCTCATTGTTTAGTTTGTATAGCAAACACTATAGCGAACACACCATAGTATGATACCAACTTCATGTTACCTTGTTACATTTGCACTCACAACCTGAAATGAATACAGACACTGAAACATTATCAATCAGGTTCATAGAATTTCTTACAAGTGGAGCCAATTTTCTGAGTCGAGCAGATGTGTGACACCCATTTCAGCAATTTCTGCTGGAAATTAAAATCTCCTACATTTCTGACATTCTGTCGCTCTGACATAAAGATGAAGTTTTGGTGACGCTGACAGTGATGAGGAGTTCACCATTTTCAGCAGAGAAAATGTCAGAGGAGAGAGAACGAAGTACCAGTGAGCTGTGGCCAGCTGATGAAATCATCAAAAAGCCATTTCAAAAGGCATCTCACAAGCAGCTAATGTCAGATCAGTATGTTGTATTATGTTCTCCTGAGGCTGCGGTCAAAGGGGGAAATTGATACCATTTCTACGATGGATTGGTACTCAGTGATGGTTTAACTTTGGTGTGCACTCATGAGTTAGGAGGCAAAAATGTAATCTTTAGTTCTAAGAAGCTGAAACAAAATAAAACACAGCAAAGTTTGTGACTGATGTTTGAAATGTGCATACTCGCTAAGATTCCACTTCAGCTGCATAAAGAAATGCAAGAATAAGTCGGTAACCTGCATATTTAATTATTACTCAAATATTATTCAGTTAAACGATTTCTTCAAAGTCCAATTCAATTACGAAAATGTTGAAGTGGTAGGAAGTGAGACATTGTGCTGTGTGATCAGTTCCAGAAATCTGCAACCCATGACTATTGGATTCTCGATATCTTAAAATAAATCTTCCTTTTCAAGCGTTTAATCCTTTTAATCTCTCTATCTCAGTGTGGATGAGCATGGTATTACAGGACAGTGTGGGGGGGGGGCTGTTTCTTTCACACTGTATGTCAAGTGATTTCACACAGCAATTCATAAGGGATAAATCTATTTAGATATTGGACTTTATGTGTTTACTTTTTATGACTGAGGGGGCACTTTTTCCTGAGAACAGATCACACGCCTCTTAAACAATCAAAGAAAGGAAAGTTAAAACACTTGAGTAATCCAGAAGTTGACTCGCTGGTGAGAAAAAACCTCTGAGTTTAAAAAAAGCGAGGTATTCAATTGACCACATTGAAAGTCAAACTGTAAGAAAATGTCAGAAATAACAGGAAATAAAAGAATAAACTCTGTGAATTCTGGTGAAAATTACATCATCTGAACCTCACTGACCCGTGATACTTCAGATCTAAACATGTCATCACGTTCTCGATCAGACTCTGAGTCTCATCTATTCATGTTTCAATCAGATATTTTAATCATGACTTTTCAACTGAGTTCTCGTACTGCCGATTGTGTCACAACAGTCCGGCCAGTTATTTGAATGGACCGCAGGAGGGAACACAATCACATTACAACTGACAGCTTCCTTGAAATATGGGCAGAAAGCAGAAGCAGAATCAAAAGATGCTGAATTTAAATTCTGGATCAGATGCTACATAATGACGTGGGAAGTGAAAATGAAACTACGGGAGAGGTGGACTGGAAAGAGACACTTGGTCAGCACCTTTTCAGGGGCTGAGACTGAAGATTTTAATTGCACTAACCAGCATTTAGTGTTTCTGACAGTGAGTCTGAAAGAAAGAAAAATCTAACCTGACTTAAAGTAAATTTAACATTCAAACTGCATTTTTCTTCATCTTCACCAATTAAAATTTGCACATGAACATAACTGCAGTTGAGAAAAGTCAAGTGCTTTCCATGTCTTGCTGAAAACTCTGGCAACACTTACTGTGCTATTGATGCTGGCCAGCAGTTTGCCATTGAACTCCACCATAGAATAGACAGCTCCTTTCACCTCTTTCTCAGCCACGGTTTGCAGCTTACCTGCAGGAAAGAGCACAATCTCTGTCAGTCTGTCTGTTCAGTTAACATTCAGCGTGTTACAAGCTCAATGCCAGCCTAAACTAGCACCTACAAGATCTTAGTCTGGCAGACTGAGAGAGAGAGAGAGAGAGGGAAGAGGGAAAAGGTGAAGCATTCAGAATGAGGACGAAGGTAGAATGAAAAGCTGAAGGAGGATAAATGAAAGGCAAGCAATGCATCTCAAAACAGAGAGACAGACTATGAAAGGAAATGAGGAGGATCGGCAGTGGTGAGAGGAGAGAAGTCTGATAAGAAGCGATAAGAAAATGATTAAGTGAGAAGGGGAAATAAGAGCATGGCAGGACAAAGTGCCCCTGAGAGGAAAACGGGACAGAGGGTGGGGAGGGAGGAGAAAATGAAACCGGGTGAAGGATAAAAAGAGCAACGCAAAAATGAGCTGGATGAGCAGGATAAGGCTGAGGAACGAGACAAGAAAAGCACACTCGAGTTTGTGTTTGTTATGCTGAAGAGAGCTTCAGGAAAGGATGCCTACTGACCGTCAGTGTAGTGGAAGACGATGATGCGTCCCTGCTTGGGCTCTGCCTCCTCTGGGTACACCATGGCGGTGCCAACGATAAAGTACACTGATGGGTCTTTTCCCAGACGACATGACACCATGCTGAGGGCGTACTCACTGGGAAGGAACTGATGGGCATGGAGAACTGATAGAGAAAGAAAACACACAAACCTTAAGAGAGTGACAGTAGCACAATTCATCTCTCTGTTAAAGGATTTTCTTCATGACCTGTCCTTTGGTGCTTAGTTTTGAAGAATGATTTTGGTTTATTACGCCCTATTTTCTGGGAACACGCTAACATTGCTACAGCAAAATCCAGCAGGGAGAACATGAGTGGTCAGATACAAAGATGGGTTTTAAAGGAGGCAACAGTGTCGCCAGCTCATCTAAAGCAAAGTGAGGAATGTCTGTAGGAACACTGTGTGCGTACATCCCTGGTCTGCTACGGTTATGTCAAAGTTGAACCAGGAACTCTGTTTGTAAATTGCAATGCAACTGCAATTTAAAATGAACAATTTTAACATTATTGGGGTTTGTTTACAAGTTGTATGCATATTTTCGCTGCCACATTGCCAGATCAAGCCAGTTAGACTGTGAAGATTATGTAATAAACTGGAGTTTCACACCCATGTTAAATGGACAAGCAGGTGTTTTCAGTGACTGTACTGTGCCTAATTAGATCTGCAGTCATTATTTATTCATTTATCTCCCTAACTCTCATTTTTTATCGCATCTATCCAGGAAGGAAAGCTTTTATTTTTGTCACTTTTCATGCTTTGCACTTTGCTTTTAAGCTAGGAGGCGTACATGAAACTTACTGATAAAATGATGTGATTAAAAGGTATCTGGCTAAGGCTACAGCAGTGGATCACATTATGAAATCCTATGAGAAATAAATGCATTTTTCAGTGGCAGAGCACTAACTGAATAACTGATTACAATATGTAATATTAACCCTCCATTTATTCTTAAACACAGTGCACATACTGTGTATGCATTGCTGGACTCAATGTTCACTGAAAAGCAAGCATCCATGGCGCACATACCTCATCGCTGGTGCTTAAGATTTTCTTCACACCTGATTGATGAAAATCTCACAACATCCCAGTGAGCGCTGTTATCTGATCGCACATTGATAAACTGGTGTTGACTGTGGACACAACGTGCAGAACCAGTCCCTAATTTACATAGTATTAACATATAACATCCTGTAATTTATACAGGTGTGGTAACTCTGGGATTTTTAAAAGGAAGACCTGGCACTGCAAAATCTGCATTGCAAAACAGACTGGAGCAATAACCTGCCACATTCAGTGGGTTTGCCATGAAATGATCAGCACGACACCACGTGTATTCAATTATTCAGTTAGTCTATAATGAGCCTGTGTGAGTTTTAGAGTAATAATGATGACAAAAAAAGCATTCTATGGACCACCAAGTACAAAAAATAACAAAAATCCGAATAATATGTAATATATATGAAATTTTAAAAAAATCAGATTAAATTAAGGAAATTAATACAAGCCTGAGTGGTAAAATGAGTGCGCAGCCATTTTAAGATCAGATATGAGCAGACAATAACTTGATGGATGAGTGTTGGGAGCAGGAAAGAGCTTTCTACACTGACCTGGTTATCTTCCGGGATGAGCACAGTATTTTACCATCAGAAGTGCCATATGAAAGCGTCTGCTGAGATGTCTGAGATCAAATGGAAATGTACAGTCGGCTGTCTCACCTTCAAAGGTGTGCTGATCCACAACGAGGAGACTGTGAACCTCCACCTCTTCACCGAAGGAGGTCTCGTGGGGAGAAGTGCTGCTGGGGAAGAGCTTGCTGGAACTCACACTGCTGGAGAGAGCCTGGAAGGATGTAGATTTATGAGACAGGACAGGAAGAGAGGTAGAGACAAAGAGAAACCTAATAAAGGGTATAGAGCAATTCAAATCTCTATTTCTGCGTGAGCTCAACAGCACAGTCGGCACCATCTGTAGTACCAGATGTGCAGCTTTTAAAATCAGGTAAGCATCTTTCTGGGCATCATGTGTGAGACGCTCCGGCTGCGCTTTGTTTCCACAAAATCATGTGCTGCAGTAATAAATACAAATACAAATAAAAGCATACACCTGTCCCCTTGAGGAAGCTATAGAGTCAAGCTGAGTGGACAAAGCACGTGCTGTCACTGTAAATCTGGCTGAAAGGACTTTTTGATGAGCTTTCCAAGTACAAGTGTCTTTTAAATGTTGATCCTACTATCTCGTCTTGGCAGCTGAAGCCTCATCATTTTGACAACACAAGAGGATTATATTTAGTGTAATTTTACTTTGATTTGACCTCTGGCAGCATTTAAATTTAGCTGGAGTCAGGTGCCGTTTAAAAAAGCCTACAGCCTCTTACTACCTGCACGTCCCTGGAGTAGCACTAAAACATAGAAAAATACATTGGATAATTTTGAGTGTAACTATACAAACACTATTTGCTTCTGGTCAATAATCAAATATAAACAGGAAAAAATTGCCAGCAGCTTCAGTCAAGACAAGATTAAAAATTTTAGACAACAAAAAAACATTCAAATTCAACAGAAAACCATTAAGATTTAAATCCTGGTTTAAACATTTGTACAGTTTACACCTTCTCAGTGCCTAACAGGATGAGACATTTTTTGTCCTGACAAGCTCCCAGTTAATGTTATAAATAATGTTCTTAGTCAGCATGCCTGGTTAGATAAGAGTGCAAAACAAACAAGCCCTTAGGTGTTTAGTTTCCAAACTACACAACATGGAGCTCCAGTACCTGAGTGCTCGCGCTGGGGCGAACAGCAGCTGTGGTGCCGCTCACATCCTGAATCTCCACCCTGCTGGACAAAACCCCAAAACACTGGGAAACCTCCTGGTAGCAGATCCGCCTGATGGGACGTTGACAGAGACAGAGAGTGAGAGAGGGGGAAAAGTGGGGGAAAAGCAGAAGGAAGGCGCTGGCGAACATAAAGACAGCAAACAGGGTAAAGCTAAAGAAAAGCAGGCGCCCTGGAAGACCACTCTCTGTCTTCTGACTGGATAACACAACAGTCAACCTTTTAAGATCTTATTCTGCAACGCTGAGAAACGGCTGATGTATAACTGAACAAACAGGAGAAAGTCGCTCGAGTCAGAGCAAACAAGCACAGTCACAGCAAACACGAAGCAAATAAAGCATATTTGTACAGATGACGGGTTTGAAATCTTAATTTGAAGGTCAATTCTAAGTCAATGTTTTAACAAACTAACCTGGGAGACTCGTAGAGGGGCACAGTGCGAATGTGGAGTTTCTGAATCTCGTCGATGGTGCCGATGGTCAGAGTGCTGTTGTTGGCCAGAGCCAGACTGTAAAATAACAGCGAAGATACAGCCTTACTAAGGGGATGAAGTAGAAATACACCCACGTACTACAAATAAAAACAAGGTTTCATTGTATGCACTTCTTGAAAAGAACGCATCAGAGTTAGCTGTGTCTGCTTAATGATCAAAACAGGAGAAAGTGAAGAAATCTCAAAACAACAAGAGTTTCCTATGGAGCTACAGACCGATATAATGAGTAGTAAGAGTTCTGCTGCTGACCTGTCAGGATAGCCCTCAGAGTTGAGTGGGCACATATAATTGACTTCCTTGAGGTTGACGTTGGAGAAGACCAGCTTGTGGTTGGAGGAGTAGATGACGGTGGGTCGGTCGGAGCAGGCGAAGACGTTGGAAGTGGACAGGGAACGGAAGGTCCTCAGCACGGTGGGCTGGGTGCCGAGGGTGACTTTCTTACGCTCGCTCAGGGTGCCTGGGTGAGAAAACAGATTGAGACACAAGCAAGCTTAACTTAGGTGGGTGTTCTAATCACTGGTTGAGTAAGAAGAGCCACTTGTTAAGCGCCTTTGGCCAATAAAAGTTTGTCCTTGCATGCAGAATGCTCTTCAAACCCAAAAGATTTTTTGTTCCCTTGGGCCCTGAATAGAAGCATCATGCCTTTCATGTTTCCCTGCTCATTTGTTCAGGTTTTTAGTTTAATTTGTACACAACTCATAGTCTCAATAGTAGTACACACACTTTGCATAAGCTTTGGCTTTTGACGCACTTGTATTTTGTCTCTTCAGACCAGAATACATATTTTTTTAGGACTACAACCAGATGAAACTAAAGCAAAATGAGTGGAATAAACACTAAAATGCTGGTCATGAGTCTTATCCTGTATTAGATTAAATTCACAACAAGATGTTTAAAAGGAACACAGAATAACATCGAGGTTTCCGATAACTGTCTTTGTGCAGACGTTTCATTGATGGAGTGGACATCAGACTGGACACAAGCCACCTGGCTGCCGGCCACAGTCTAATTTGTCCCACCACAGGTTCACAATGAACCGAAAACATTTTAATGCTTCTCATGCAAACATTAAAGCTCTCTAACCCTGTTTTGAACAGTTGCTTCAGCAAAAAGTCTTGTGGGAAACGCTGATGCGTATATACTTAAAAGGTGATTATCTGTCAATGTTCCCAAGTGACCAACAATATTAGTTATTGCAGGTCTCCTGATTGGCTGCCTGCATGAAGCTGTATCTTCAAAAATCCTGCTTGTCTGACATTTAAAGAATCTTATGTTTGTTGAAACTTGTACACTGTCATGCGGTGGCACATAGTGTGATTAAATCCAAAAAGAAAAACATGAAATAAAGAGGTACTTTACCATTACAGAAGTAAGTTGACAGGTTTCAAAACGAGCAACAAAACAGCAATAAAAACAGGTGTGAGACTGTGTTTGAATCAAAACTGGATATTTTGTAGGTAAAAATCATTCATTATTCTGACAGCACCTGACAAGTTCCCTTGAAGGATTCAGGTATTCTGTCTATGAAATCACAGTGTGTGATTGCATCACTGAAATTTCTTTTTGTAGTCAAACGGCAGAATTTCAGTCAAACTCACAGTATTAGTTTCTTCAGTCTGCAAACTTTCTTCACCATTACATCCAAATATAGTTGTGGCAGTTATGCAATATTCTAAAAATGTTTTCAGACAGTTGCCTGAGGCCCTGCTTGGAGCTCCTTATCATTCTGAGAAGTTTGAAATCTCTCATCCAAGGGGTGTAGTGATGGTGGTGTGAAAGACGTACCGGTCTGCAGGTCCAGACCAAAGTAGAAGAGCGCCCCGTCTCCCAGCGCACACAGCAGGTAGTAGCTGCCTTCGAATGTGGTCATTAGGATTGAGCGAGGGATGATCTCTGAGGACACACATGGTAAAATGATTTATTTTTCCTTCGCTCCGGAGTCACAGGTTCGCAGATGAACACCACAGTGATAAATGTCTGTAAAAATGTCTCTGTCAGAAAAATCAATAAGGGCGATCGTACAGACTGGCTGGTAACTTTTGGAAAAAAGAAGGACACATTTGAATGCTGCAGGGTAAATATAAAGTCTTCTGTCTTTTCCGTTTCCTAAACCTCATTTTCTCTGACTGCAGGCCAATTATATCAAAACAACATTGGCTCTGATTAAATGCTTGCTGGCTGACTCTGCACAAAGCTGCAGTGTACAAAAAAGTTGCAACTTGAAGGGTTGCACGTTTCCATGGTAAAGTTCATCATTTTTTTCCATCAAGCCAAAATGTTAAAACACAGACAAGTTCATCAAAATATAATTCATAATTCTGTTCAACAAAACTAAAACAGCTTAAGTCAAACTGCAGTGCTGTCACGTCCCAATTCTTCCAATAACAGAGCTAAAAATACCAACAATTAGAATGGTACATTAACTTTTAATTTGAAGGTTCCTTGTTTTTAATAGTCTGCAGTCAGAATGTCCTTGTTAAGGGAGTGAGCAAGAGAGTTCAGTTTGCAGAGCCTGAGCATCGAGCAGCTGTCACTCAAACACACTGGGAAAATAATGTGAGACACTTTGGGAAAGATTGTGGAAACATTTTTCATGGGTGAAGACTTGTAATTGGAAAGTAAGAGTCCTTCCTGTGCCGGGCTACCACGTAATGAAGGTTCGTCTCCAGTGGCTGCTAACTTTTTCACAAGTTTACCCCAAAAAGTATACAAGTCCTCTCTTGCATGTTTTAACATGCATTTGGGTAGGCAGCATAGTTAATGTTCAGATAATGATTATTTTTTTGCTTGTTTACAGTGTTTTTATACATTTTAAGGTCTATTGGAATTTCTTTGCAATCAAAAAATAAGTGATACTAAAAAGACAAATTCTTAGGAGGCAAAAACATGGTAAAAAAAAATGATGTGCTTTGTTTTTAAATTTTTACTATTGAGTTATTCACTTACTGACTGTAATCAGTGCGTCCCTAGTTATTTTCTTTGCTTCCTGACATAGTCTGGGTTAGGTAAGCAACCACTGTTTCTGTGGATCTGTGAGATCCTGTATGTGTCGAAAAGATGAAAGTCATATGCCCAATACAATTTAATAATGCAATGGGACTATGAACTTTACATGATCTGATATTATATGCATCTATCTCTCTCCACAAATCAGCAACAGCTTTCCCTTCGCCCCGGTCAGTGGACCTTGCTCCTCTTTTTTAACTCACCTCCACCCAGCATTTCTTTGTGCAGGGCTGTGAAGCAGGGCAGTTTGAGCACACGGGCTGAGATGTCAGTCCAGAGTCCCACAGCGCAGAGCGGTGACTCACCACCACCCTCCCCCAGAGGCGTGATGTCCAGGCAGGCCACCTCGTGCTCCATCTCTGTGGTGCTAAAGGAGGCATAGAGGGCATGAGAAACACAGCAGAGAGCTGCCCTGCACATTGTGTGAAAGCGAAATGTGCAAAGTGACTGATAGGGTAAATGTGTGAGTGATACAGAGCTTAAGTTATAACTTTTTTTGTCCTTTTATGAGATGCAAATTGAGAAATGTTTCACATGCATCTGGAGGGCTGAGCTGTGAGCTCACACTGACTCAAGTCGACAGACGAGCAGTTATTTCATATCTGTAAAACTACGGGGGGATCTCACCCAGCGTGAGGACAGGCAACAAGATTTTTGTCTCCAAGATATGTTGGCCACAGCTCCACTTTTTGATTAGCACCCATTAACAGCCAATCAGGTCTGCTCTTCCTTGTTTAAACTCTGCATGTATTTATTTCCTTAGCAATAGTTCAACCTGACAAATACTCAAGTAATTAGTAAGTGGCCACTCATTTTGACAAGTACTGCAGGAAGATTAAGCCATACGAAGCATGTGGGGACAGATGGTTACATCCATCAATAGATAAGTGGTATTCTGGGAAATTTTGATCAGACAAATCACACTTTGAACATTCTGGCTCTTAGGCTTAACTAATCACAATGAGGAAGTGCCAAGCAGCACAAATGCCACAAAAACCTTGTGACTTCACAGCGACACACTCAAGTGCACTCAATGTGCTCCCACAAAGCGACACATGAATCAAACAAGTTTAAACTTTAGTTATGTGCATGCAAATACGTGTTTGAGCAATTCCAATAACAATAATGTTACTCATTATTCTGAATTTAAATGTAAAATATCATGACAGATTTCAAAATCTCAAAAACTATTGTATATTTTTCTAAAAAAAAAATTACTAAATATGATAAAAACAGTTGAAACTATAATTAAAATGAGGATGGCAAAAAAGGTTTCACTTCAAAGATAACAAGCCTGAACTCCTGCACTGAAATGGAACTGGCTACTCAATTATGCAAATATAGTGTAAGCATAATCACTGTACAGCTTGTTGAGTACTTACTCTTTAATTGCATTGCAGAAGAGCATTTCAGCCCTGTAAAAACCTTTAATCCAACTATGACTATCTCACGTAGGAAAGCAGCAGCTTATTGATGTAGACCAAACATTATTTCAAAGGTCTAGTGAGACACTTCCCTCAATCTCCTTCACTCGTCCATCATCTCCCGACACTCTCAGGACTGTAAACTAACACTCAGTGCTTCAAGCAGCTCTGGTGGTCATTTTTAAAGGCTGCGCAACTGCGCTAAGTAAAGAAAATGTATATGCTTTTATTAAAAAAAAACAACACAAAGATTGCCAGAAGGGTAAACTAAAAAAAAAAAAAAGTAAGACTATACAGTTCTACTGCAACATTCACTTCAGATTTAAAAATGGGATGCAAATTCCTCACGTCAAACATTACCACAGTTCAATGAAGATGTCATATGAAGGTAGGATAGTACAGGATAATAACAAATTCTAACCGAGTCCCTGGCCAAGGTGCTGGGCTTTTGGGAATACAGGAAATTAATGTCTCATTATAGTTCTGGTGGGCATTCTGTTCCGCTGCTGTTGTTTCATATTAACTATTCAATTAACAAGCAATTCTATTAGTCAGACTAATTTGTTAATGACACTATGTTAAAAGGAATAATGTGTTGTTTGTTTTTGTTTCTGCAGTCAACTTTATCACCTAAAATTTAAGTTGCTTGGCCAACTGACAAGAGATAACTATGTATGCTAAAGGGCATCTTTATATAGAACGCAGCTCTGGGATAACTAAAGTGATGAGGTCGGACAGCTTTCTTTTTTAACTCTTAAGTTTTTATGAACTTGCTAGCAGACCCAGTTTAGGCGCCTCACCATCAAATCCACAGACAGACACGGTGGGCATTAAAGCAGCTGTTTGACATTTTTGGAAATAGGTTTATTCGCCTTCTTTCCTTGTACCTGGAGCCAGCAGCCAGTTAGCTTAGCTTAGCATTAAGACCGAAAACAGGAGTAAACCGTTTGCCTCAGGCAACAAAATCTGCCAATGAACTTCTCTGATCTTCACTAACTTACACGTTACATTTGGCTTATTTGATCCAGAGTGAGCCTGATTCACTCAGTTTCCAATCTATGGGGTATAGTATATTTCCCTAAATGCCAAACAATCTCTGCTTGATGTTGTGTGTCCTCCCATTCTGTCGGCCTTCATCTCTTTTTGAATACCATACCAGGAGATCTCCAGGCCTCCTGAATTCAATAATATATAAACATAATAATATATAAAGTTCATGTAGCTATTGCAATCAAGAAGTTCTGGGTTACTGCCTGCTATATGATTGACTGATGATGAAAGTATAGTATGACCTTGACTGACTGTGTTTTTGGCAGAGCAGGAAGTTGAATTTTGCCTGAAAATGTCAGTAAACTGATAATGAGTCTATCCACTGTATGTGTTTTTCTCTACCCTACCTGATCTGTTTGAGCTCTCCAGCCAGGATCTGCAGGTAATAGAGGGCTCGTCCCACGGCAAGCACCACCTGAGTGTGATTACAGGCAGCCACGCTGATGTTCCTGCCCTGTGGCTCCTTCCATTCACTCACTAATGCCTTGCTGTCCTGAAGCACCAGGCGCACAGAGCCTGACGTTATCTGGAGAAACACACACACGCACAAACACACACACACACACATACAGGTTTTTCTTTGAAAAATATTATTTTTCTCAGCATTTCTGGGAAGTGACAGCAAGGATGATGGAGACTGGGAGCTAAAATATCAAGCAGTTTCAAAGCAAATCTCATTGTTTATATGTGGCTCAGTAGCAGGATTGTTGACTGTTGCACTGGAAATAAATTAACTGCAAAAAAGATCTTTTCAGCAAGATTTGTATTTTTTTTTTTTTTTTAAAATAAAGATGTGATCAGACTGTGTTTTTAGATGATGAAATGAAGGTACATTATTTTTGCTTTTAACCCCCCCAGCTATTTCACTTCTGTTGGTTGTACCAGATACTTGAGTCCAGAGAAAAGGACCCATACAGTCAACCTGATGGAGCAAAGTCTGATGTTTAAGAGAAGTTTAAAGAGGAGAATCTAATGTCAAACTAAAGTCCACATTTTTTTTCCCACTAGAAGCAGGGCTGTGAATTGGTTAGTATCTGGTGATCCCATATGTATCACAATGCTGTAAGCAAGGCGATATATTGTTCAAAAGGATTAAGGTTACAACACTGCTATCTAGCGTTCAGGGGTACCATTGCTCCAAATCTTTGGAAGGGAACACTTAATTAAAATTCGACTGTGTTTTGGAGACTCGAAAGGGTCTCACAAAAGAAAATATCGTGGCTCTTCTTACACCCCTACTGAAAACCAAGAATTATAATGTTTTGATAGAAATTACTGCTGTTCAATCACAACACAAATGTTAAGTATGAATTGATTAAAAAAAGAATGAAGGATAAAGGTTCAGGATTTGTTTCTCAGCAAAAGTCCCTCTTAGAAAACATTAAAACAAGAAGCTTTTGTTATAAAAGTTAATTTGATTGGATTTGTGTTGCAAGTACCACAGAGGCCTATGAGTACCTGGTAAAAGCCCCTCAGGTTAAGATGAAATACAAATTTTAATATTGAAAATGAAATAATGTGATGGGGAGAGCCAGACAGCATTCAAGAACGGAGATGAGACAAAGAAGAAAAAAAAGAGATGAAGATGCTTCATTAACAGACTGCAGAGGGTACAAACAGCCAAACTATAAATGGAGGCTCTGTTAGGGATCTCACACAATATGGTGGTACAATGAAATGTGAAACAACAGAGTATATTCAATATAGCATCCTCAATGGAGTTCTTGCAGGCTGTTATAAAGATTATATGGTTCAGTTTCTGCAGTCTGCAAAAGCGTGTAGTGTGGTACAAATCAGTGCACATTTTAAGAGACAAAAACAATTTAAAGTTGACCTATTGTGGCGAATGTGAGAGCATCGCTTAGGAGTTGTGTTTATGGCCAAAAGTTAACTCCAGCTACCCCTGAAAAGAACACCTGGGTCATCTCAGGTGTACAGCGCGGATTACCAGATGTTTCTTTAGATTTTTGCAGCTTTGTGGTGGGCAGGTAGAGCACAGTCGACTTGTCTGAGCTTTGCTGGAAACTGCTGCCTACAGCCTCTTATTGTAGGTTTAATTAGAGCAGTAAAGTTCAAGCAGAGTCCATGAACGGAGGACCAAAATAATGAGCTACAACAAGGTGAAAAGCTGCAAAGAGCTGCAGAGTCAGACATTCGTTAATATTGGGCACTATCTGCATGTCATGTCACATGCAATCATTTGATTCATTGTTGGTCTCACACATATTGCTATGTGTACAATTTCCTATGTGATTCTTGCATATTTATTTTTCATACCACTTAAGGCCAATGAGAAAAATTCCAGCTAGTGGCTTCAATGCACATTTAAGTACAGCTATCAACTTCTGGATAAACAGACAGACAGACAGACAGACAGACAGATCTTTTGTCTGGGACAGGTCTTTTAAAAACAAGACAGATTAGCAAAAACATAAAAAATGTATCCAATGAAAAACACTGCCCCTGAGAGGGGAAAAAAGTTCCAGCCTTAAAAGACAAACTGTTGTCATAACAACCTTATGGTTGAGGGTCTAACATTTGGCAGAATTCCCAGCCGGTTTCTTCCTCATTTTAAAAATGCAGGTTAAATTTTGAATTTAAATGAAGTGCAGTATTCGTCTTTACCAAATGTAAAATACATGAAGTACTTTCACAACCCATATATTCACAACTGCCCTTTTCAATCATGTATGATTCTGCTCCTGCAAAGTATATCTTATTACCGTAAATGCAAAATGCCAGAGTTGAAAAATTAAATTTGATAATTAATTTTGAATTTGTGAAATCAGTTGCTATTCCTGCACTGACCTGGGATGAATAAACACTGCAAATTCAGCTAATTCTAGGAGAACCAGCTCAGGCATCAAGGGATGGTCAAACTAGCCAAGGCATGTTGACAGCACATGTACTTTAAGTACTGTAAGTTAATCAAGTGTGTGCGTGTGAACACGAACCTGAATGAGTTGTTGGTGAGCCACGTTTCCACAGTAAAATGTCTGCTGGTTGTCCACAAAGCCTGGAAGTTCAGTCTCTTCAACTTCCTCGCCACTCAGCATCAACACGCTGGGGGAAAACAGACTCTTAGGATAAGATAAAGGCATTCAGAATTGACTCTGCACTTATCTGGCATGGTACATGGATAACACTCACCGTGTTTGACCCACAAAAGACAACACCAGCATGTCGTCTGTCTCTCTGCCCGCCTCAGAGCGGAGTGGCCATAAACCTTGAAGAAAATTCAAGACACAGTGTTAGAAAGAAAAGTTACTTTTTGCACCAATCTGCGGAGCAGGAAAAACACAAGATACGGCAAGTATCCAGACCGAGCTTTAACTATTCCACCTGTCAAATGTTAACATGTTGGAAAACGTACAGACTGCAAATCTCTCTCTGAGAGCCATTGATTGGGTGAGTGAATAATTGCCTCTCATCAACGGGCCAGGGGAAGGAGGCAGCAGCTGAGCCTTTTAGGGCAGAGATGGTCAATAAACGACTGAAGCCTAACAAGTGTAAGCCGACCTAACCTGGCCCGTGTGTCTCATTTAAGCATCAGAGAAGCGTCTTGGGAGAGAACCTAATTTTCTGAGATTAAGAGGTGTCTGCCATTGTTAAACCTGATGGGATTCTTCATCTTGACAGTTTACTATTGCAGACGTTACTGTGCTCGTCTGGTTTGCTAAATGAAAACAAATGTTGCCAAATCTAACCTTGGCAACTCCCCTGTTCTTTTGAAAGTACCGAGCCAAGAACTACGACATCCAACCCATCTGCTCACACTCAACACGGCGAGCATGGACGAGCAACAGCTGGCATCTTGGCAACGCCAGGAAAACAGATGTGTATGCTGAAGTAGCTCTGCGGGTCAAGTCGGTAAAGGATTAAGAATAAAGTCCAGACTTGAGGGGGAGGTGATGGAAGAGGCACAGACGCATATACACAACACACAAACCTTTGATTCCTGGGAGGTCAATGCTGGCATGCTCATGAATCCCAATGCCGTTGCGAATGATCCGAAGGGAGCCCTCCTTGAACGCACCCGAGCAGGTCACCAGCTGAAATCAGCAAGAAAAAAAGGACCGATATAAGGCAGATTCTGTTATTTTTACTACTTTCTCTCCAACACCATATTATTTATGACCTTGGTCATATCTTGTAGTTTTAAACATCATTAAAATCATTGCAAAGGTCATCCACAGTACAGTTTGTGCTGGAGGAAGTGGCAGAAGCCAGAGCGAAGGCAGTCACAGAAGTAGGAGTGAAGGATCTGTGAATACATACAAGTTAACCGTAGAGCTTCTCCGAGATTGCCCAGTTCAAACATGGCAGCAACTGGCAACTCCGGTGTCTGTACAGTCTGACTGGAGTGTTATAGGATGTTATTCACTCATTCAGTCATGGTACACTAATAGGATTAATGTATAATTTCAGTTTCAACCACCTGCCACCCAACAGCTTCATCGTAATGGAAATAACCACTGTGAACCTGGCAACTCACCTAACTCCCCCGAGCATGTTCTCAAATGCCCTCACACACTCAGCCCCACAGTCACAGGACTGAGCGAATCCTGATGATCTGCACACAACATATTATGTTGGTGTATTTGTTATTTAGCAAGAGTTTACCCTCATAACCCCCAATGTGCTTTGTTGCACATCTGTGAATATGATAATTTTTCAGTATTGACTGTCAACTGTACTGTCATGTTGTTCTGAGAGCCGTCCAGCAGCTCCTGCATCAGTCCTCTGCTGGCTTAACAGTCTTGGAACGCGTCCGCACCAGTTTAACAGGTCAAACGCTCTGTGGATTTACTGCAAATGGAAAATTATAATAATTGTGATTGGACTGTGTTCTGTGTGGATGAAAATGGTCAGTGAGCTGACTGCGTGCTGGTCTCTTCCCAGAGAGTGGCTCAGCGTTCTTGTGGACCATTGCCTTTGGAACCACGCCGAGAATCCCAGAGGCCTGGAGTCAAACCCTGCCAACAAAACCTTCTGTACTGTATCTCTCTCATTAATTCACTGTTTCATCTCCCTCTGTCTCCATGATTTGACGCAAAGATGGACATTCTTTTGTCAAACCATTATATTTTGCTCAGTAACATGTCAAAAAACATGCAAAACCAAACAGATTCATTCGGCATCTGGCTTCACTGAACACAAGCATTTATATTTTGATATAACTGGAATGTGAAAGAAATTCTACTACGTGACATTATGAAGTATGAGTCATGTCACTTTTTATTCCCCTATACAAACCATTTCACAGCAATTTTGGTCGAGAAAAGCGCTAAAGATGATTGCTGCAATCAGTTTAAAATGGTGCAAATATCATTGGGGGATGTATTACAGTAATCTGACTTTTTTGCAGTGGAACAAGAAAGCCAATTTAAGCTTGTGTACCAGAGATCCATTTAAAGATTAGATGTAACTGCAGTCCAGCTAAATCATATCTAGATGCCACTGAGGTACAAGACGCATGCTAATGTCAGGTGTACTGGCGACAAAAAAATAGACCGGACAAAAGAACACCCAGATTGCCAATAAAAAGGCACAGGAAGTTGTGCATGTGGTGTCAGCATAATCTCCTTAGTACTTGTACCTGGCTACTGTGGCCAGTGGCAGGTTGGTGCTGTAGTACGCTGCATGAGCATGCTTAATTCTGCTGACAAAAACACTGTTAACAAGAACTCAGCTCCCTGAAGGCTGTGACAAAGAGGATGATAAAGATGAAAACACAGACTGAGAGTTGCCATAAATGCATCCAGTTGCCATTAAAGAGGGTTTTATTCAGTAAATCACCATATCGTGTCTACATCCTCCCAAACGCCCAAAGAAATCATCCTATCTGAGTGATCTGCCTACATTATGTAACTGGAATATAACGTGTTGTGTAATTCCTGTTTTGAGAGTGGCAAAAATAAGAAGATAATGAATGAGAATAAATTAGTTTTGTTTTGTTTATTTTACCTGGCCCTGGCCTTGCCTCTCCAGGTCCACCACACACATGTCCACAATGGGACCCAGATTGGTGAACGTCTCCATCACAGCCACATATGAGCCCTGATCATTGCTGTCCACGTTGAGCTGCAGAGAAACAAACAGAACTCTGCTTAAAAATCAATAAAAAGGGAGGGAGGATTCAACACGCAATCTTTTAAATTAGCGAAACGCAAATTACAGAAGTGTACTTAAAATAATGTTAATACTGTACAAAGCACAGAGCAATTACTTAACACTTGTGAAACTGTCTCTTCCTGCTTACCTTCACTAGCTGAGAATCGCCCAGTCTGGAGCCCACAAAGACCACACCGTTATCCAAGTAGGTCAAACACTCAGCAATGGATGTCTGTCATTGGAGAGAGACACAAAAACAGCTCAGTCACTTTTGCCTGATTTTTGCTTGAAAAATGACACAGGTGATTAATCTAGTTAATCTAGTTAACAGTCCCTAATTATATTTCTGTCGATCGACTTATTGGTTGATTGCTCCAGGTCTAATCCACACTAACGTACACACATTTGAAAATTAATCCTTCTTTTCACATTCAGTCAGCATTTACGAAGCACACATCGAGTTTGGCCAGACCGCTCGATGGACATTAATCAGAATCAGAATCAGAATCAGAATCAATGACAATTAATTAACAGATTTACACATTTAGCACATTTAGATTAGCACATCACTTAGGGCTGTGGGTTATTTCAGATGGGAAATCATTACTGTTTTTGACCTTTCACATACTAAACTCTTAACTGGAAAAAAATAAAAATAAATAATTGGCAGATTAGTAACAACGAAAAAAAATAATCATTTGCAGCCCAACTCGTCTGCAATCGCCTGACAACAACCACAACAAAAAGGTCACAGAAAACAACTCTGATTGAGTCAAATTAAGTCATAATAATGGCAAATAACGGAATTAATGCACAATTTGTGTTGTTCCAAATAGAAGAGCAGGAAGAGGAAAAAAACTCTCCTGTTGGTTTGAAATTTTCAGTTTTGGGTAGTTCACTTTTTCAAAGTGATGTAAAAACAGACAGAACTCTGTTGACAAACTAACCCTCATCATAACGAACTGTAAATTGTGTCTGTTGATTGAGCTGACAGTTTCAAACAAAGTTAAGAATAACCTGAAAAGCGATCTCTTTAGCTCAGCAACTCTACTCTGCTCAATTGTTTCTGGCTCCAGCATCACTCAGGCAAGAAAGCTTTTTACCTTTATAAACTCCTCGGCAAGTCATTAGAGAAAGGCGCCACAAGCCAAAAGCTGGGTGCCTTTGACATAAGATTTAGCTTTGAGCACAGTATTGACAAACACTCGTTTGTCTAAATCAACTTAAAAGAAATAAGTGACACCCTGGCAAGGAAGCAACAAAGAGGTGGGATCATTTTTTTCTCATCTTCTCTACAAGTGTAGACTGATCCATTAGCTCCTGTCAGGGCCATAAACCATTGAAAAGTCAATCGAGGAAAATCAACAAGCAACAGAAATGGTGTTCGAGCCAGGCAGAGAGATACAGATGGGAGAAATGCCAGAGGAAAGGCAGGTGGATAAACAGTGAAGACAGACGGAGATAAAGAGACACAGAGAGTAAGTTAAATAGAGGACCTCTCCAAGCAGCTCCACATGCAGGTCTTTGAGTGCCACCGTGCCATCCATTAGCTCCTCCTTTTCCAAGAGCAGCATGAACAGACGTCCCTCCATGTCCCCCAGCAGGTAGCGCGAGCCATTCGGATCAACCCGGTTGTGACAAACAATAGTGCTTTGCTGCAAATGACAGTGGAACACAAACAAATGATTAAAATCACGCTCACAGTCGAAGAAAAGCCTGTGAGAGCTCCTTGATTTAAACCAGTAGTCTTCATCCTTGCCTCATACATTATCCATGCATTTATAAATGAGCATGTCAAAGTACACAAAGCCACAAAGACCTGACTTCACAGTGTTTGTTTTGCTCTCTCTCATTATGAATACATGCTCTGAAGAGTTTCCCTGACATACAGCTTAAATCTGACTCACAGGGCTACAGACTCTTGAAATTTTTCCTGACAAGAAAAACAATGTTTAAACAAGTCTGCCTGCCGTCCCATCAGGAATCCATGTTCACTAACTATAACTAAATGTAAGTAGAGTGAAGAGTGAAGAATTTGACACTCCTACTGTCTTTGTTTGTTTTTTTTTCATGTTTGAGAAAATGCAATTTAAAATTACAAACGTAATGTGATTAACAGAGGTATCAATACTGAAGCATTTTGTGCAATACAATTAGTGATGTTTCGTTCGTGAACGATTCGTTCAGTATGAACTAATCTTTTGTATGACTTGGGAGTAATAAGTCCTCTCAGTGAGCAATTTGTTCATTTTCATGCAGTACCTTATCTCACTACATGACAGGCACCTGCACAAGCTCAGTCAGCAGGACAGGAAACAGAAATGATTAGTCCACAACTCACTCAACTGTGCGTCCGTCCTCAGGTCCACGTTCTTATGTCACGTGACCGCCAGGCAGCTCAGGCTGTTTACGTTCACACCTTGGGCTGTGTGGCGAGCAGTATGATCATTCATCGTTCTCGGTCAACGTTCTCATTCACACCTTGGGCTGTGTGGCGAGCAGTACGATCGTTCAACGTTCTCGTTCACACCTCGGGCTGTGTGGCGAGCAGTACGTTCATTTATCGTTCTTGTTAATCGTTCTCATTCAACGTTCTCGTTCACACCTCGGGCTGTGTGGCGAGCAGTACGTTCATTCATCGTTCTTGTTAATCGTTCTCATTCAACGTTCTCGTTCACACCTCGGGCTGTGTGGCGAGCAGTACGTTTGTTCATCGTTCTTGTTCATCGTTCTCGTTCATCGTTCACAGCTCAGGCTGTGTGGCGAGCAGTACGTTCATTCATCGTTCTCGTTCATCGTTCATAGCTCAGGTTTTGTGGCGAGCAGTACGTTCATTCATCGTTCTTGTTAATCGTTCTCATTCAACGTTCTCGTTCACACCTTGGGCTGTGTGGCGAGCAGTACGTTCGTTCATCGTTCACAGCTCAGGCTGTGTGGCGAGCAGTACGCTCGTTCATCGTTCTTGTTAATCGTTCTCGTTCAACATTCTCGTTCACAGCTCAGGCTGTGTGGCGAGCAGTACGTTCGTTCATCGTTCTCGTTCATCGTTCATAGCTCAGGTTTTGTGGCGAGCAGTACGTTCGTTCATCGTTCACACCTCAGGCTGTGTGGCGAGCAGCACGTTCGTTCATTCATCGTTCTTGTTCATCGTTCACAGCTCAGGCTGTGTGGCGAGCAGTACGATCGTTCATCATTCTCGTTCATCGTTCTCGTTCACAGCTCAGGCTGTGCGTCGAGCAGTACGTTCGTTCATCGTTCTCGTTCATCGTTCATAGCTCAGGTTTTGTGGCGAGCAGTACGTTCGTTCATCGTTCACACCTCGGGCTGTGTGGCGAGCAGCACGATCGTTCATCATTCTCGTTCATCGTTCTCGTTCACAGCTCAGGCTGTGCGTCGAGCAGTACGTTCGTTCATCGTTCTCGTTCATCGTTCATAGCTCAGGTTTTGTGGCGAGCAGTACGTTCGTTCATCGTTCACACCTCGGGCTGTGTGGCGAGCAGTACGTTCGTTCATTCATCGTTCTCGTTCATCGTTCTCGTTCATCGTTCACAGCTATACTTTGTCAGCTGAAGCAAACCATGTTGCCTTCTGTATTTAGTGTTTGTGAACCGCGGCCTTTTTAACAACGCCCACAAGAGGGCTACAGCGCCACCTGCTGTAAAAATGAACGAAATGACTCAAAAAAAAGATTCGTTCAATTTACTGTTCGAGAGTGAATGATTCGATTTAGTAAAAAGAGTCGAACTTGCCACCACTAAATACAATGTACTCTCACTACTGGATTTTACTTTCATATTTATACGAAATGGACTTTATATACACATATAGACTTATCACCTTATATATAATATTTTGATAAATATCCTTACATTTTGAGATTTAAAGCATTATGACTGAACAGGATGTTTTATAATCGAAAAATAATCTCTGAAGAGCAAATTATACAGTAGAAAGCCTGTTTCTCAATTATCTAAACCATATCTTTGGCACTTCTGTACCATCTTATCAGCTGACACACGGATACATCTGTGATAAGCTGATAGTGGCTGATAACATCAACTTGGCTGGGATATATGAACTCTGCTTCTAATTATGCAATTCACGACTTTTGCGGTCTGATCAGTGTGTGTTGGCATAGTATACTGTATTATTTGTTCCACAAATAAAACTGCAGAGCCAGAGAGTAAAGCTGGACAGCTTAGAAAACTCTGATTCAAACTATAACAGGAATAGCATGCCTTTTTTCTTTGGCTTTGCACTGAAACAAAACTCCCTTTGGATACCGTCAGACTCTCACTCAGCTTTCAGTCCTGGTTATACTTGAGCTGCCTCATACAACATCAGCCTAACCAGAGCTGGCAACACCAAAACATGTTAGAGAAGAGGGGGAAAAAAAGAACATCCTAAGAGCTTTAAACTTCAGATACTGGAGAGCCAATGTCTCCTGTCCCCACTATAACTACAAGATAAGCTGACTAGAATAGTAGTCATGATTGGAATTGGCATTAAAAATCACATAGCGTGACTGAGCTTGCTCTACTTTTCTTTCAACAGAAAGTATTGTTATTGTCATTGTCATTGTCTACTGTACAAGCCAAGTCAATTTCTCACTTGATCGAGCCTTTGCAAAATTTATTTTCGCAATCCTCCTGTCTGTGGTGTTGCTTACATCTTCTGTCAAACCATGGAACCGCTTTTATTTCCCACAATCCTCTGGCACCCCTTCCCACTGAATGGCAGTTAATTAGCTTGTTAGATTCTACAAGAAAAACCATCCTGCTGGCCCGCCAAAGACCAATCTACAAAAAACTATTATAAAGCTCATACACATTAAGCAGACCTCAATGCAGGAAGAGGCTTTGGTGTCTCACAAAGGTTTTTCACTTCTGTGCTCTAGTGACAATTTATTAATTAGCTGCCAAAAATGCAGTTATGCATCAAAAGGACATGCTTCTGTGTTTTCTTGACATTGCTGAAAGGAGTGTGTGTTTCAGCTGAATCCTAATGTTGCATTAGGTGTGAAAGAAGTCAAAAACAATGCATCATTTAAAGTGGGCTTTCATTAGTCACATAGCGACGACAGATGCTCCACTACCTCTTCCCTCAAAAACATCTGCCGAGCAATGTTGGGCAATGCTACTGTGGAAATACAGTTGTAACAGAAACATGACAGCTTGCAAGACAATTGTGAGTTGGGTAAGTGTGGAGGCTGTTTTAGGCTTTTAAAGACAGAACCAATCAGCAGGAAACAGATATGAGCTGCAGCCCATGATGAGACAACAAACGGCTTTGAGGCATTTGAAGCTGTACTTCAGTTGCATTAATTATTTGTGAGGAGAGGGTAAGGACAACCTTGTGGTGCAGCTAAGCAGCACTCAACAAAAAGTAATCCAATGTACGGATGCTTAGTTGAGGAACACATCAATATTTCCAAGTTCTACATTTATTGCTCCTCCATTTCAACAGTTGCTACCTCCTTCAGCTTTGGCAAACTGACCTTTGCTGGTTGTAAAAGCACTGCAAAAAGCATCACTCTGCCAGCACAGGCTAGTCGTCACAGACACCACATTTAAAATGGATGTTCATTTATAAATAAAAGTCCCACACTGCAGATTTAAAACTATACAAACCCAGAATTGTGTTCTAACAGAAAAAACCTTTGCCCACAAAGCACGAATAAATAAACCTTATATCATTTAATAAGTTAGGTATCAACAGAGCCAGTAACTCTAACAAAGACATTACTTTTTTTATAATGAAGACAAAACAAAGCTGTGTAACTCAACATTGGAAGCTACTACATAAAAACAAAATGTCCTTTCCAAAATGTATGAGGCCACGGTAGCAAAACGTACCAAGACGGTGGGAGAACATTCTCTAATTATAGAGGCAGGATGCTGTTGAGGAGCTCCTTTGGGTCCCGAGCTTTGTTAAATATGACCGGAGCAGTACAGGCTACAACTTGATCTTGATAACAGTAAAAGTAGTGGTGTATGCGGTGCTAAAGTCATCATCACAGCAGTTTTAACTTGCCTTTAAAAGCAACTTCAATATCAATCACAAGACTCATCCCAAATAAACTCCAGCATGAACACCTCAGGGTGTTATATATTATATATTAATATAATAAAGGTTCTGACGACAGTTTTACTGACACGATTTTTATTCTACTTCGTTATATAAAAAGAGTGTGTATCCGAGGCTTAATTTCTCACTAGACACTGTTTAACTAGACGCAGTTATGCTGGAGTCTCTACTATGAGCTGTACTTTGCTTAGTATAACAATGACAACAGTCTGATCCTTGTAACTGTTTGTCTCTAAAACCTTGCACATAGATCAGGACAGAAACCTATAACCGAGTGCATTAAATCAACTCTAAATCACTTCATATTGCTTTGTAACTTCATTTTGGGTGTCTTAGGATGAGAAATGTTTATATTTGTTGGGATGTAACAGTATGCAACACAATTACAAGAAAGTGTTCCCTGCTGATACAAACCTTTGCATCATAATTCCAGCAGGATGCTTTGTTTTAAATGTAGCTCATATACTTCTCTCTATGCAGCCTTTCTTGCACAGCTGGTAGTTTCATATGAGATGTGGCTAAAGATCCATCATTTGCTTTACCTCCCAATTATAAAAGGAAAAAATTAACTGCCAAAAAAATATTATTTCTACACTGTAATAATAACATTATTGTTGGCATGTTGCAAGATCCTATGTACATTAATTCTACAGTGTAACTACAAATGCAGAATGATTACATATTTAAAGCGTTACACCTAAATATTCTACTTTTTAATGAGACAGATGACAAACAGAGAGAGCTAGCGATACCTATCATTTGATGTCCTTACCTTGATAGTAGGTGGTGCAATGGCCAAGTATTTGTCTCCATTGTGGTAGGTGATGGACTCTTGTCCTATGATTATAGCTCCACCAAATGGCTCTGGCACTAAAATACAAGCACAAAGGCAAAAAAAATACATATATTCATTTCTACAGCTTCAGAAACAAATAATTTGTATGTCCCTCGCAGGTTTACAATTAAGTAGCACTGTAACTCATGTGATCACATTCAGTCATTTCAGTAATGCACACAGTATAAGCTCTGATTACCTGGGATGACCATAGATGCCTCAGCCTCCACATTCTCTTGTTTCCAAGGGCCCTTGCTGAACTCCTTCTCCCTCAGAGAAACCTCATAGGTCTTCACATGGCGTCCTTGAGGGTCCTGCGATACACAACAGCCCACCATGTTACATTTTCAAAATAAAAAAAATGTTTGAGTGGGACACTGTGACATTAGTCAAAGTCAAAGTCACCTTTACTGTCAATTCTGCAGCACATACAGAGGATTGAAATTGCATTACTTTAAGACCCATGGTGCAGGAAGTAGAACACACTAAGTAAAAAAATGGGAACATATAAAATATAAACCCCCCCCAAAAACTAAGGGCATGCAAAATAAACTAAGACACAAATTGTCAGTAAATATAAATATAAAACTTAAGGCACATAACAGGTTAAAGTGACATGCAGTGTGAAGAGAGCAGTCCAGTGCTGCATAAAGTGGCTGGTGAGTTCAATAGTGTGTGTGTGTGGGAGTGAACAGTTTCTGGGGCTGACAGGGTATGAAGCTGTCTTTGAGTCTGCTGGTCCTGGCTCGGGGACTCCACAGTCTCCTCCCTGATCGCAGCAGACTGAAGAAGCTGTGTGACGGGTGGGTGGGATCACCCGCAAGACAGAGGGCTTCGCGGGTGCTGTGGATGTCCTGAAGGGAGAGGGGAAGAGATGCACCGCCAATCTTGAGCTGCTCTCAATACCCGTTGGAGGGTCTTGAAGCAGGACGAGGTGCAGGCGCCATACCACACAGTGATGCAGCTGGTCATGATGCTCTCGATGCTGCCTCTGTAGAAGGCGCACACGATAGGGGCCAGGGCTCTGACTCGTCTCAGTTTGCGGAGGAAGAAGAGACGTTGTTGAGCTTTCCTGGCCAGTGGTGCGATGTTCCAGTTCACAACAATCTCCTTCATCTTCTCCACGTTCAGACAGGGATTGTTGTTCCTGCATCACGCGGCGAAGCGGCTCACCTCGCTCCTGTAGTTTGTCTCCATGGCTGATGAGACCCATCACAGTCGTGTCGTCCGCAAACTTGATGAAGAGGTTGAAGCTGTGTGTCGCTGCGCAGTCATGAGTCAGCAGAGTGAAGAGGGAGGGGCCTCAGACACATTCTTCTTGTGTTCAGAGTGATGGTGCTATGTTGCTGCCAACACGTACTGCCTGTGGTCTCCCTTTTGTTTATCGTGTACACGCTCATCAGGACAAACATGCATGCAGCTGACACAATACAGTCCTACCAATGGTGTGACACTACTGCACCAAACAACAGGAGGCAGTAAAACACCAAGACGTGCTGCAATGACCAGCAAAGACAGAGCAGAAGAAGACGGCTTCACAGATGTTTTATGAGGAAGTTGATGCACTTGACAGGTTAGACTTCAAGGATGTGTTTTGCTTGGTGTTACTGAATGCAAACTGAGCTGTTGGCTGTTTAATAGAAAAGTTGCTGTAACACAACACTACATTACAATACTTACAATATTCTCTTACACACACACACGCATGCACGCTCACTCTGACATTCAAGCCCCAGCCCTCTTAATGTACCTGGTAGATGAAGCAGACGGTTGGGGCCTGGCAGCCATACAGGAAGTGAACATCAATGACCTGCAGCTCCTCCAGTCTGATGTTGAAGGCCTTCAGCTCACGGTTGTCCCGGTCCAATGGGATCACCTTGAACAAACCGTCATACAGCCGCAGGCCAATCATACGGCATTCTGGGTCGACAATTCCAATAATACCGGTCTCTGAAGGACGCCCAATACGATCCTACAAAAGAATATTTGGTTTGGAAAAGTCTCAGGCCATGGGAGCACTTCAGACAAAATTCACATTTAATCAGACTGGTATTGACTACAATATCGCTGGTAAACCTTAATGAGAGCTGATACTTCAAAATGACAACATTTCCACGACAATTTAAATCACAGCATATTCTATTAACATTTGTCACATTGGGACTGTGTGTGGCATTTGGCAGAATGTAGACAGTGTAACTGAAGTCTCATTAATAAGTCTAAATAATAAGGGTCTCAGTGACTTGGTTCATTTTAAAGAGGTTATTGAGAAGTCAAAATATGTAATATTGCTGTTGGGCGGAAACCTTGCATGCACGAAACCATGAGTTTTCGGTAAAAGAAAAAAAACGTGTTTTAAAAAGAAATGAAGCCCATGTTGTCAAAGTTGTCATTGCATCTTTACATATGGGCGGATAATTAATCTGTAAAACCCACATGCATACATTAAGGGTTACCAACAGTATTAATTTATAAAAATAAATAAATAAATAAAATAAAACCTGACAGTGGGTGTTCTTCACATGAACACACTGAACGACCTGAAATTCATGATGATTGAGCAGATTACAATACAGTGAATTTTAAGTATGATATTTGTATTGCTGTCTCGCCTACCTGGACATTGCCGTGGGCCCTGGTGATGATGTCAATGCTCTCTCCGTTCTGTTTGTATTCTAGGATGCAGGCGTTGTACTTGGATGTGAGAATGAACAGCAGGTCTTTGCTCTCTCCCTGAACAAATGAAAACAGACACCAAAGTCATCAAAGACCAAAGATGAAAGAGCCTACTTCCAGTTTAATGAAACCAGCTTGACACAGCAGGTTGTACAGGTCGCACTGATCAGCCGTCTGATTAATCACCAGCAGCCTGATTATCACTTGCCCAGACTTTGAACCCACGTCAACAGCAACTTCTCTATTTGGACTGCCGACTTGATTGTCAAGATTTATATTAAGCAACCACCAGTGCTTGGCATATGTTTTTTTTCCCATACAGGCAGAGTCACATATACACAAAATAAACACTGATGAACTTTCTGATCTTGTTTAGAATATACAGAAACAATGCAGCTTTTATTGGCCAAGCATGTACACTTGTACTTAATTTAAATACAGACATAATATGTGGTTGGTCACTGCTGCTTTTATGTATATTCATATATGTATGTATTTTTTTCATTTAGTTGAACATACATTATAGGTAAATCTCTATTTTATCCAGCTTGGTTGTCCTTGTTTTTATATGTACATCTACTTCTTTCCATCTTCTTGATAACTGCTCTTGCTTCCTCTCAGCAATGAAAAACTGACATCATATTCTGCTTTCTGGTTCAGATATAGATTTTCAATGAAACACACTAATTAAAGGCATAATATGCAGCAACTGTCAGTTTGTGAACACACCATTAAGCAATTCTGGATAAAGACAGTTGATAATTGAGTCTCATGTCTCATGTCTCAATATCAGTGTTTGCCAAGTTGAGAATGAGAATCAACAACAAACTCTCTTTCTTGAGAATTGTTGATGCCCAGAAACATACCAAACGCAGCAAAACAATGAGAAAATACTGGCAGAGAGCAGGATCTCTGCAGATAGAGACACCGCCACACACTTCTAGTGAGTCATAAGTGATGACTGAGATGTATTATTTTTGTTCCTGCATATTATGCCTATGCACATTATTAACAGTTCTTCCAACAAATCACAACATGTACCTTTGGCCTGAAGAGCTCCATTACAGCAATCTTTCCGTACATGCCCACTTCCTTTACGGGCCTCAGCCCCTCTGCTGTGACCACATAGATCTCCAGCCGTGTGTTTTTAGCTATGAGCAGATTGAGGTCCTCTGCAGAGGTGAAGTGACCTGCAGATGCCACAAGATTTATAACATGTTAATTACACTGGTGACTGAGAAAGGTGGGCCTGTATCAGCAATGAAGCTGGAGAGCAATACTGAAAACGGAAATAATCCCAATTGTCTTACTAAAACCTCAAGTTGCTTTTACGTATACAGCACATTTAGTAGTTCCTCAGCCGTAGAGGCAAAAATACCTAATGTAATACAATAATACATAAAGGGAAAAATAGAAATGCAAAATCACATGCAAAAATAAATGTCAAACTCAAAACTTTACGTTATGTGACGGTAAAATGCGTTTAACTGGGGAAGACGTAGCATCACAGCGCTAATTCGTGGGCTGTAAGATGATTTGATAATATCACAAAGCCTTGGTTTCAGTATCTTAACATGCATCCTGCATGTTGGGGCCCATATTAGGTCAAAATACATCAGATTTCTGATCAGGTTTACAGGGTCTTTGCCAGAAAACACATATTACCAAAAACCTCTGCATGCTTTATACAGTTTGCAATAGCTGTGTTTTGTTAGAGTAATGCTTATCAGCAAGGCAAAACGCAATTTATCCTGGAGTAACCAAACTAGGCACGACAACGGCTAACGTTAGATTAAAAAAAAAAAAGCTCCAAAGAAAGGTTTACCGCATCGTGTGTGCGTTAAAACACACGCAATATAAACAGATAACAGACGTATGTGCCATGGCTAGCATACAGATGAGTATGCCCTGACTAGCAAGTAAACATCTGACTTAGCAAACCAAAAGCTAGCGGCTAATGCAGGCCCGTCTGGAGCACTTTACTTTCAGCGCGGGAGCTCAGCTAGCACGCAGGTGGCAAAAGGTTCATCACTGCGAAAATAATAAACATATTTACCTGTGATGCAGGCGTTGACTGCCGTAGGTTTCTGAGCTGTTACCACGTAGTTGTACGACATTTTTGACGACAACAAAAGACAAACACCAGAGTAGTGTTTTAATCTCACAACAGTGGCAAAATCATTGATAATACACGTCCCGGAAGTAGTTATCTGGCCGTTGTAGCATGGAACCAAAGAAACAAAAACTGATTCTGGGGTGCAGCGCCCCCTGTGTCGCGGAGGTTACTGTAGCGGTGGAGGATAATATACTGTTACTTAAGAACGAGTACAGTTTTGTGGTACTTGCACCTGACGGAAGTATCTCTACTTTTTGCAGTTTTATACTTCAACGTCATTACTATTCAGAATAAAATAGATGGAAACCTTTGATTCCGTCATATTTATTTAGTTTCTAGATAACTGCAAATTTAGTCAACAACAACAATGATAAGAGTGACTGATAACGATGTATTGTTGTAGATTACATTGTCGAGGAGGAACATTAAACTGAAGCTTAACATATTAAAGCATCAATAATTACAATCCAGTAATATATGTTATTCTGACAGGAGACATTTTGCATAATTAGTACTTTTATTCTTGATATATTTTGAAGCTAATACTTCCGTGATTTTACTTGAGTAAAATGAACGCAGGACTTCTATTGGTAACACAGTATTGTACAGTATTGTCACTTTTAAGTACGTGAAAGTTTCTTGTAAGTACATGAAAGTAACAGTATTAACAGTATTAAGTCTTGAGTTAAAGATCTGAATATCTCTGCCACCACTGGGAAAACAATCAGTTTAGTCACAGTCTAGTGTATAAAGATCTTTATCTTGATTGCTATATCTAAAATATACTCGTAGTAAGCAAAACAGTGTGCTGAATTATTTACTTTTATTCAGGTTGCTCAAATGTGCTATAAACTTGTACTTGTTTCCCTTGATAACAGTGCCTACTGTTGCCCTAGTTCTATTATTACAGATCCCGTTATCTATGTATCCTGTAACACAGAAGTGGGAGGGATGATGATGTGTATTTGGATAACATTACATGGAATCCGTTTGGTAGATATCTATTACTTGACTTGAAGTACAGCAGTATCTCCGTGCTGTAGTTTAATAAGTAGAAAGAATATATCATGGCATTCTTCTTGTTGTTGTTTTGTTTTACTCCTGGGAATCCGGTGTGTTTTTTGCTATTTATTTTGTTATTTTATGTTGACCTGAAAAGACTTTTTAAAATTCTTTCAGAAATATTACTACTCTGGCAGTCAAGCGTGCTATATTTCAGAGTTCACTTGAACTCACCACCATGCGTAGCATCGTTGCCCTGACAACGAGACTCTCGACGAGAAAAGCAGCCACGGCTAAAAACGGTAGCTAGTTATCATTTATCTCCACAATGGAGACAGCTGAAAACACCGCTGGAGCAAAGTTGACTATAAAAATAACTGTAATCCGTGGAAATAACCTGGTAAGCATATTTAAGTTAGTTAGTTAGAATAAGCCAAAAAAAAAGCAGAAATGTACAACATGAACATAAACCGACTTACTGTTTGCAAACTCCATTTTGAAGCATTAGACTGGGAATAAAGCGTTTATCACTCAAACTAACCACCGTTCAGTTTAGCTTTGATGACTAACGATAGTGTCAATTATCTCGTGCTTCAGTCTAAAATTGTGTTAGTTTAACTTATATGAATTGGTGCATAAATGCAAGCTCTGTTTTCTACAGGTTCGCATTTACATGAGACTGTCAATGTTTATTTCAATACCATAGCTGGACATGTTGTGGGATTATAAGTAGACTGCTTGTATTTTCGGTTTGTTGTTGATTACTGTGACTCCCTTCAGAGGTGGGTCATGTAAAGGATAAGAGACAAAAATAAAATGATTTTGATGATTCTCTTTTCAGACAGGAAAAAAGGCAGACGACTTCCAGAGTTTTGTGAAGGTTGAATTCGATGGACTGGTGCTGGGAGAGTCAGACAAGAAGCAGGTTGACCCTGTGGGGAAATGTGTCGACTACGACTTTACCTGCTGCCTCCAAAGCTCCAGCGATGCTCAGACTCTCAGTAACATCACCCATAAACCGATCATACGTAAGATGAGTTTGGACATATTGTTCTGCCTCCTGACATAACTGGCAGTTGTGCTAACCGGTATCTGACACTGAGGTTTCTGAACATTTGCTTTCACTTTGTCTCTTCTTTCAAGATGGTAACAAGCGTCTCCTTGATAGCTGCATTTAACAAC